>NC_090928.1:1258972913-1259283538 GCF_040938575.1 Ambystoma mexicanum
TTTCTCAGTCTTGGCGACAGAAGAAAGCGACTTCAGTGGATCTGGCGACAGCTCTTATGCAGGCAGACGCCCCGCAAATGATCTTCTCGGTTCTGGTTTGTTGGCACCTTTTTCAGGCTCGGTTGAAGGACGGTTGTTGTGCCGGTTGACTCTTCTCAGTTTCTCTGTCTTCGTCTCGGGTGAAGGGACTTTTGAAATATGGATCAGGTCACTGCAGGCTTAGAAGGATGCCCACGAAGTGTCAGGCAAAAACCGCTGTGGAGATCGCAGGGATGATCACCTGGGTGAAGGGTCTTCGGGGAGTGGGACACCGGATAGTGAGACGCGGTATCCCCTTCCCTGTAACACCTTTACCTCATCCTACACTGTAGGATATTTAGGAACTTTAACCCCACCCCCTTTTATAACCCGAACACTTTCTCACTAACACCTGAGCCGTGTACCTGACATGTCGCAATACTATGGTCAGGCAATTATCGACAATCACTCACACCTGACTTCCATTACACTTCCCCACACGGATAAAAGGCAGAGCATGAGAGCACACTCGGAGCAAGGCAACGCACACACAGAAACAACAGTTCCAAGATGGCAGTTTAACGAGAGAAAGATGGCGAAACAGAAGGGGGTCGTAAGGAGGGAAGTTCCCTTGACCTCTTCAACAAGGAACCGTTACTTCCATGAAATCTCAAGAGAAAGTGTAAGACCAGGAATCCAGGCTGAAAAATACTGCATTGTGTGTCGGAGGTACCCAGGGTCCTCCCACATCAGTAATCAAGGTGGGGAGAATCTCCAGCCACCGTGGTACTGTCCTTGGCTCCAAGAGCAAAGCCGCTTCAGTGAAAGCAACACAGCCGGTGAGTTGGGGACACTGATGCAAGACCGGTCTGTGTTGAAGCCAAGGTTGCAGGCAGCAACATTGTATGGCGAGCGCTGGAACTAACATTGTTAAAACGCATGTTATAGTGCTGGAACTAACATTGTTAAAACGCGTGTTATAAGAGACACGAATGATGTAAAACTGCTGATGAGTGATTGAACTTTAAAGCAAGCTACAATACCTTTGACAGAGTGGTCCAGCACTGCGTGGGTGCTCAATCGAAGGTCTATGTAAGGTACCCAGCTGAGAAGTGATAAAAGTAGATAAAGTTGGTCCTAGCCCGGCATAGGGAGATCAATTGAAAGAGAATTAATAAATGTGAATCGAAGTGGTCCTGCGACGGGTCATGTCAAATCCTGCGCACAGTCAAAAGTCTTAAATTTCGATGAAGTAGAGAAAGTTTGGAAAAGTACATGGATTTGGTATGAGCCTGACAGAGGGAGATCAATCGAAAGCTTTGTGTTAAAGTGGGTCTGAGCCCAGTGGAGGGGGGCCCGGGGTGAATCTAAAATCACCCAAGAATTTGTACATGAGAAAGGAACTTTTGAATGTTTGTTTGTCACATCAGGCCCTCTGAAGTAAGAGACTTTGCATGGGAAAGAGACTTTGACACAGAAGGCCCTGAAACTGAGATTAGAACTGCATCCTTGTGCTAGAGAAGCCAGAGACTGTGCTAAACTCGAGAGTGCCGCCTTGTCCCGGGCTGAAAACGTGGGGTAGGGAGGCCAACGGCTTGAATATCCTGACATATCATTTCTTGAACACTTTTCTTTTGTAGAACATTGTTTCCCATACTGTTTGTATTTAGAAGTAAGGATTGGCAATAGGTTTATTAGTATAGGCCCTTTTATTTTGACAAGACACCATTCGACTGCGTTATTATTATTTGATGGGTTTAGCTTTCTCCCATCTTTAGATTTAGGATTAGATAGACGTTTTTCAAACCCAGTTGAAGTTCAATAAACACCCTTGAACTGTAGTTACCTGTGTCTGTCTTACTGTTTGATACCATGCCACGCTTAGAAGTTGAGTTGGGACAGCAGTGGTTACTCAGCAGGGGCTGGCGGTCACTGGAAGTTGCTGGTGTTGTCCTTCTTCATTCTTCTTCTTCAAATTCTTCTGTTCCAGTGGACGACTCTGGTTTTACACCTTCGTATCCCATGCACCATTCAAACTTGGGGATTGCTGTCCAATGGGGACATCGAGACTCCCAGTGTGAACTGGTTTCTCTCAGGCACACTGCAGGACAAAGGACAGGGGAATTTCAGTCAACCTCCCCCACTTCCTGTGCTGTCCTGCCAGTCACTCAAAGTGTCTTTGTGGGCTTTCTAAGGGAAGCCCAGCGAACACAAAAGGACAAGAGGACCTGCCTCCCACCTAGCAGGGTAGAAGAAGACATAATAAAGGAAAAGACCATCTTGTTCAGGGCTTAAAAAAGTACAGCTACCATTTGCGAAGACAGCCTGCGATGAAAGTTAACAAAAAGGTACACTGCCACCAGCCTGAACAGATGGACATGTCGCAGTAACCAAAATGTTATTGGAGAATCGAGAAAAGGGATACATTGGATCCCCTCAGGGTGGGCTGATCTCGCAGAATAAAACATAGGTTGGATAAAAAGTTTCCCCCTGCCTTGGTAACTTTAAGAGTTTGCCAAGTAAAGTAAAAACAATCACAGGGAAGCTCTAGGGCCTCCAGCTAGGGGCCTCCAGCAACACTGCACAGAGAAACACCAAAAAGAGGTAAAAAGGGTTCCCATGATCGGAGTAAAACATTGAGTAGAGTCAGTCAAACGTCCAACCAAGAGTCCAGCAAAAAGTGCTGGGGGAATCACAGGTGGAGAGAATATCATAGAAAGATGGAACTCCACTCTAACAGTTGTCCACCGCAATGTAGCTCTATAGGGACCTGGGAAGGTGCAAGATACAGGCCATCTGTAGCCCTCAGAGTCACAAAATCAAGCAAGCAGACTCCAGGTAATTTATATCAGGAGAGGCACAGTACCTTCAAGTGAAGAAGCTAATGCAGCTAGACGGTTCCAGCGGTGAGGCGACAGCAGACCCGGTCACAGGTTTCTCGGTCTTGGTGACAGGAGAAGGGGACTTCATTGGATCTGGCGACAGCTCTCGTGCAGACGGACACCCAGCAAATGATCTTTGCGGTTCTGGTTTGGAGCCCTTTTCTGTTGTCGCAGCGGTCAACTCTTCTTGGTTTTTTGGGCCTCACATCTGGTGAGGGGACTTTCGGGAGCCAGTTCCAGTAGATACAGGTCTAGGAGGATACCCTAAAACTTGCAGGCGAAACCTGCCCTTTAGGAGACAATGCACAAAGGAGTAGCACAGGTCCCCGGGTATTTGGATTTTTCAGGCTGTCGAGGTCACAGCTTTTCCATGGATAGCGCAAATTGTAGTTAGTCTTTGGACTCGTTAGGCCCACCAGTCTTTGGGAGGCAGTAGTCTTCTTTGGATCTTCCCTGTCGCTTAGAAGGAGGTGGTTCGGACCACAGTGGCTACTCCACAGGCTCTGGCAGTCGTTGGAAGTTGCTGGTGGCGCCTGTCTTCATCCTTCTTCAGAATCCTCTGGTCCAGAGGTCGACTCTGGGTTTCAGCTCCAGGACCTTGGAATTTATCCAAGAAAACCAGTTGAGTCGACCAATCATGTCCCATGCACCATTCAGTCTTGGGGGTGCCTATCCAACGGGGACAGCCAGCTTCCCAGTCTGAACTGGTTTTGGTCAGGCACACTGCAGGACAAAGGACAAGGGAGTTTTGTCACCTCCCCCAATTCCTGTCCTTCCAGTCACTCAGAGACCCTTTGCAGGCTTTCCTTGGGAAGCCCAGTGAAGACAAATGGACCAGAGAATCCTCCCCAACCCAGAAAGGTAGACGGACCCAGAAAGGACAAGTCATCTTGTTCAGGGCTTAAAAAAGTAAGACCACCATTTTGGGTAAATGGTGTCCCTTGTTTCCTCTATCGCTGCTGCGAAGACAGCCTGTGATAAAAGTTCACAAAATGTAATGAAGACGTTACACTGCCACCAGCCTGAACAAATGGACGTGTCACAGTAACACAAGTTACTGGAGAATTGAGGAAAAGGATACATTGTGTCCCCTCAGCACTCCACTTAAGGTGGGGTGTGGTGATCTCCCTAAATACCTCCTTATTAGAGTCCTTCGGTCCTCTAGCTCCAACTCTCTCCAGGTCAGACGTTTCTCCAAGCAGTGAGTGGGGGATAGATCTCTTTCTTCAGCAGTAGCCTCCCTCTGGAACGGCCTCCCTGCACCTCTCTGACTTGAGCCGGATCTCCTTAAGTTCTGGAAGCTTCCCAAGACCTTCCTTTTCTCATCCTCCTTCCCTCTCCCCCTCCCCTGCTAGTCTCCTCCTGCCGCTGTGACTGGCTACCTGTTCCCTTATGAGTCTTCTGGGTTCAGGCCCTCCTTCGACCAGTATCCCCCCCCGCACCACTTCTTACCAGCACTTGCCCTCGGGCACCCTTCCCTGACTAGCCTACTGAGCTTGGTCGACCCCCTTACTCGCACTAGCTGAACCCTACCCCTATTCCCTCTTGCACTTGCCCTCGTGGGCTTCCCTCAGAACTTGCCCAGTCCATGCTCATGCACTACTCCCCACTCTCTCCCTATCCCATCCCTTCATCCTGACCCCTCCCCCTGCATTTCTTAATACTGCACTTGCATGATCTGAATAATGTCACAGGGCCTAGTAGGACCGTTGTTGTTGTTTTTCTCCTCTGTCTCATCCAAACCCCTCCTTTTTTCTTGTGGTGCCTGGAAACACATGTTGCTGTGTAGGCACCAGACAAAATGCACAATAAATAAAATAAAATCTAAAAAAACAAAACTCATAAGGGATAAAAAAAAATATGAAAGGGAATCTCTAGGAGCCCAGCAACACTGTACAGAAAGTGTAGTAATATGTAGATGCCAAAACGTTAGAGGAAAGCATGACTCCAAATAGGAATACCAAGAAGTGGTCAAAAAGGTTCCATGCCCCAGAGTAAAAGGGGGTGTGTGGGGGAAACGCTTCAATACACCAGAGTAAAAAGGAAGGATGAGGGGAGGGGGGAGGTGGGGGTTACATAAACCAGAGTCAAAAGGAAGGGTCAGTGGGGAAAAGGATTCCCACTTACTCAGGACGACTAGCGAAAAATACAGGTGTCCAGCAAAACGGTGCTGGGGGACTCTGAGAGTGGAGATTTCGCACAAAGAATTAAACCTACCCTAACACCTGCTATCGCAGGTAAACAGGGGTATTTATTCTATGTACTTCCTTGTTCCAAAGAAAGACAAAACAAAGAGGCCATTGCCGGATCTAAGACCAGAAATACATATGTCAAGCCTCAAAAGCTCAGGACGACAAAATTACAAGAGGTTATTCCCCTACTTGCAACTTTAGATATGAAAGACACATACTTTCTTATGTCAATGCTCCCAGCACATCGAAAGTATCTAAGATCCAAACTAGGTAACGTTCGTTATCAATTCAAGGTACTCCCTTTTGGAATTGCGTCAGCACCCCGAGTGTTCACAAAATTGCTAGCAGAGGTCGCATCACACCTCCACGGGAAGAGCATTCCAGTATAACCTTATTTGGCCGACTGTTTAATACCAGGGGAGAATCCAACAGTATGCCCCAAGAATACTCCACCCACAGTCAATCTTCTACACAGACTGTGGCTTTCAATAGAAATCCAGTGTAGTACCCAGACAGGCAAAACAATCGTTAGGGGCCTTTACCAACCCAAGATCAGCACTAGTCTTCCTCTCCAATGAGAGGGTTCAAAACCTGATAAAAACAAATACCCTGTTACATGACCGGTCGGCAGATAACGGTCAGAAAGGTCATGCACTTGCTTGGCATGATGATGCCTTGCATCTTCATTGTGCCACTAAATATGCGTCCAGTACAAGAATGGTTAGAAAAACAGTGGTCCCAAGCAGAGGAGGATTGGGACGATCTATCTATCTATCTATCTATCTATCTATCTATCTATCTATCTATCTATCTATCTATCTATCTATCTATCTATCTATCTATCTATCTATCTATCCTGATTTTTATGTAGCGTCCTATCACCCATAGGCCTCAGAGCACTCACAACAAAAACAGAAACAACATGGAACACAGGACTGCAAAAAGAAAGAAGTAGAGATTCTATTAGACTTCTCCTTCATGAAACAAGTGCGTCTTAAGCAGTTTCCAGTTTCTTAAAGATGGTAAGAGACGTGCTGTTTTTTATGGGCGATGGCATAGCATTCCAAATCATCGAAGCCCAGTTTGTACCACCAACTGTTTCCAAAGTTTTACGTGGTTGTTGCAGATTTTTTTTCTCCATTAGATCGTAGAGTTCTTTGGACCGGAGCCTTAGTTAATCTCTTGGTGAGATAATTAGGAGTGATGTCTGTCTGACATTTAAAGGTCATAACAGAGCATTAAAATTTTATACGCTGTTGAACTGGTAGCCTGTGAAGTTTTTTTCTAGTTCCTGATGTTTTTTCCCGGCCGGCTCAAGCCCCAGACAGCTCTAACTGCACCATTCTGAATGTTCTGCAATCTTTTGATGTTACCCTTAGAGGTACCCATCAAAAGGCTATATCAGTAGTCCAGTCTGGAATTAATTATAGCTCCTGCAATCAGTACTAGATTTTGCTGTGATAGATAAGGTTGAATTTGCCATATAAGATTGATGTAGAAGGCGCATGTGGATTTTAAGTAGGAGACCTGTCTCTTATACGAGAGATGTGAGTCCATAGAAATGCCCAAGGTCTTAACATGTTTTGATACTTCAATTAAACTGTTATTTATCTTGATTTTTTTGTATTGTTGATTTAGTTTGCCTGTTTTTTGAGGTGTGCCAAGAATTAGGAGTTCTGTTTTTGCCTCATTGAGAGCAAGAGAATTGTTTGCCATCCACTTTTGGATGGCATTGAACACTTTAATTCTTTGCACATCCTTTTCATAGGAGCCTGACGATTCAAAGACCAGCTGGATATCATCAGTGTCATTTGTGAATTGAACACCCATATTTTCAAGCATATCTCATAGGAGTTTTGAGAAAATATTAAAAAGCAGAGTTGACATGCATGGACCCTGCGGTACACCACAGGTCAGCAGTGTTTTAAGGAGCCGAAATAACCTTTCACAACTGCGGCCGTCCTTGGACCTAAGAAAGATTTAAACCAGTTTATTGCTAGAGGGGAACATCTGCCAATTGATTTCAATCTCTCAGCCAAGAGATCGCGATCTATAAGATCAAATGCTGAGGAAAGATCAAGTAACATAAGTAGGACAGTGTTTCCTTTCTCAACAAACTAGCAATGTTGGCCTGGAGATCCAGAAGCGCGGTCTCTGTTCCATGTTTGGCCCTATAGCCGGATTGCTCATTAGCCAAGAGTTCGTTGATATCTATGAACTTCTGGTATTGTATGTAGTGGAAGTTTCACACCCACTGGTGTTGGCTCTAAAATGGTGGACCAAAGAGAACATGTTAAAAGGAAAACCTTTTGTCAACCCGCCAAATCACCTAACCGTCACAACAGGTTGGGGCACCCATTGCCTTCACCTCATGGCTCAGGGGTCATGGTTTTTCCCACTAAGGAACCAGCACATAAAAGTACTGGAACTCTTAGCTTTACACAGGGCACAGCACACTTGAAAATATCATCTAAAGGGGAAGAACATTCTGATTGCAACAAACAGTCCAACATCCATGTTTTACATCAACAAACGGGGCAGAATACTCTCCCCAAAGCTGGCCAAAGTAGCTCAGGGGATTTTAGAAGTGGTGTCTTCAAGGTTCAATACACTGCAGTGCTCAAAATATTCCAGAGGAACACAACTGTCGAGCGGATAGTCTTAGCAGAGCATAAGCACTAGAGCACGAGTGGGAGATAAACACAAACCTACTCAAATGCTTTTTCACTCAGTCAGGTCAACCAACAAAAGACCTTTTTGCCACTGCAGAGAATACAAAATGCCCAGGTTACGCCTCCAGGTACCCACAGAAGTAATCCCTGGGGTATGCACAATGGTTCAATTGGTCACGGAGATGTGTGTATGCCCCTCCTATTGAGGCAATGCATAATTCCTCCTTAAAGTACCTCACTTATAAGGTAGCCCTCCTGGTAGCCATCACTACCATTCGCAGAATGAGTGAGATCAAGATTTATCAGTAACTGAGCCATTTCTCGCAGTGCATAAAAGCAAAGTTGTCCTAAGAACACACCCACATTTTCCACCAAGATACATGCCAATTAATCAATAGAAATACCAGCGTTGAACTCCGGGAATGAGCTCTTCATACACTTGATGTACGCAGAGCAGTTGTATACTACCTTAATAAGACAAAGCAACTGGCGAAAACTGATCAGTTCTTTGTATCACCGGCAGCCGGAAGTGAGGGGGACCCCATCTCAAAGGCTATTATTTCCAGATGCAGCATAATGTGTATTCAACAGTGTTCTAGACTCTCAAGAGCAAAACACTTCCTTTCACACCCAGGACACATTGTACACCCAGTACAGGAGCTACATTGCCCTTCATCGCTAATGTGCCACTGGAAGCTATTTGTAAAGCAGCAACATGGCATTCAGTACACATTTTCACACACTGTTGTGTTGGCACACAGGAAAAAATGATTCACAGGTGTGACAGGCAGTATTAAAACATTTGTTTCTTGATGTGCCTTCAATTAACCCTTGCGTGCTAGTCTATGCAAAGCATGTGAGTCTAAGCAGATCCACAAGCCTCAGAAGACGAACATTACCTTGTAGTAATCTTTCTGTTGTTTGTATCTGCTTAGATTCACATGTGTCCACCCATCCTCCCCACTAAGAGAGTTGAACGTATCACAAAGCAGGACGGGTGATGATGTTTATTCAATATTTTTTTTATTACAGATATATTTTAGGAAATAATTAATTTTGGAGCCTTATTTTTAGCTAACACACATTTGGCGCACACACACAGTCCACTATAGATGTCATGTATCCTCGGGACTGAAAAATAACAACCGGAGGACCTCAATGCATGAAGTATCATGGGTACTGTACATGTAACATCGGGGATAGTATTATGGGAACACCCCATCGACGTCCTGTTTTCAAAATTGAAAAAGAAATATTGTGATACTCTGCACCAACCACTAGATATCGGCCTGGGCTAAGCATGTGAATCTAAGCAGATACAAGCAATAGAAAGACGATTACAGGAAGGTAATGTTTGTCATATATATATTACTGGAGTTGACATCTATGTATGTTGTGATTGAGACTGAGTATCTATATTAGCAGTATTATGCATATTATACCTTTTATTGGTAGTATCTGTCTACCCAGAGCTATGACAATGCATAGTTGAGGACAAATAGTGCTGTATTCGAAAACAAGACTAAAGGAAGGTCTGGCCCACTTCTCTTTTCGCCAGTAAACTCCTCTTTCCTCATTACTTTGTACAAACTCTCTATTAACTCTTTGTATGGGTCTCTTGTTATCGAAATAGCTTGGGATTCACATGAGTTTTACTTCTACAGGCTTTTGTTTCCTCCTAGTTCCTCCTAGCTTTAGGAAACATAATTTAACATATCTGTTCTCTTTTAGACAAACATGCATGCTCTCATGGGTTTGATAAATGTATGTAGCGTGATATATGGACAATGCTTGTATGAAGTCAGCATTTACCTGGCACCTTCATATGAAATCAAAAACTCTGCTTTGGTTCTAACATTGAGTGATTGGCTTAATTTATCTTGTAGGTCACTGTTCCTTCCTTGTTATAAATGTCACAAACGTGTATTTAGACACATGTGCGCTGGTTCTAGGTGCTACTTAGCTAGTTCAGCTAACGCGTTTTTGTTTTTAGCTTAGCTCTTGCTTATAATGCTTAAGTAAATCCTTAATAATGTAAAATTAAAACTTTGCATAATATAGGAAATACAAAGGTTAGTGATTAATGTGCCTTCTGACACTGTTAAAAAAATAAATAAATCCCTGAATATTTATTTTCATCACCTGTGTTTTCAGCATTCTGCCAGCATGTTTCAGCCTTCCCTGCCTCATATCTTGCATGTGTCATCCGTTCTCCTTCCTCCTGCCATGGTTTGCAACCATGAACCACATAAATACACTTTCGGACGACTTCTGGATTTAGATGTGAGAATAAAATGGCAGCATCCATTGGGGTCTGAGGTCGGTCCTGCTTCTCTATTGTTCTACATCCATAAGAGGGGATCCTTTCAAGGAGGCGGGAGGGGGGGGGGGGCTATGCAGAGTTTTAGAATAGTAGACTGGGTCCCAAAAGAAGTATGTTCTGTGCTTACCCATGCCACACAGTGCACATATTTCTGAGGCTTGTGGATCTACTTAAAATCATGTGCTTTGCATAGACCGACATCTAGTGGTAGGTGCAGAGTATTGCATGACTTTTCAAAGTTCGAAAGGGGACGTTGACTGGGTGTGTTTGTAATACTATCCCTAGTGTGTACTGTACCCATAGTCCATCACACATCAAGCTCCCTCAGATTGCTTTTTTCCACCATAGTGGTTGGTCGCTTTATGTGGAGCAGGGCTTAAATCGAGGGTACACGCGGGGGACGGAGTCCAACCACTTTTTTCAGAGGGTGGACTCAGTTCCCCCCCGAACCCCAGCTAAAATGAGAGACGTTGCATGTCCTTTTTGAATTTATACATTAAAGGCAACCAGTGGGATCGAACCACAGTCATCAGGTCTACAGGCCGGATACTTCATCACTGCACTATTTAACCTAATGAAACATAACACACAACTGAAGATAAAATGTCCCATTTCGGAACTGCAAGTCTCAGAGAAAACATTTGCATTGGTTGCTGAAGTTTAAAACATGCACAGCTTTTAACGTTTTCAAAAACACTATTAGAAGAAAATATCCTCTCTTGGTTTTGTGTGGGTGTTGATTTTATGAAGGGAAAATGCCATTCGTCCTGTGCAATTTGGGTGGTTCTGCAAAGCCAATTTAATGTAATGTGAATATTTCACCTTGGTATGCTAACTTCTGGCGACATCACATCCCATTGCATTTGCTGATGAGTCCCCCCACTTTAATTTTTAGGACTTGACCCCTGCCACTTAATCTTGACTACTTATAAATATTTGATCATTTTCTGTCCTCGACGGTTGCTTCTTTGACGAAAATCTCAACGGATGCCTTTGCCTGCAGAAAAACTCAGTGAACTTATCGACTCCCGGCTGTGGCCTAAACTAAGCTTTGTATGAAACAAGGTTGACCAATTGCGCTACACCCTAACTATTTGAGGATACAAGTACTTCATTTGCAGTTTCCCCAAAAACTCAATACTTGTTGCTTTTTGTGCAATTATTTTTTCCTGAGTTGTTGCCAACACGTGTTTCCACCTATACGTTCAGGTCTTCTTCAGGGCAATACTTAGTACAAACTTGTCATTGAGTATGCCAGCTTGGACCCAATTCAAGTTTCTTCACAGTCAACATTAGTCAAAAGGTACTTAGTGAAATCGTCAAAGGGATCTCAACCTGCTTAACTCCATTGTGTAGACATTCGCTCCAGGTAAAAATGGAATTAGACAAATTCTCAATTATTCCGATTTCATCAGTCAAATCTCAATGCATGGATAACCTTGTATCTTTAGCCTCAAGGTCTCGGTGCACACGAAAAACAGACAGACTAACAAACAAAGCAGGCTAGATAGGCGAGTCAGGGGTGGAGAATAGGCTGGTAGGGAGGGGCGAAGTGAAGAGGTGTGTTTTTACAGCTTTTTCTAATTGGAAAGGCATGATATTTTGCTTATACTTTGTGGAAGCTGATTACAAAGTAGGGCGCACACACATTGAAGCTTGTGCCACAGAAGCTTTTGAGTTTGTTGCAGAATGACACTCTTTTTAATGCCACCTGAACGTAAGTTTCTAAGTTCAGGGGGCTTTTCAATGCGCATTTTGAGATAATCTGGAGCCTTGCCTGAGATGCACTTGTGGGTGAGGGTGAGGACCTTGTGTGTAATGCGATGACAGACCGGAAGCCAGTGTAACGATCTTCTGGCTTCAGTAGTGTGTTCTCTACTGTTTTTTCTAGAAACAGCTCTAACGGCCCCGTTCTGTGCAACCTGGAGTATTCTAATGTTACTTTTGGTAGCACCGATCAACAAACAATAGTCGATACAGGTATTCACAAGAGCAGATGCGACGACTGCAAGGTTCACAGTGGTAACCTCTGCAGTCACTGATGTGACATAAGAGTTTACTTACGTACGTGCAGTATGCCTTCACCTGCAAGACGTTGTGGTGGCTAAGATAAGGCCCAGTCTCAGGTCCTCCCTCACCCCTCCTCGGCCAGCCTCAGTTTGAAGCTAATAAGGAGATCAAACATAGACTGGTGGTAAATGAAGCTTCTTGTATCATATAACAAATACACAGGGAACACAGCATACAAGTGTTCAGGCAGTCGGCACATGGAGCTCTTTCGGGCCTCCATCCCCCCTAGAGTGCCGATTTATATAGCATATCATAGGCAAACACAAATATGTTTCAGTACTTTCACAATGGGGGTGTTATTTGGCACGATATTGTAGACATTTGGCAAGAACTGTCTAGATCTCACTTGTGACCTTGTGACGCAGCCCTGCAGGGACATCATGTTGTATTATGAATAAGCGGCATTTGCAGTTATCTCCCATATATGGCTCTAGTGCTACACTTGTAGAGAATAAGCGCAAGAGAAGGTCTGACGTGTCCTCTGCCCTAGGAGGGGTTTGGGCCTGTCCGGGGTGCTGCGTGTAGAGGAAGCAGAAGGAGGTGACATGGGGTGTCTGAACTGAGGCCTAACTGTATGGGAGGGCCAAATGTAGCATATAATAGCATAGCATTGCATAACACGGCATAGCCTTGCATAGCATAGCATTGCATAACACAGCATAGCATAACAAGCATAGCATTGCATAACATAGCATAGTAATCCTAGCATGATATGATATGGCATTTATAACGCGCCTAAACGCAAGTGTTTCAAAGCGCGATGAGGCATGTGAGGGGAACAGAGGGAAGACAGCGATAACGATCTTACTAGGCCAGGTGACATTGAGATTGTGCAAGTGCAGGGGTAGGGTGAAAGTGCGGGGGGAGGGATATGGTGGAGTGGAATACATAGGATCAACAGTAAAATAAATAAGATATGATATGATATGATATGGCATTTATAACACGCCTATACACAAGTGTTTCAAGGCGCGACGAGGCAGGGGGGCGGACAAAGGGAGACAGACAACGATCCTACTAGGCCAGGTGTCATTCAGATCACGCAAGTGCTTGGGAAGGGGAAAAGGGAAAAGTGCGAGGGTGCATGGAGAGGGGAAAGTGCAATACATGGGATAGAAGGATAAGAATAAAAAAAAGGCTAGCTAGTGGCAAGTGCAAGGTAAGTGCAGGCATAAGTGCAGGTAGGGGGGCTGTAGGGATACAGAAACAGTCTCCAAGTGCAGGGTTGCCAGGGAGGCAGTGCAGGTGAGCAACTGGCAAGGCCGGGCCTGTGAGCAGAGAGGGAGGCCATGTAACCAGTGCAGCTTCAGACATGAATCAGTAGGGGAGAGGAAGAGAGAAAGCAGAAGCAAAGAGGAAGGTTTTGAGGTGCTTCCGGAACCAGAGATGGTTCTCCTCAAGTTTCAGGGAGGCAAGAAGGCTGTTCCAGAGGGAGGCCCCTGCCGAAGAGAGAGATCTACCACCAACTCGTTGCTTGGAGAAGCGACTGACCCTGAGGGAGTTGGAGGCGGATGAGCGAAGAGCTCGGGAAGGAAGATATTTAGGAAGAGTGAGTTGAAGGTATTTCGGCCCCAGCTCCCAGACGGCCTTGTGGACAAAGAGGAAGGTCTTGAGGTGCTTCCGGAACCGGAGATGGTTCTCCTCAAGTTTCAGGGAGGCTGTTCCAGAGGGAGGCCCCAGCTGAAGAAAGCATAACATTGCATAGTATTCCTAGCATAGCATTGCATGACATAGCATAGTAATCCTGCCACATCAACGTGCTTCTGCATGTTAAGCCCGGAATCCAGAAGAACTCAGAGCGTCTTGACTTGATGACTAATATGGATGGAACAGTTTGTAATTCTAATATGGCTGTATCTGATGTCTAACTTTTTTAACCGATTGGCTGAGCGAACAAACTTCAGCTCGCTTTTTTCATTATTTAAAGCGAGGGAATTTACAGTCATCCATCTTTGGATCAGTTTGTAGACATCATTCACCTTGGCTGTGTCGCGGTAATGATTGCCAGACAGATCAAACACAAGCTACGTATCATCAGCGTAATTTGTGTATTTTATGTCTGTACCATCAAGCAAGTCAAACTGAGGACTTATGTAGATGTTAAAAAGAGTAGGCGAAAAGCATGCGCCTTGTGGGACGCTGCATGCTAAGGTCTCAGGATGTGATTTAAATCCTCCAGTGGTAACACTAGCTAATCTACAGCCAAGAAAAGATGACATTAATAAAGCCGCCCAGCCTCTCCAAAAGCACGGAGTGGTGCACCAAGTCGAAAGCTGCTGAAAGATCCAATCTTGCCCCTTTCAGCGATTTCGACCAGATTTAATGTGTCTGTGAGATTTAATATATCAGTCTCAGTCCCATGCATGGCACGAAAGCCAGACTGGTGGACACCCAGTACGTTATCTTCAGTGATGTGCTTTTGTATTTGGAGATACACAACCCTATCAATGACCTTTAGTAGAAAGGGAACAGTCGTAATGGGGCGGTAATTCACTATGGCTTTGGGGTCAAGTGTTATCTTCTAAAGGACTGGAGTGATGCAGACTTTTTCAAGACAAGCGGGGACCACTGTTTGAGCAAAGGAGGAGTTGATAATGTTCAAGACTAGTGGTGCAAGGCATTGAATGCCATCCTTGGCAATGGAGCCAGAGCAGATATCGCCGGGCCAAAAAGTGGGTTTCAGTCCAGGGATGATGTCAAGCAGGGCATCATTAGTAATAGGACTGAGAGAGAAAGGGAAGATGGAAGCAGAAGAGTTGATGTTGCCATTAGTAGATGAATCTTAATTAACTGGGGTAGGCCTGTCGTGGTTAGCGAGGTCTAGGCATCCAGCATTGATGACATTCTTGTGAGATTTAATCTTAGTAGAAAAGCCATCTTGAATTCTTGTACACGAAGTGTCACTCAGTTGCATTGCCGCATGAGGAGTTGTTTTACCCTCCAGTTCTTTAAGAATTAGGAAGAGTTCTTATCCGATTTTACCTTGTATATTCGAGAATTAAAGCTATCCTTTTTTGTGGCCAAGGTGGCATGTTTGTACTCCAAGGCAGTGTCTTTATAGTTAGCATGAGTCGCAGGACGAGGATCTTTCCTGCAAGACCTCTCGTGCAGCCTCTTATTTCTTCTACAATGGAGAATGTCTATGGAAAACCATGATTTATTACATGCATAGTTACCTGCTAGACTCAGTGTTAGTCTTTAAGTCCCTTAGAGTTCATCTAGAAGCACATTTCTCAAAGTAAAGCATCTTGTCGAAGGTTTCAGTAACTAAAGCCTTTATGGAAGGGGTTAAATGATTACACCTCCCAATTACAAATTCAACTCCTGGCTGGACCTTGAATATTGTACTTAACCAAACTCATGGGTCACCCTTTTGAGACAATGCACAAAGCCAGTTGTAAGCATCTCACAAGACTGCGTTTCGTGTGGTTATATTTTTGAGGAAAACCTCCCTTTAGTTGCTACAGCCTCCTGTTTTACCCTAAAAGCAGCCATTGGAAGAGGCTATAGAAACTTCAGACTCTTACCTTGCAGCCGAACAGCTACACTTGTCTCAACACTTTCTCAAAGGCGCACGCACAAGGCACATAACCTGCAGGTTGTGAAGAGAGTCAGGTGAGGTGGGCAGGTATTTTTTTTCCGTGGAGAGGAAATGTAGGAAAATCCAAACAGCCTCAGCAGCATCAGGACACCGCCAAACAGCTACACTTGTCCCAACACTTGCTCAACATTTTCTTCTGGCTACTACTTCTATTAGAAGAGTTAATGAAGGGCAAGCCTTCTCAGTTCAAGACCATTTCTATTTATTTCACAGGGACAAGGTGTTTCTGCGAAAACCACAGAGACATTTCTCACCAAAATGTATCTCAAAGTTCCATGGTAACCAATCCATTGAACTTCTGGCTTTCTCCCAAAGTCATACTAGTTCAGCTGAGAAATGCCTTCATACACTAGATGTTAGAAGGGCTGTCCTGTATTATCTAACCAAAACAAAACCACTAAGAAAAATAGACCCGTTTTTTGTGTCCATAGCTACCGGAAGAGAAGGTGACTGTCTCTAAGTCAGCTATTTCTAAAGGATTGTGAAATGCATTCAGTTATGTTATTCTCTAGCCAAGAAAACTTTACCTTTCAAGCCTAGAGCAATTTGAGGCACAGGGGCTGCTCTAGCATTTCTTGCAAATGTACCTTTAGATGCCATTTATAAAGCAGCTACTTAGAGCTCAATTCATACTTTCACTCAACACTACTACTTAAATACTCATTCAAAGCAAGATTCACAAGTGGGACAAGCAGTGTTAAGACGTCTTTTTGCTGCTGTACCTTATAACAACCCACCACCTTCTCCAGGTACTGCTCACTAGTGTATGCAAAGCATGTGATTGTAAGCAGATCCACAAGCCTCAAAAGGAATACCTTACTTACAGTAATCATATTTCTGATGCTTGTATCTGCTTAGATTCACATGTGCCCACCCTTGCTCCCATCTTGGAGTTGAAGGTACATAGACATCTTACACCTTTCTTTTCTTCTTTGTACTCTTTGTTCTCACACATACACTTCATCAGTGGCGTAACACAAAATGTGTGGGCCCCCCTGCGAGCCATGCTGAGGGGGGCCCCCCCACAACTCAGCAACAAATCACAGGTCGCGCCACACTCTGGGCCCGCCTAGATTGTCACGCTTGCGCAATATACACAAACATGCTGCTGAAGGGGTATGCCGCACACTGCACTAGGAGAAAGATATAAATATGTATTTTAATGCAATATACAGCACACTTTCTGAGGAAAAATTGCCTATAAAGCCACAGCGTTTGCAATTGTTTTGTAGGGTAACACCAATCCAATACATGTAAGTCACCAACAGTGCACAGGAACATTAATGCTTTGCTATTAAAAATGCCATGCCACAATGAAAACATGTCCAACTGGCTGCACAATGTAGACCAGTGTAGTAGACACATAATAACATTACAGTAAAGCATGCCAGGCCACATTTAGACATACCTAGACTGGATGCACCAAAATGCCAGTCAAAGCAATGACAATCATCAAGAAGAAAGCACACATTAAAGCCTACGTCTCCGCCGCCTCTACCAACATGGCCGAACTCTTTAAAATCTGCAAGGAACTGGTCAATCCTGTTGCGGTCTCTACCACTTCTGTTCCCTCCAAGGCCCTCTGTGCGGCTCTGGCCTCTCACTTGTCCGCAAAATCTCAAGACATCCTGTCCTCTATCTCCTCTTCCACTCCCTCTTCCTCTCTCGGCCCCCTTTGGCCGTCTCTACCTCTCCCCCTCCTTTTTCCTCTTTCACTCTGACAACACCTGACGAGGTTTCTAGACAAGTCTGAACTATGAAAGCGTTGTCCAAACAGGTGCTCCCCTGCTCCTCCTAAACCATCAGGGACCATATTGACACCCTCGCTCCAGCTTTGGCCGATTTTTGTAATCACTCTTTAGCCACTGGAACGTTCCCCTCTCCCCTTAAGAACTCCCTTGTGCACCCACTCCTCAAGAAGCCATCTGCTGATCCTACCTGCCCGGCAAACTGTTGCCCAATCTCCATCACCCCTTTCTTGGGCAAACTCTTGGAAAAGCTTACCATCTCCCAGCTTACTCTCCACACGGAATCTGTTGGTTGTCTCCATGACCATCAGCCTGGCTTCAGAGATGCCAGAGGCATGGAAACTGCTCTCCTGAACACCCATGAAGATCTGCTCTCGAACCTTGATTCCAGCATTCCTTCTGTTCTCATCCTACTTCTTTCCTCTGCTTTCTACACAGTCAACAACGCCATCCTGATCAATCGACTCAGTGAGAACCTGGGCATCACAGATCAGGCCCTGGAGTGACTGACCTCCTTCCTCTTGGACTGCCCCCCCCCCTCCCAGGTCCAACCTAGTTCCAATCTCTCTGCCACCTCTCTCTACCTGTGGCGTTCCCCAGGGATCTATACTCTCACTCTGGTTTTTCAACCGCTACTTGGCCCCTTTGGCCCACCTGATCTCGACCTTCTCCTCTAACTTTCAGTGTTATGCGGGTGACTAAGCTTTCCTTCAGGCTCCCCTCAGCCTCCTCTCCTCTCTCGCTCATTCCTGACTGTCTATCTGTGATTCAGGATTGGTGCGCCTCCAACAATCTCTGCCTTAATGCCAGTAAGACGGAGATCCTTCTCATTGGGACCCTGGCACCAGTTTTTCCTCTCACTCTGGCCGTCCGCCTTGGGCCCTCTTCCTTCACCTTCATTTGAGGCAAACAACCTTGGTGTCATCTTCTATGCCACTCTCTCTTTCTATCCTCACATCTCAGATGTCACCAAGATGTTCCACTACCAGCTGCTCCTCCTCAAAGGGACTCTTCCCTTTCTCACTTTCCACTAGAAGCTCACTGTCTCCTGAGCCCTGGTTCTCTCTAGGCTGGACTACTGCAACAGCCTCTTTCTCATTCTGCCTTCCTCTACTCTCCGTCATCTGCAACTAATCCAGAACAGGACTGCAAGACTTATCCTTGGCCTCAAGCCCAGTGATCATGTCTCTCCAGCCCTGAATTCTCTCCATTGGTTCCCGGTGGCTGCAAGGATCAAGTTCAAGACCCTTTGCATTGTCCACAAGGCTTACTGGGGCCGGGGCCCGTACTACATCCAACGCTCTCTTCCAAAATACCTTCCCTCTCGAGCCCTTCGCTCAGCTACCTCCGACTCTCTAAGGGTTAGACGCTTCTCCAGGCAGAGACTGGGGGTAGATCTCACTCCTCTGCTGGTGCCTCCCTTCTGGAAAGGCCTCCCTGCCCCTTCAAACTTGAGCCTGACCATCTGATGTTTCGGAAGCAGCTCAAAGCTTTCCTTTTCTCCTCTGCTTTCTCTCTCTACCTCCCCTGTAGACCTACCTGTCTGCTGTACCGACCCGTTGCTTGGATACCCTCAGAGTCTCTCTGAGTCCAGGCTCTTTCTTGATCGGTCACCCTTGCACTGTCTCCGTGCCTACCATGCACTTAGGGGCTGTAACTGTAACCCTGCAGCCCCTTGTTTACCTTGCACTACCCACAGCCGCGCTGCCCTGGCTGCACTTACTCAGAAAATTGCAGCACTGTTTTCCCCTCCCCCTTGCACTTCCCCCCTCCCTCGTTCTCACAATGACACAAGGTCTAGTGAGATTGTTTGTCTTGTCCTCCCTCTTTCTTCCCTCGCTTGTCTTGTCGCACATAGAAACACTTGTGAAAAGGTGCGTTATAAATGACTTTTATCATATCATTTTATCACAGATGCCTAGAAAAATATACAATGCCGCAGTAAGAAATGGCTAGACTGACAGCACCAACATGCCTCTCTAGCCACTAATACCACATATCATGCCTGCTTAGCCTGGACATGGACAACCATTATGATTTATCGCACAATCCCGCCCCCCCACACATCCCTTCTCCCTCCCACCCTCTACCCCAACCTCCAAAATCAGCTCCTTAGCCAAGAATTACCTCCATGTCCCTCTTCCTTGTCCCAGAGCTTACGTTTGAGGCTCCTTGCCTCACAGGGAAGTACTGGGATAAGGAAGAGTGGGACTAGAAGTAATTAAGAGTACATGTAGCTAAGTCAGGCATTACATCCATGTCCCTCTACCTCATCCCAGCACTTGCGTATAAGCCAGAGTACACATGTACTGTCTCATACACAAGTACTGGGACGAGGAAGAATAGAGCTAGGAGTAATTAAGGCATTAAACACAAGTAGTGGCTCAACACCATTGAGTTGACTGGGCTTCAGCACTCTCCCCCACTGACATTTTGGGCTATGTTGATTCGGCCTGGCTGACCTTCAGAGCAGTTGCCGGACAGAACAGGACACAGATGTTAAACAGCACCTGGGTTTTGCTGTTAATAAGGGCCCAGCAATTACCCATGTAAAGCATTTCACTGCTAGTACCTGCATTAAAATGCCAAATTTTGTAGGCAATTGAAATCGTGATGTGGGTCTAGTACTTGCATGCCAGGGGAGTGATTGGAAGGGTAGAGAGGGAATAGGAGACTTAAAGTAGAGAGTTAACTGCTTGTAACATTGAAGCTGCACTAGAATAGTCTCATTAAATGTGTAAAGAAGTTAGATGCCCCCACACAAATAAGTTTTCCTCTCCCCACCACCTGTGAAGTTAGCGCCTCTCCCAACATTTGAAGGGTTAGCCCCCGAAATGTATGTTTTGTTGTGCCCCTGTACACAAGCACACACACCATATACACACCCAGCCATCCATACATTTAAGTGTGCACTCTTTCACCATACAGGCACACCCAGGCAGACACCCATACATTTAAGTGTGCACCCTTTCAACGTACACACACGCACACCAAGCGACCCATACGTGTGTGCACCCTTTCACCATACACTCACACAGGCAGCCACCTATACATTTAAGTGTGCACCCTTTCACCATACACTCACATACGCACACGTCATGGGGCTGAGGGGAGCCCTATTACTTAAAAAAGAAATTGGGGCTCATTACGGGTTTGGCGGTAACCGTGCCAGTGCTACGGACGGGTTGCCGCCAGACCCATAAAAAATGACTGGCACCCGACTTCCCGGTGCCACTAGGCTCTTCCAAGTCCAGTGGCCGAGAAGTCAGGTGCTGGTAATTTCGGTAATCCCCATTCCTGTGGAGTCCCATAGGACTCCATGGGATTAGGGACACGGAATTAGGGATTTACTGTTGTAAATGGTGCCGGTGCTTCTGTGACGAGTCTGCCTATCGGGGCTGCTGTGCCCGGCAGGGTCAGACCTGTCGGGCACAGCGGCCCCAGCAGGTAGACCTGTCATATGCCGGTCCGGAAACAAACGGTGCCGGTAAGATTACCAGCACTGTTGTTTCCAGGCCGGCATGATCAGAATGAGCCCCATTGTTTCTTTTTGAAGTCACTCTAACTTCATTAAGAAATGATTCAGTTAAGGACCGAATGTTAGGAAAGATTTCATAATTTTATGTAATTTTCCCTCCATGTGGCAACCCCCAAACTTTTTGCTGCTGTTTTACACCCTGATCTAGACTTTGCCAGAGAAGCGCAGCCTTCCGCCGCTGTCCCCTGGGCTTTCGCTCAATTCTTAAGGGGAAACTGACATGCCCTTAAGACAGTCAGTACTGGGAGACTTTGTTTCCCTTAGTCCTTTCCTCATGTTACAGTTTTTGTATAACAAGAAAAAAGAGTGCACTGTAACTTACTTTACTGCGCTCTTGGGTCTCTAGTCATTCCCACGGCCCTAGAAACTCTCGCTGGACTTAATATGAACTGTGCAGGTGTGTCACGGACAGGACTGGTGGCAGCTATCGTTTCTCTTGTGTTTTGAACTCTTTTTCGCCATGTTATCCGCACTTACCATGTTTGGCACAAATGAGTGGCCTGGCTCCAATATGGCCATGCCACGAGGTTCTTTGTCCTGTCTTCTGACCGTCTTGCCCTTCACCTTCCCCAAGTCGAGCCGACCCGGGTGAGTCCTTATTTGGTCATGCACTTTCCCGCGAAACCCCAAAGCTTTTGCGGGCTTCTGCATGCCTTGTGTGTGCCTCCAGGATGTGGGCTGGGATGTCTGTTCCCAATACACATCCTGGGTGCCAGAGAGTCTAGAGTGTCCTGAATGCCTGGGACCACTGTGGTCCGTGATAGGTCCACGTATGGTGTGAGTGTTTGTGAGCAGATCTCCCATTGGGTCCTCTCCGTTTTGGCGCGAAGGGAACTTTGGATAAGAGGAGGCTGAAAACACCACTACCATGTCGATCTCCTGAGTTCACACCGAACAAGGGATAAGGAGCAAAGTATCCTGCAACAAGAAGCTGCGCCGAGGAACCGCTGGTGACCCGCTGAATGTTTGGAACCCTGAGCCGCTGTCGTCCTGCGAGACCCCTCTGCATCTGATCGTCCTAGAAAGTCTGCGAAGGCGCTTCGACCCATTGGAATAGTGGGATCAACTATTCCCGGCACCTTCATCAAACCCTGCAAGTAAGCCTCTTCGGAAGTGTCCCTGGGCCAACCAGTGGGCTGACCAGCGGGCTGACCAGCTTACGCAGGATGCTTTGCTCTGTCACCGCTGCCATTTCGGGGAAGCCCTCAAAATTTGGTCTACTGCTTGCTCTGCTTCCACGGCACCCTCACACTGTAATTCGTACACTTGGCATTCCCAGGTCTGAAGTGAGATGAGTGCGCCCGGACCAGAGTAAACACAGTTGTCGACTCTGCATCCTGCTACACACAATCTACACGGTGTCGAGATGTCCTGATCATCTTAGCTGAACCTGCCAGCAATGTGAACTGAACTGTAGAAGTCTGGGTCTGCCTGCGTCGGGGACCGGTGAGTAGTCCATACCCCAACCGGTGGCCCCTCACGCAGGAGCCCGTTTCTTTTCTACTGCTGTTGCGAAATAGCGACTCTATCCGCACTCTCACCCTGCCTCTACCCACAAGTGGAGGCCTTGCTTGAGTAGTGTGGACTTGTTCTGCATCGCTTCATTCACCTTCCTGAGACCCTTGAAGAGACCCTACTTTATCCATTGGCACCAGTGCGTGCAGGTACTTTTGAGCATAAGGCTCCTCTCTTCGTAGGGCTCGGACTTCCTCCAGTTAGGTGTATTTCTGATGTCGAACTGGGTCTAATGATTACTTGCACTGCCTGTTTTCATCCACATCTAAGTGGTCTACATATTACGTGCTCATAACTCCTTAGACCCCTCAGTCTTGTATATATATTGTATTGATTGTGATGTGTATTATTGTGATTATTGTGATTCTTTGCTATGGTCGATGTTACAAAGGCCTTGTAATAAATGTGTCTATATTTTTAATATAACACCTGTCTGGAGTAATTTGTAAGTATCCTTGCTTTGTGTGCTCATTGAGGTCTTTCAGTCACCCTCAACCCTCTTGAGACTTAGTCTTGACCGCCGCCATCACTACCCTGATTGGTCTGGCTTGTCCAGAGGTTACCCTGTTCCAAGAAACTAGGCTGGCCTTTCTGAACTTCTGCCCCTCCAGGTCAGAGTTCAGAAATCCATCTTAACACTGAACCATAACGGAAATCATTTCTTTATGAAGGCAGAGTGACTTCAAAAAATAATAGTTTATTTTTGAAGTCATAGGGCTCCCCACCACCCCATGACATTGAGCCCTCCAGTCTAGGGTCTTCCATGTCATGGGTTAGGGGAGCCCTCAGCCTTAAAAAAGAACGTTTCTTTTTGTAGTCACCCTGCCTTTATAAAGAAATGATTTCTGTTACAGAAATCATTTCTTTATTAATGCAGAGTGAATTCAAAACGAAACTTTTTTTTTTCAAGTGGGCCCCCTCCCAGGACATGTCCTGGCAGGGGCCCCCGCACCGTGGGAGTTGTGGGGGCTCCTGTTAAGCCAGTGCACTCATGCTCCCTCATGTCAGAAGTAAAATGTTAAGGACCATGGGTACAGTACACGCCCCAATAGGGATAGTATTACACGCACTCCCAGTCGACATCACTTTTCGTACTTAATGTATGCCAAATATAGGATGGGCCTCAGCCCAAGTGTGATGGTAATGGTAGAATATGGTATTTCAAACAGCACAACCTTTTAATATACCACCTAATTATGAGTTGGGATTGCATGGGTTACTTCCTGGAAGAGAGTACTGCGCGGGGTAAACCTGGGTTACCCCATGCAGTAGATTCTGTGTAAACGGATGCGGTTTATCTCCTCATGCTATGGGGTTTTAAGAATCCTGCATTTTTACTGTTAGCCACCATACTCCTAACAATGCCCTACACATGTTCTCATTGTTGCACTTCAATATTATTAGTTTGTGAAGTACCTCCATGGCTTGACTATTGGTGAACCCTCAATTGTTGATGCACTGATGCGAAACTAAAATGTTAGTGCAAATTAAGCAGTCAATCTGAAAACAATGGAATAATATATTACTACTATATATCACTACTATAAATTCAAAAGTATAGAACGAATTGTGTTTCTGCAGCGCATCCTCATAAAAGCAGATGGTGCTTGACTTAAGTAACTAAAAGGTGTTCACTGGGAAGCTTTGAATTAATAATAGCCCTTGGCAGTTGCCCTGGGCAGTCTACCACCCACCCACCCATCCTTTCTTTGTCCGCTGTGAGATTACAGCATGGGAATAAAACATATGCAAATCAGATTTAGGTCCACCCCAAAAAGGGAAGGTTAGCTGAACTGCTGGGCCGCATTTCTTCTACACCGGACTCCAGGAGACCCTGGGCATTTTTTGCCCTAGACTGATATCATCAGTGAAATGTAGCTTGGCACTATAGGCATGGTGGGTTTGGGACCCACAGCTGGTTATGCCCATTCCATCATAACAGTTTAGTGCAACCTAACATGGAGCTCTGCACAGAGGTGTTCCTAGTCGTTATGATTAATTGAGAGCTTTCAAGCCATCTTTTCTTTGATGTTTGCAGTGCGACCTCGTAAGTACTCACAGTGCCCAAGGAATCAAGCTGCATCTCGGTGTCGGGCCCAATAAGGTGGCTGCTTGTGTTCCAGTGCACTGCTCTGATAGGTGGCAGGACCAAGACAGATTTGCATATTGCGGGAGACCTGTTTTAGTGCAGGTGAGCTAAAATAAAGTGTTTCCCATTGGTCATTGATTCATGTTTATCATAGATAACAATATTCTTGGCCCAGCACAAGTTTTCTTTCATTTCAAGAAAAGCACAGCTGGCCGCCAACACAGTCTTTAAGCAGCTCCTTCTGGAAGTCAGTGGCCTGATCCTGCTGGACTCATTCAAGAGAGCCGACACTGTCCGCAGCCAGCTTTGTGTTACATTGTTAGTGGGGGCATTCAGCCAGGACCTGAGCTAGCTATGCTTCTGGCCCTCAAACTGAGGACAAGCTGTCCTCATGCCTCCACTTACCTTGCTTTCTTCTTAGCCGAGTTGCACAAAGGCTACCTCCCTCTGTGAGGAGCCATAATCCCTTTCATGCTTTGCCTACACTTATGTGCCAGCCAGAAGCCCACCCCGAGGGACTGAATGGCACTCCTCTGAGGGTGGAAGTGGTTCCACATTATTGTTGGACGCCCTACCACTCCATCCACAGTGATCCATAGCCTTTATATGCCCCACATATTGCATTCTACTGAGCATGTCAAGCCTTTTCTGCCAATTGTGTGGCATTTTGCTATTGCTTCATACTGTTGTGTAATGATCAGGTGTTGTATTTTGTACGATGTTGACCTCTGCCTATTCCTTGGTGCAGTGCATAAGTTCTGGGGTACGCCTGGAAGCTGGGGTTCTTGGGGACTCATGGAGAAGCCTGTTGGCCGGTTAGACCCCTTGGGGGTGCTGCATCGTCGCATGTCCACTCCAGGATCTGCTAATCGTGCCTTTCTTCTCCCCAGGCACTGATGAAGGTGGTGAACCAGGTGTGTGAGAGAGTGCCCTCTGCATCAGTCATGCTGCTCAGCCAGCAGGATTCTGGGAAGGTCTTTTGTGCCTGCCAGGTGTCAAAGGTAATGTGGTATTGACGTTGTGTACTGTTTAACAGTTAAAACATTAAAAACCAAATGTGAGAAAAGCCAGCCACAAGATATATACAGACCCTCTAGGGCAGTGGTCCTCAACCTGCAGCTCTCCAGATGGTTTGAACTAGTAATCCCATGATCCCTCACCACATTGACAATGTGGGCAAGTGATCAAGGGAGCTGTAGTCCAAAACATAGGGAGAGCCCTGCTCTAGGGAACTGCATGGTGTGCTGTGGACAGAGTGAAGTCAATATGGAGATCATTTCAAGCGCTAGGACTCTGAAGGCTGATCCCAAAGTAAGTGGGTCTTCTTTCTAGATTCCTAACTCTGAATAGTATCTGAGTGCTGATTGCAAACTCTGGACACATCTTCCGAGGTAGAACATGGGTGGGTTCACAGAACAGACTGGCAGTGGCCCCCCAGTTTCCTGAGATCATTTCATTCTCCAATGCTGATTATCTGGGATTCCTATTGGGGGTAAATAGCTTTCCGGTATGGGTTACAAGGCACGCTGGAATTATTTATATAGTGCTTAAGGGTTTGGCCAAATGACCTCTAGCGCAGACTATGTCCACTTCTAGCGAGAGTCCTCAGACACAGGAGGGTGCGGTAGATGGTTCGAGAGGCCTGATCATCACCTGGGCCAGGCTTCCGGGAACATGCTTGGAGAGGGGTGCGCTCATCTCGTTTTTTTTTTTTTCAGTATTCACATTTTTCTCAATTGGAGTAATACTTCATTTTGTGCTAGTGGTTTCTATTTTGGTTTAAGTGACACCTGTTGGAGTAACATGTGTTGCTATGGCATACGGTATCTGGCTTTAGTGTACGAGGACACATCCACCATAATGATGTCATGGCCACTCCTTATGCAGCCTTCGTCACTGCCCTTTGCTGAAAGGTGGGAGAGGATGTATTTCGATAATCGTGTTGGTGCAGTTGAACCACGGATGGTTCTCTTCTGTTCACAATTCAGAACAGTTTGAAGTGCAGACAAGTCTTAGTAAGCATGCATTCATCATGCCAGGAATGGGGGGACATTGGAGTCCCCAAAATCAAACGGTACAAGAAGAAATGGGAGATTTACAAGTCTTAAATAATGCTCTCATTGAATGCACTTCTCTGACACCGAGCATGCCCTTCACGTGTTGGCTGGTGTTTCAGCCTTGTATTATGGTCATCAGGCCGTCACATTTGGGACCTCTGAAGCAGCATCATAGTAAACGAATAATACTATTTACATAGGTCTTTACATAGAACATGCTTACATACTATTGTTACTACCTAACCGAAATGTGTACTCCTTTGTCGACCTCGGTTCTTCTGCACTGATAGCGGTTAGTCTTTGCATGGTTTGCTCAGTTGCAAAGCTCCCATCTCACCGCTGTTCTCTCTGTGTCCCAGTTTACTGGTTAGTCTTTGCTTGGTTTGCTCAGTTGCAAAGCTCCCATCTCACCCCTGTTCTCTCTGTGTCCCAGTCTTCTGGTTAGTCTTTGCTTGGTTTGCTCAGTTGCAAAGCTCCCATCTCACCCCTGTTCGCTCTGTGTCCCAGTCTTCTGGTTAGTCTTTGCTTGGTTTGCTCAGTTGCATAGCTCCCATCTCACCCCTGTTCTCTCTGTGTCCCAGTCTTCTGGTTAGTCTTTGCTTGGTTTGCTCAGTTGCAAAGCTCCCATCTCACCCCTGTTCGCTCTGTGTCCCAGTCTTCTGGTTAGTCTTTGCTTGGTTTGCTCAGTTGCAAACCTCCCATCTCACCCCTGTTCTCTCTGTGTCCCAGTCTTCTGGTTAGTCTTTGCTTGGTTTGCTCAGTTGCAAAGCTCCCATCTCACCCCTGTTCTCTCTGTGTCCCAGTCTTCTGGTTAGTATTTGCTTGGTTTGCTCAGTTGCAAAGCTCCCATCTCACCCCTGTTCTCTCTGTGTCCCAGTCTTCTGGTTAGTCTTTGCTTGGTTTGCTCAGTTTCAAAGCTCCCATCTCACCCTGTTCTCTCTGTGTTCCAGTCTTCTGGTTAGTCTTTGCTTGGTTTGCACAGTTGCAAAGCTCCCATCTCATCCCTGTTCTCTCTGTGTCCCAGTGTTCTGGTTAGTCTTTGCTTGGTTTGCTCAGTTGCAAAGCTCCCATCTCACCCCTGTTCTCTCTGTGTCCCAGTCTTCTGGTTAGTCTTCGCTTAATTTGCTCAGTTGCAAAGCTCCCATCTCACCCCTGTTCTCTCTGTGTCCCAGTCGTCTGGTTAGTCTTTGCTTGGTTTGCTCAGTTGCAAAGCTCCCATCTCATCCCTGTTCTCTCTGTGTCCCAGTCTCCTGGTTAGTCTTTGCTTAATTTGCTCAGTTGCAAAGCTCCCATCTCACCCCTGTTCTCTCTGTGTCCCAGTCTCCTGGTTAGTCTTTGCTTGGTTTGCTCAGTTGCAAAGCTCCCATCTCATCCCTGTTCTCTCTGTGTTCCAGTCTTCTGGTTAGTCTTTGCTTGGTTTGCTCAGTTGCAAAGCTCCCATCTCACCCCTGTTCTCTCTGTGTCCCCAGTCTTCTGGTTAGTCTTTGCATGGTTTGCTCAGTTGCAAAGCTCCCATATCACCCCTGTTCTCTCTGTGCCCCAGTCTTCTGGTTAGTCTTTGCTTGGTTTGCTCAGTTTCAAAGCTCCCATCTCACCCCTGTTCTCTCTGTGTCCCAGTCTTCTGGTTAGTCTTTGCTTGGTTTGCTCAGTTGCAAAGCTCCCATATCACCCCTGTTCTCTGTCCCAGTCTTCTGGTTAGCCCTTGCTTGGTTTGCTCAGTTGCAAAGCTCCCTTCTCACCCCTGTTCTCTCTGTGTCCCAGTCTTCTGGTTAGCATTTGCTTGGTTCGCTCAGTTGCAAAGCTCCCATCTCACCCCTGTTCTCTCTGTGTCCCAGTCTTCTGGTTAGTCTTTGCTTGGTTTGCTCAGTTGCAAAGCTCCCATCTCACCCCTGTTCGCTCTGTGTCCCAGTCTTCTGGTTAGTCTTTGCTTGGTTTGCTCAGTTGCAAACCTCCCATCTCACCCCTGTTCTCTCTGTGTCCCAGTCTTCTGGTTAGTCTTTGCTTGGTTTGCTCCGTTGCAAAGCTCCCATCTCACCCCTGTTCTCTCTGTGTCCCAGTCTTCTGGTTAGTCTTTGCTTGGTTTGCTCAGTTGCAAAGCTCCCATCTCACCCCTGTTCGCTCTGTGTCCCAGTCTTCTGGTTAGTCTTTGCTTGGTTTGCTCAGTTGCAAACCTCCCATCGCACCCTTGTTCTCTCTGTGTCCCAGTCTTCTGGTTAGTCTTTGCTTGGTTTGCTCAGTTGCAAAGCTCCCATCTCACCCCTGTTCTGTCTGTGTCCCAGTCTTCTGGTTAGTCTTTGCTTGGTTTGCTCAATTGCAAAGCTTCCATCTCACCTCTGTTCTCTCTGTGTCCCAGTCTTCTGGTTAGTCTTTGCTTGGTTTGCTCAGTTGCAAAGCTCCCATCTCACCCCTGTTCTCTCTGTGTCCCAGCCTTCTGGTTAGTCTTTGTTTGGTTTGCTCAGATGCAAAGCTTCCATCTCACCCCTGTTCACTCTATGTCCCAGTCTTCTGGTTAGTCTTTGCTTGGTTTGCTCAGTTGCAGAGCTCCCATCTCAGGCCCAAATAGACTCACTCAGAGACGAGGGAAAATTAGCTCTCCTCCTCCTTCTAGACCTCTCATCCGCCTTTGATCTGGTGGACTACAAAGTCCTTTGTAATCACTTGGACTCGGCGGCCCACTTCTCAGGGTAGGCTATAGTCTGGATTCAGTCATTCCTTAGTGACAGGACCATGAGGGTGTTCTCCCCCGCAGCGGCAGCAGACCCTATCCCAATCACTTGTGGAGTGCCCCAGGGATCCTGTGTCTCGCCGACACTCTATAACATCTTCACCAAGCCACTCTTTGACGATCTTGATAATCTGGGTATCACCTATACCAACTACGCAGACGATACCCAGATTCTCTTACCACTTACTGGGGATTATGTTGAAGATCTGGCTTTGGTGAATAGAGTCTATAGCATCGTTCAAGCATGGATGGCCAACCATGGCCTATGCTTGAATGATGATAAAACAGAGCTCATCATCCTGGGCACGGCAGCCCGCATTTCCAAACTTAACCAAAACTACTCAGCCTTCATCATCGATGGTAACACTATCAAGGTCGCCAGAGAAGTAAAAACCCTAGGTTTTTACCTTGATTCGACACTATCCTTTAACAAACAGGTGAACTCACTGGCCTCATCCACGGCTTATACATGCAAATTAATACGAGCTGGGAAACCATTCCTTTCAGAGGACAGCTGTCTTATCCTAGCCAGAGCCCTCATTTTATCAAAATTAGACTATTGTAATGCCCTTTACATAGGGACTACTAAACAAATCATCAATAGAATCCAAGTGCTCCAAAACAACGCACTCAGAGCGGCCCTAAGTATCCCTAGAAGAGCACATATTTCAGAAATAAGACGAAAACACAAATGGCTCTCCACCCAAGAAAAAATCAACCTTAAATCTGCTTCCCTTATCCACAAATGCCTAAACAACAAAGCCCCCCGATACCTCTTAGAACGCTTCAATAGAAAAAATCCCACTAGACTTACAAGGACAGTCAGCCCCAACTGCCTCCTAGTGCCCAGATTTAAACTAGCCACTATTGGAGGTTCTAGCTTCCCAGTCAAGGCAGCGCAGTTATGGAACTCCCTACCTCTTGCACTTAGATTTGACCAAACCTTCAACAACTTCAGAAAGGACACCATAAAATGGTTCACTAAGAAAGCGACATAACTATCCACCCCTTGCACGTCCATTTGTATTTCATTTGATACGTAATGTCCTGTTATAATGCTCATTCAGACTTGCTATACTGTTCGCTCGCTATAGTTTTGATTGTTTGGCTGCGCTTTATCTGCACTTGCACTTGCCTTACCCTGCAGACTCAAGAAATGTCCACCATGCTTACCTTGTAACTTGTAACTTATAACTTGTAACGTCTCTAACTAAGCTGTAAACCTCCTTGTCCTCTTGCGCCCTGCTACCTCAGGGTCCGGTGCGCACAATAAATAAATAAATAAATAAACAAACAAACAAACATCCCTGTTCTCTCTGTGTCCCAGTCTTCTGGTTAGTCTTTGCTTGGTTTGCTCAGTTGCAAAGCTCCCATCTCACCCCTGTTCTCTCTGTGTCCCAGTCTTCTGTTCACAGGTTCACTGCAGCCGAATGGGCAATAGAGGTCTGCAGTCAGATGGGCGGAAGCGCCGGGGGCTCCGACATCGTGGCCAAGGGAACTGGGAGCTGCAGCCACCTGGACACAGTAGTGTCTGCCGCCATGGCATGTGCGAAGGTCAAACTCTGAGAGGCTGGTTCATAGCCAGAAGGTAAGAGGAGGACACTTGCATTGGGGGCTGGCCCCCATCGCTGGGTCCTCCACACATTCAGAATCCTGGTCGGCTCTGTCCTTTGGAGGTGCAACAATCGCCCAAGCGCTGGGAGGGTCCAGCACCCTATATCCTCTGCCTCACACCACAGATGCCCTTACAGGACTGGAACATGCCCATCTGTGCACACCATAGAGTGAGTTCCTCATTGGCTGTTCATACTCCAGTCTATGGCAAAGGTGGTCCAACCGTCAGGCAAGAGACGCATGAAGAGCAAGACCCACTGATCATTGTAGCAAGGGGACTATGATGCTCGCACTAGGGGAAGGCCTGACCTGTAACGAGGCTCATATAGGGTTTCAGTGACTGCGTCGTCCTGATGATTACGTCCTCTGCTACTGGACTGGACCACGGAGGATGATGCTCGCACCAGGAAAAGGCCAGACCTGTAACGCAGCCCAGAGAGGGTTTCATTGACTGCGTTGTCCTAATGATTGCGCCCTATGCTACTGAACTCGACCAGGGAGGATGATGCTTGCACCGGAGAAGGCCTGGCCTGTAACGAGGCTCATATAGGGTTTCATTGACTGCGTCGTCCTGAGGATTTTGTCATATGCTACTGAACTTGACCCCGGAGGGTGATGCTCGCACTAGGAGAAGGCCTGATCTGTAACGTGGCTCATAGAGTTTCAGTGGTGCGTTGTCCTAATGATTGCGTCCTATGCTGCTGAACTCAACCACGTGGGGAACAGCTCCACACGCATCGGGTTCAAGATGTTCCTTCTTTTTTCTTAAAAAAAAAAAAGACAAAAGCAACTGAAGTGATGTTTGGAACGCCCTATTTGTATGTAAAAATGCTTGTATCAAGACAGTACGCTACCTAACCCTGAGGGTGAAGGAAATGATAGGTGCTTTATTGTTAAATGCAATAAAATGTTTCCATAAACTCTTTATTTTAGGCACATGGAATCCATTTTTGAAGGTTGTTAGCAAAGATGTAATTCTTGTATAGATCTGAAAACTAGGCTCCTCCTCACTGTCCTCCCCAAAACAGCCAGCTTTAGAAAAAGCTAAAGATTATGGTACTGCCTCATTTTCGTACCTAGTCATCCCCTAATGATTCACAACATGATTGTGCAAACTCAAGTGTGGTTTGGGAACCCACCTGTTCACTGGTAGGCTCCAACCATTCTAGAGTGTGGGCGCTCTAAGGTACTCATGGTGGCAACAGCAAAGACAGAGAAAAGTGATCACAGTTCAAGGGTGATTATTAAACTGTAAAAATGCTTGAGATAACTGTCTAATCTAAGATGGGAGCAAGCTTTCGACCATCAAATGAAAAATAAAGCAGTCCTGGTGGCATCTTGTCAAAGCATAAAGGGCCTATACTAAAAAACCTATTGCCAAACCTTACAACTACATACAAAAGAATGTGGGATAGGATTCATAAGAAAGAAAGAACTGTTGACAATATTTCAGGATGCAGTATTCAGGGTCTCCCTTCCCCACGTTTTCAGCACGGGACAAGGTGGGACCTTTGAGCACAGCACAGTTCTGTTCTTGACTTCTCAGGAGCCTCGATGGCCAAGTCTCTTCTCACTTGAAAGTCCCTTGCTTTCAAGGGTCGGAAAAATAACAAACAAAAAATTCCTTTCCAATCGAAACTGGGGTGTCAGATTCTTCACCCTGGGTCTCCCTCAGCCAGGCACAGACCCCTCTCGAATGTTAGCCTCCCTCACAACAGCCTTTTACTCCACGTGTGGATAGGTGATCGTTTTCTACCCCTGGATCCCCCTCTGCCGGGTTCAGAACCCGTTTCGACTGTTCGCTTCTATGCAGTACACTTGTACCTGTTGCAATCACAAGTCTTAATGTCTTATTAAACAACAAACTGTTGACATCCATCTGTCGGGTTCACTCTTGTCACACATACAGTTCTTTCTCCTTTCTCATCAAACTGGATTTGTCTCCCGTAACTTTCCACGGTTTGCCGGTCAAAGACACTTGACTGTACAGAGGCTTTTGCTAGACCCCTGTATGCCCACTTTGACCGTTCCCTTGCGACCCTCCTAAGGCCTTCTGGTATTAGCAGTTTCAACAAACACGGGACTGGCCAGAGTCTCTTGAGTAAGCACCCACATGGTGCCGGATCCCTCTGCAGCTACCCTTCCCTTTATTTTAACAGTTCTTTGAACTTCCCTTAAGTTGCTGCTTTGCGGCTTTCATATAATTATCATAAATTTCAACACAGTTTGGTTCTTATCGGCTCTCCCCTTGACTCACCGGCTGTGGTGAACCACTTGGCGTTCCTTGTATCTGGAGTCAATGACAGTACTACGGTAGCAGGTGTCTCTCTCCGTCCGACTCATCAGCGTAGGCTTGCTGTGTGTACCATTGGCATCTGCTGCAACACTCGTTAGCCATTGTTCGCGGTCTTATGATTCCTTTCCTCTGAGGCTTTGCGGGCCAGGGATGAAAAGGGCAAGGTCGCTTCTCTCCTTGTTACCCTCTCGGTTCTCGCTGCCTTTCTCCTCCTCTTGAACTGCTGTGCTTGGATAGCTGTTTCGTTGTGCGGTCTGCCTTGATCGCGTTGTACTCTCATGCTCCACCTTTTATCCCTGTGGGGAAGGGCAAGTGTCGTCAGGTGTGTGAAATCTGGTCAATTGCCTGACTTTGCCTGACCCTTGTAATGGGACATGTTAAGTAAATGGCTCTGGTGTTGCCTTTCGTGTTGTGCGAAAGTATTTGTGTCAGAAAAAGGGGGGGCAATGTTTCTGAAAGTCCTACGTGGTAGGATGGCGAAAAGCTGTTGAAAGAAAGGGAATACCGCGTCTCACCCATCGGTGTCACACTTCCACCACCCCATTGAACCACCCCATCCACGTGATCCTCCTGCACTGGTCCAGCCCCAGGAACTTGATCCAATAGCGATGGCTGTGTCCTGGCCACCCGGATGACAGATCCCCGGGGACTAGTTAGGGAGATGCCTTCAGGTTTCTCACAGTGCCTTCAAGCTGTGTTTGCTAATATAAAGGTATTACTTAGTATTCCTTGCACATTATAGGGGTAGAAACCTCTGTATTTTGCATTTGTCTGCTTTTCCACAAATTGGTTAGTTTTTGGGGGGCTGTGGCTAACATCAGTCTGACTTCTTGCCACTATAATTTTAGTCTTTGCCTTCTCACATGACCTCTGTTAACTAGCATTGGGTTGTATTTATTGTGGGGGGTGGTTGTGGGGGGGGAGAGAGAGAGAGAAAGAGAGAGAGAGAGAGAGAGAGAGAGAGAGAGAGAGAGAGAGAGGGAGAGGGAGAGAGAGAGGTTGCAGTCACTACATTTCATTTGTGTTCCTTGTGGACGGTAGCATGGTGGCTGTTCTGCGGGTCTCGTGCTGATCAGCTGATGGGTTATTATCGCCTCAAGTTTGAAGTAGAGCAAACAGTGGAGTGTTCACTGATTGGTGAGGACCAGTTCGGCAGATGAGCATGGGTGTTGGATTGGGGGCAGGGTGCAATGGCCCTGGTTTGGTTTGCTTTGGGGTGAAACTTATGCTTCACTTATCGAACCTACAAATACTCTGAGAACGTAGATATTGGATGGTCAATGCGGGATGTATCTGTATTGCCAGTTTATGCAGGAGGAAAGAGGCTGTGTTTGGTTTTGGCATTGCCCAGGAGAGTGGTCACACCTACGAGGACATTGAGCTTCCTTGTGGAAGGAACTACCCCAGCACTAGTCTTCTGGACAATGTTTGGGACGTAAGGGCGAGCGCAGGCCCGGGCAACAAACCCTACCTTTCAGTCTCTCAATGTCTGCACTTTACCTTCTAGGCGATCATACTTCTTCAGCTTGAATGACCCTCCTGTCAGACCAAAATTAGAAAATTGTTGGTTATGGTGTAGCTGGGTTACATGGTTTTTAGTCATTTGGTCGAAAGCAAAAGTGTCGAAAGTCAAAATGTTGAAAAAAAAATGTCGAAAATAAAAAGAGTCGTATTTCTTTTTCAATACGTTTTTTTTCGAAATGGGGGGGTTCCCCCTCCAACCCCCCTTTTTTTCTATTTTCTTTTATTTTACCCCATTTTTTTACTTACCGAACCCAAAAAATACATATAAATAAAAAAAGAATACGTTCGACTTTTTTTTTTTTGATATTTTTTTTTCGACATTTTTGTCATTCGACTTTTTTTTTGACATTTTGACTGACCACCAGGTTGCTTATGGTGAGGTCTGGTTGCGTATGGTGAGGCCCGGTTGGCTACAATGAGTCTGAGTGCCAGTATGTGAATAAAAATAAGAACTGGTTCAACTTGCCACATTATCATGCTTAGTCAAACCACTCTTGTTCTTCTCTGTAGGCTTTAATATAGACTAAGGTGGTATCTGGTCATTGCATCTAATGCCATTCCATCAAATCCCCCCCCCCCAAAAAAGAAAAGAAAATGCATTTGATGCACATTTTTTAGATGGAAAAAATTTGATGCAAATGCATTTAGATGCAAGGAATTTGCAATGACCATAAATCGACTAAGATGTACTTTAGACAGCTTTTAAACCCATTATATTTGTATTCACTGATTTAGTTCCATTTCTAAATGGTACTAGCTGGGGTACACGGCATTGCCTGTGTCCTGATCGAGTGGTGTCTCATGTGCCCTGGAGGATGTTGCTCTTGTCCTCATGTCAGCAAGTCTTGCTTCAGTTTTCTCTGGCATCTCATTTGCCTTGGAGAAGGTTGCTCTTGTCCTCTGGTCGGCAAGTCGTGCTGCTGTTTGTTGTGTTTCAGAAGCTCTTGATGAAGATTTTCTTTTGCATCAGATGGAGCTTTTCCAAGTGATATTCATTTTTTGTGCGGCATGTTTCGGTCACTCAATGGCTTCAGCACATTTGAGAAAATGTCCAAGAAAGATTGATATTTTCTGCTCTCTTCTCGTGAATGAACTTAAGTAAATTGTAACCTTGCCATTTTCCGTATTTGGAGTGGCGTGATTAAAAAAAAAATGTATTGCCTTTAAAAATGCTTTAATAAACACTTTCGAACTGTATACAGTAGGAATACATTTCAAAGGAATAACCAACACATCGAACATTTTGCTTCAGACACTTTTCCAAATTTTGCCTCCTTCTAGTGCCTACTGTAGTGAATCTGAGTGAGCATCAGTAAATGGGGGAGGGCATTTTTGCATCCAAACAGACTACAATCTTGCCCCAGACAAATGAGGAATCCATGCAACTTTATATATGAAGATAATGCGACCTTTAGCTGGCAACCCTGACAACTGCACAAAGACCTTCAGTCCCGTACAGAAGTCTGAGCACACCTAGCAGAGAGCAATGTGCTGTCTACAGGGACCCCGACTATGCCCTCCAGTGAGGGCCTCTACTCCACACTTACCTACGCATACTTCTCTCCTTGCTGTGACCTTCTGTACTGCCCCACTCACCCTTCCCCATGTCCTGGACCCAGGCCATCGTTCAAGGGACCTTCAAAAGATTTATTATTTATTGTGATTTGTAGGGAGGAAAGCCCCATACACAATGTGGTCTGCTTCAAGGCACTTTCACAGGGAAACAAATGGAATGGCTTACATAAAGAAGTGTTGATAAGGAAACAGATTTACACATGCCAAGGAAAGAATCTAGCATTAGACATAACTTGCATGAGACCTAAGCAGGTGAGATGAGGGAAGCAATCTAAACAAAGACCAAGGGTAGCCTCCTTCAAAAGTCCAGTTACCTTGGCCACCGCCCTTCAAATGATCTTGACACATGCCACCATCTTTCAAGGGCCCACTGACCCAGGCTACATCATTCAAGGGCCCAGTAGTCCCAGCTAGACTCTTTAAAGGGCCCAGTAACCCACGCTACCATAATTCAAGGGTCCAGTAGTCCCAGCTATAGGGCCTCATTACAACTCTGGCGGTAGCCGTGCCATTAAAAACGGCACGGCTGCCGCCGGAGTTGCATTTTTTCCGGCACACGCGAATGGGCAAGAACCGGGTCATAGGGAGCTCGGCGGACACAGCAATTGCCCATTTGTGGGTGCCGGAATCAAGGGCCTCCCGATCGCCATTCTGCCCCATAGGGCTGAATGGGGATGGGGACGTCGGATGCACCGGCACATTTAGAGTTGTGCCGGTGCATCAGACGTGCTCTGCTCGTGGGCGCCGCTACACCCGCCAGGAAAAACCTGGCGAGTGTGACGGCACCCGTGAGCAGAGCTCCTAGTATGGCGGTCGGGGAACTATGGTACTGGCATGCTTACCGGTACCGTAGTTCTCGGGCCGCCATTCTTGTAATGAGGCCCATCCTCTTTAAAGGGCCCAGTGACCCACGCTACCATCATTCAAGGGTCCAGTAGTCCCAGCTAGCCTCTTTAAAGGGCCCACGACCCACGCTACCATCGTTCAAGGGTCCAGTTATGCCAGCTAGCCTCTTTAAAGGGCTCAGTGACCCATGCTACCATCATTCAAGGTTCCAGTAGTCCCAGCTAGCCTTGTTAAAGGGCCCAGTGACCCACGCTACCATCATTCAAGGGCCCAGTGACCCACGCTGCCATCATTCAAGGGTCCAGTAGTCCCAGCTAGCCGCTTGAAAGTGCCCAGTGACCTACGCTACTGTTGTGAAGTAGATTTCTTTATGTGTGTGTGTCTGAAGTAAGAGAGGGAGATATGTTGTAAAGTGCTTATCTGTGAATGCAGAGTTTAGAGTTGTGCCGGTGCATCAGACGTGCTCTGCTCGTGGGCGCCGCTCCACCCGCCAGGAAAAACCTGGCGAGTGTGACGGCACCCGTGAGCAGAGCTCCTAGTATGGCGGTCGGGGAACTATGGTACTGGCATGCTTACCGGTACCGTAGTTCTCGGACCGCCATTCTTGTAATGAGGCCCATCCTCTTTAAAGGGCCCAGTGACCCACGCTACCATCATTCAAGGGTCCAGTAGTCCCAGCTAGCCTCTTTAAAGGGCCCACCGACCCACGCTACCATCGTTCAAGGGTCCAGTTATGCCAGCTAACCTCTTTAAAGGGCTCAGTGACCCATGCTACCATCATTCAAGGTTCCAGTAGTCCCAGCTAGCCTTGTTAAAGGGCCCAGTGACCCACGCTACCATCATTCAAGGGCCCAGTAGTCCCAGCTAGCCGCTTGAAAGTGCCCAGTGACCTACGCTACTGTTGTGAAGTAGATTTCTTTATGTGTGTGTGTCTGAAGTAAGAGAGGGAGATATGTTGTAAAGTGCTTATCTGTGAATGCATGGGTGTGAGAATGTTGGAGTGTTGCTGTAGAATGTTGTTCTGTGGGTGTGTGTGAAGGTTCCAGCCTAGCTGGGCCTACCTGGCTGATGGGACTCAGTGGTGTCCTCTAATGTAAGATCTTGATGTAACTAAGAATAAACCTTAAGTGTTTCACTTCTGTGTAAATCACTATCCCACCTAGGATACATGGCGGTAGGCACTACCTCCCTGTGACAACTTTCAGTGAACCCTCCCTCTTCTACTAAATGGTCCTTGTTGCGAGCTAACCATTACAACCTTGTAGAGGTGTGACCTCTTACTAAATATATCGGGAAACTTACTACTCCCACATTTATATCTGAGTGCAGGCCTGACCTCACCCCCTTAACCATTGCTGAGGCATGACCTCATATAACATCTTCTTTGGGCATGACCTCTGCTTCACATCCCTACTTTAATCTGACACCCAGATTCTCAATGTGGGAGGCACAACCTCCCTTTATTTAAGTATATTAGGCACAACCTCAACTTAAACTTTCGAGGGTACACGACTCTTGCACATTTTCTGACATAATCACTCTGATCTCTCTGTCATCCTTGGTACATTTCAGATCACTTAGCGCTATACTTCCATCCTTACCAAGAATGATCTACACGTTCAAATTATTACAATTTGGTTTCGTTTTGCTAGGACCAAACAAAAACATGCATGGTGAAAAGTCATGTTGTAGTGCTAAAAGTCTTTGTTATATTGCACAACATAAACCCTTCAATGCCTCAAAAAAGTATTAGCTTTATCCCACTTATACTGGCTCAAACATCTTGCCGTACCAGGCATACATCACGCAGATACAATTGTCTAGCAAGACAATAACTGATTTCTATAAAGTCCATAAATGTCCATTAATAATCTACAGATAGTGCCTTTGACATAGTAAACCACAACATCCTGATCGCACATCTCTGTCACACCCTGGGAATCACAGGTCAGGCTCTGGTGTGGTTAACCTCCTTCCTTTCCAACCACCCATCCCAGGTGGAACTTCGTTCCTTTCTCTCTACTATCACCCTCTCAACCTGCGGCATTCCCCCCGGTTCTAACCTATCCTCCTGGTTCTTCAATGTCTACATGGCTACCCTGGATCGTGTGATTGCCACTTTCATCTCTAACTTCTATTGTTATGTGGATAACATGCAACGCTCCTTCAGGCTACCCTCAGCCACCTCCTGTACCTCGCTCGTATCTGAGGGTCTGTCCGCACTTCAGTCATGGTGTGCTGCAAACGACCTCTGCCTCAACGCCAGTAAGACGGAGATAGTTCACATTGGGACTCGTGCTCCCGCTTTCCCACTCTCACTCTGACCGGCCTCCCTTGGCCCTGCGCCTGCAACCACCTGCGAAGCAAAAAACCTTGGGGTGATCTTCGACTTCACTCTCTCCTTCTCCACTCACATTTCGGACATCTCTATAAAGTCCAACTACCAGCTCTTCCTTTTCTCACCTTCCCCCAGCGGATCACTGTCATCAGAGCCCTGGTTCTCTCAAGGCTGGACTACTGCAACAGCCTCTTCCTCATCCTCCCTGCTTCCGCCCTGCGCCCTCTGCAACTCATCCAGAACAGAACCGCAAGACTTATCCTTGACCTCAAGCCCAGGTACTGCATCTCTCTGGCGCTTAAATCCCTCCACAGGCTCCCTGTGGCTGCAAGGATCAAGTTCAAGACCCTCTGCATTGTCCACAAGGCTTTCTGTAACCTGGGGACTACCCTACCCAAATACTGTCCCTCCCGAGCCCTACGTTCATCTACCTCCAACCTTCTTTGAGTGAGCCAGTTCTCCAAGCAGGGATTTGGAGGGAGATCTTTATCTTCTGCAGGGGCATCCCTCTGGAGTAGCCTCCCTGCCGCCCTCCGTCTTGAGCCTGATCTCCTTAAGTTCTGGAAACTCCTTAAGACATTCCTCTTCTCCTTTTCCTTCTCTCTCCCTCTACCCTGCTAACCTCTCTCTCTTCTCTATCCCTCTCTCTCTCCTTTTTCCACACAGCATGCCGACTCGCCGCCGGGTGTAGCTCAGAGTCTCACAAGTCCCTGGCACCCTTGCCAGTCCTCTCGCACTTGCCTCCGGGCCTGCACTTGCCCCATTGCTACTGCACTTGGTCAATGCAACTCTCAGCACTTACCCAGTTTATGACTGACTGGGCACACTTGATTCCCCCCTGCACTCACCCCCCCAACCAGGTACTGTCTGTGCACTTGTACGATCTGAACGCACCATGCCTTGAAGATCGTCTATCTTCCATGTCTCCCCTCCTTGCATGGTGGGGCCTCAATGCACTTCGAAAAACTGCAGAATCGTCGTCAGACCTATTTGCTGTTATATACACTGTTAATTGTATTATATGCACTTACTCTGCCTGTGCAGACTTGTATCATTGGGAAATTCAAGGGCTCTGAATGACTGTGTTTCTCCTTGTTCCCTCCCTCCTTGAGCCCTTTGAAACACTTGCCTTGTGAATAGGCGCTTTACAAATGAACATTACCATACTAAACCATACCATTATTTTTCAAAAGGCAGCCTACATGGAATGCCGCTCCGGCAAAAACAAATGTTTGCTGAAGCAGCGGTCTGTCTTCTTACGGCCCAATTTCCCCCGTGTGTGGGGTTGACTTGTTTGAGGGCACTGTGGCAGACGTGGCGCACAGAATGGGCCAGAGGAACTGAACACAGAATGGGGGAAGTGAGAGCAGGGAAAGTGAGACTGGTGAGGTGAGCCCCGAGGGGGGAGGAAGAGCTGACAGAGAGGGTCAATGGGGGATTACTTCAAGCCAGTATGTGGGAACAACGTGGGCGAAGGAGGCGTCTCCCCTTCCATGTATGATCCACCAGCGACAGCAAGAGAGCACGGGTGAGTAAGAAGGTAGTGCGGAGCAGATCCGAATCAGTTTTATTCTCACTCCAGTGTCCCGTAGGGCTTTCCCTCATGTGACCCAGGCTACCGTTCCTGCAGTGACCCATAGTACACACACTCCAGGGAACCATGGTGCCCTGCTTCCAGTGGCCTGTGCTACTCTTCTTCCACTGACCCCTTCGAACCCTCCCAGTTGCAGAGGCAGCTCTTCCTCCACTTAGCATGGAGATGCTTACCACTCTCCAGTGATACTCTGCCCCCTCTCATACCGGTCAACACACACGCTTTACGCAGGTATCACCCACATATGGAATCAATTCACTCACCCGCCAAGCCCCTTGCCTATCCATAAACTTCAACGGGCTCTCACCAAAAACGAAATCCTCTGTTATCACCCGCCATAGCGGTTCAAAAGGTTTAGAGGTATGACCCTCGCCACTGAGAAGGCCCTGCTCTCACAGTACCACAATAGGCAGAAAGAAAGAGACTTTAATTCAGCTGTAAGGTTTCTGGAACCCATTTATTGGATTAAAAAGCACATAATGACACAAATGAAAACCTCCTTCCCAAAGCTTCAGGCTTGTTTATATTTGCCTGCACATCCCCTGTGGATTAACTTTTTCAGTTTCATTCAGTTAATTTATGCTTTTAGTTGCTGCTCTGATGTTTTGCTTCCTCGTTTCCTCAGCATGTGCACGCAAGCACAGTACTCAGGCTAACGCCACTTCCGGGATGGGCGGGAGCTGAAAGACCTCTGACATCTTCCGACTTCCGGGAGCACCGTCGCTGTCTGGCTCTGCATCTTCCGTGCTGTCATCATCCTGCGGGGATGAGAAAGAGGATTTTACTCTGAAAGCAGCGATGTAACTCCCCGCCCGGGTCCCTGTATCGGCTGAGCATGTATGGCTATTGTGCCAAGGAGAGAGCACAGGAGTGGCCATATTTGAAAAGTGCCATTTACATCCACACTAGAACTGACCACACATAGGCCAAGCTGCTATATATGGGCCATCACATAGCACACAGAGTTCTATTATTTTAGATGCTCTAAAACAATTATACTTCATACATCAACAAGAAAATGTTATTATGTTTGCAGTACTGTTGCATTATTGAGGGAGTGTAAAACCAGATTGTGCTCCAATTCAATATGTGCACCACAGGTTTGCATTCAGTGATGTATAGAGTGGCAGTGAATACAAGTGTAAATTGAAGCAATGATCAGCATTCTAAAACAATACATCGACAGCACCACAAGTGAAAGCACTGAAAGTTGGGGCAGAGAGCGGCAATGCTATGGGCAAGAAGTGCCAGGTATTGGTTGAACAGCCAGGGAGAGAAGTTAGACCCTTGGGGAACACCACAGGTAGAGATGGAGATAAATCAGAGGAAGGACCCAAGTTGGACCTGGGAGGATCGATCAGAGAGGAAAGAAGTCAGCCAAGCCAGGGCCTGATCGGTGATCCCCAGATTATCACAGAGACGTTGAGCGGGATGGCATGGTTGACTGTGTCAAAGGCAGAAGAGAGATCAAGTAAGATGAGGACACAGGGGGTGTTGGAATAGAGGTTGGAGAGCAGGTTTTCACGGATGTTCAGGAGAGCAGTTTCTGTGATTCTGGCAGCTCTGAAGCCAGACTGATGGTCCTGGGGACAAGCAACAGATTCAGTATGAAGATTAAGCTGGGAGATGGTCAGCTTTTCCAGGAGTTTGCCCAGGAAAGGAGTGATAGCGATTGGGCCATAGTTAGCCAGGTAGGACGGGTTGGCAGAGGGTTTCTTAAAAAGAGGGTGCACAAGGGAGTGCTTCAGGGGGGAAGGAGAAGACTCCAGTGGCGAAGGAGTGGCTGCAGAAGTCAGCCAGAGCAGGAGCCAGGGTGTCAATGTGGTCCTTGATGGATTTGGAGCAACAGGGGTGAACCTGTTTTGACGAAACTTTCATAGATCAGACTTGTCTAGAAACCTTGTCTGGGGAGACAGAGGAAAGGCAGAGAAGGGCCTGAGGAAGAGCATGGAGTAGAGGGAGGAGGAGGAGAGGAAGAGAGAGAGGGGAGGATGTCCTGAGTTTTAGAGATGAAATAAGAAGCCAGAGCCATGCAGAAGGCCTGGAGAGGTAGAGACTGCAGCAGGATTGGCCTGTTCCTTTCGGATTCTAAAGAGCTCTGCCGAGTTGTTAGATGCAGCAGAGAGACGCAGGCTTGGATGTGGGCTCTCTTCTTGGTGTGGACAGAGAGCTGGTATTGCCTTTGGAGCAGGCGGCAGGCCAGTTTGACAGAGGATGTACCGGAATCACACCATTTCCTCTCAGCCACCCTACACTTGGGTTTAAATGCTGTGCCCGGGACCCCTCTCTGCTTGCACAGAGAGAGGTCCTCTCCTCATGAAAAGTATCATGGATCTGATCGCCCCTGAAAAGCCAGTGACCTGGGGTTAGACCTGGCATTCTCCAGCATGGGGTCTGGCATGGATTCACATGCTCATGAATATTCCCCATCGTCAGGCTGGGAATCCTCGGTAAAGAAAAAATCAGTATCAGTTTCGTTTCTGATCTGTCTTTCGTAGTAGTAACCAATCACTGATATCTGCGTCATACTGACCACAGCCAATGACTGCCCTCTACCTAAGCCCCGCCTCTGGCAGCCATCTTCAGATTTTTACCGCACGTTCAAGTGTTGGGATCCTCGTGCTATTGCTCTCGAGCGTTAGTGCTATTTTTTCACGTTTTTTTCTCAAAAAACTTCTATTTTTCGGTCAACAGAGCCTCAAGCTCCACCGTTTCTTCATCCGATCAACGGGGACCCGTGTCGGATTCGTCTACGCCCCTCAAGGGTGAAGATTTCGTCGAGCCACACTTTTGGAGGACTCCAGAAGTTTCTCAGGCCCATCTCGGACATGGCCCAGGAGAAGGGAAGCTCGACGCCCGGAAAGCTGTTCAGGGTCTGCCCTGGATGCCAGCTTCAGAATGTCTTTAAGGAGGACGAACACTCCCTTTGTCTTTACTGCCTACATGAGGACAAGACGCACGTGGAGAAGGACTGTGCGTTTTGCGGCAATATGTCGGAGCGGACCATGAAGGACCGCCATCAACGTCTCGCCAACTGGCTGGAAGGGAAGAGCCCGTCAGGCGAGAAGAAGAAGAAGAAGTCCGAGCGGTCTTCGAAGACCTTTGAGGACGCCCCGACGGGGGTCCAACACAAGGCCAAGCACCGCGAGTCCGCTGGAACCGTGAGCGCCGAACGGTCGGGCTCTATGGGCGCCAGGCAGGGCGCATCCTCCCCGGCGCCATCAACCACGAGCCAACGCTCTGGCTCGGGTAAGAGGAAGGCCGAGCACCCGGCGAAGCTCCTGGAGAGACCCCGGTCGAGCTCGAAGGTCCCATCGGAGGGGGAGCGAGGCAGTGACCCTCCCCCCAAGGAGAAGGCGGTGAGCGCACCTAAGGTGGTGAAAGCCTTAATCCATCCGGCCAAGGCCTCTATCGAGACAGTCGCGGCGGCCCTGGCACAGCCTGTGGAGGCTACACCAGTGGTGGCAACCTCGGGGCTCAGAGTCTCCCTGCCACCGCGGAGGGAGTCCTCTTTTATGCCCATCGACAGGACCCCCGTGAAACCTCCGACGGAGAAGAAAAAGGGGGGGCAGGAGGTCGTCGTGGATTCGGCCTCAATCTCTGAGGAAGAGCTGATCGAAGTCTTAAGCCACGGCGTTGGCGTGGAAGAAGACCAGCCCGTCGGGAGGGACCCCGACATAGGAGACGACGATAACGTCGAGGGTGCCGACAGGGCCCCTGACCGCCCGTCGGACTCCCCTCAACCAGTGCCGCAAGACAACTCGGCGGACATTTTGTTGGCTATACAGTCCTTATGCTCGGAGATAAGGATGAGACTGCCGTTACCACCAGCGGAGGAACCGCTCCCGACGGGGGACCCGGAGCCAGGCCCTTCTGGGAGCCCTCCCCCTAAGAGAAGAAGGATTCATCCTCCACCTCCTTTTCAGCCATCGCGCCCTGTTCAGCCCTCCTCCCCGTCCACGACTCGTGGGGATGATACGGGGACTGACACGGCCGCGACGGGTACGGACGACGAGGTTTACGACGAGGATCTGCCGTCGTCACCTCCCACCCGGGCTTCCCCGCCCGATGAGATTGGATCGTTTCACTCCATGATCGCCAGGGCATCCGAGCTTTTCCAGCTCTGCCCGGAAGAGAAGAAGAAGGTAGGTTTCCTTTATCAACGGCGCGAGGCCAAGAGGAAGACGGTCCTCTCTGTACCTCTACTGGACGATATTTGGGATGAGGGCCTCGCCCTCCTCAAGAACCCATCCATGACGCCGGCTAGAAGGGATCGGTACGAGAAGAAGTACCGGGTCCCGGACGCGGACCCCTTGTGCCTTCGGGCACAGCCGACCCCGGACTCGGTCGTCTCCGTGGCGGCCAGGAAGAAAGCGGGGGGGCGCGGCCTCTACGTCGACCTCTCCGCCGGACGGCGAGGGAAAGAAATTAGATACGATGGGACGCAGAGTCATCTCGTCTGCAGCGACGACGATTAAGGCGGCCAACGCCTTGGCTATCGTAGCCCGCTACGACAGGGAGTTGTGGTACAAACTGGCCCCCCTGCTGGACTTCCTACCGGACGACAAGAGGGTGGAAACCCTAGAGATCTTGCAGGAAGGAGAGGTGGCTTCGGACCACGCCATTACGATTGCGAGAGACATCGCTGACACTGGATTTCGCCAGTTGGGCAACGGCGTGTGCCTTAGGCGGCGTGGATGGCTCAAGGCTACTGACTTTCGTCAGGACGTGCAGACCAGAGTCTTGGACATGCCATTCGACGGAAACAACCTGTTTGGGAAAACAGTGGACGATTCCCTTCAAGCCATCAAGGCAGACACGGAGACGGCCCGGGCTCTTGAGGTTCTCCAGCAACGGCGGCCGCCCTTTCGGAGAGGCGGAGGCAAACAGGGTGCCTCCAAAGGTTCCGGCGGCGGATTTTCCACCTACCGTCAAGCGGCCCGTTCGTCGTCGCAGGAAGCTTACAGGGGACGAGACAAGTCGGGCGGACCCCGCCGTCGTCGCCAAGGAGGACAAGGCAGCAAAGCCTCCTCGAAGCAGGACTGAACCGGCCATGGGGTCGGGCCCCCACCGAAGCACCCCGGTGGGAGGCTGGCTGGCGAGCTTCATCAGCGTGTGGGAGTCCATCTCCACCGACCGTTGGGTGCTGGACGCCCTAGCTCAGGGTCACGCGCTCGAGTTTCTAAAGAGGTGCCCGCGCGTCCCCCCTGTGGCCAGGAAAGAACATCACGTCCCTCAACTTCTCTTGGAGGTAAAGGCGATGCTCAAGAAGGGCGCCATCAAGCCCGTCCCAAAGAGGCTTCGGGGCTCCAGAGTTTACTCAAGATACTTCCTCGTGAAGAAGAAGACGGGAGGATGGCGTCCCATCCTGGACCTACGACGGCTGAACAAATTCATCAAGGCACAGAAGTTCCGGATGGTCACCCTCCAACACGTCCTGGGTCAGCTGGAGGAGGGCGATTTCCTGTCGTCGTTGGATTTGGAGGATGCCTACTTCCATATTCCCATCCTAAAGGGACACCGAAAGTTTCTCAGGTTCGTGGTCCAAGGGCGTCACTACCAGTTCAGAGCCCTTCCCTTCGGACTGAGGTCGGCACCCAGGGTGTTCACCAAGTGCCTCGCATCGGTGGCGGCGCAGCTGCGCCGAGAGGGGATCCACGTCTACCCCTACCTGGACGACTGGCTCATCTGAGCGAAGACGAAGGAGCTCGCCGTGGAGCACACAGCAAGGACCGTCCAACTTCTCACGGACCTGGGTTTCTCCATAAACTACGCCAAGTCCCACCTGGTGCCCACGCAAGACGCACTGTTTCTGGGAGCGAAGCTCGACACAGTGTCGCTTCTGGCCTCTCCGTCGGAGGAAAGGACGAGGGCCATCTTGGGCAAGGTGCAACGGATGCTGGTTGCGGACGAGGCCAGAGTGAGGTCCCTCAAGTCCCTCCTCGGAATTATGTCTTCTTGCATTTACCTCATCCGCCTGTGCAGGCTCCGGATGCGCCCGTTGCAGGAGTTCCTGGACGCGTGCTGGATCCAGACGACGGGCAGCTTCGAGGAGAGGATCACACTCGACGAGAGTTTCCGACGAGCAATCCGGTGGTGGGGCACCCGAGCGCATCTGACGGCAGGCATGGACTTCCAGACCCCCGGCCACCAGGAGACAGTGACCACAGATGCCTCCCTGGAAGGGTGGGGAGCGCACACCGAAAATCTGCACGCGAGAGGCATTTGGCTCCTGACGGAGAAGTCCCTCCATATCAACGTCCTGGAGCTCCGTGCAGTATTTTGAGCCCTCAGGTCCTTTCATCCGTCCTTCAAGGGCAAGGTGGTGAGGATCTTCACCGACAACACCACCACCATGTTCTACATCAGGAAACAGGGCGGAACCAGGTCCCCAGCCCTGTCCATGGAGGCGCAGGATCTGTGGCATTGGGCCATCGCCCAAGGGATGTTTCTGGTGGCGTTTCATCTGGCGGGGATAAAAAACACCATCGCCGACTCACTCAGCAGGGAGCTGCGCTCGTGCCACGAGTGGGAACTATGACAGGATCTAGTGGACCGCCTCTTCCGACGGTGGGGCACACCCCAGATCGATCTGTTCGCGACGGCGACGAACTCCAAGTGCCAGAGGTTCGCCAGCAGGTTTCCCCAGCCGAGGAGCATGGGCGATGCTTTCTCGTTCCCCTGGGAGGGCCTGTTTCTATACGCGTTCCCTCCATTGCCATTGCTGATTCGGCTCATCAACCAGCTGAAGAGGTCACGGTGCAGGATGATCCTCGTCGCACCTGCGTGGCCGAGGCAGATATGGTTCCCGGACCTTCTGGACTTGTCAGCGTCCCCGTCAATCAAGCTGCCAGTGGACGCGGATCTTCTCTCCAGGGAAGGAGGCGCCATCCTCCATCACGACCCAAAGTCGCTGAGCTTGCAGGCCTGGCTCCTGCAGCGTTAGAGTTTGGAGGATACGACATACCGGCCGACTGCAGAGAGGTTCTTGCAAAGGCCAGGGCGTCCTCAACTCTTAAATGCTACGGACACAAATGGAAGAGGTTCTCTGTCTGGTGCCACGCACAGAAGATTGACCCTCTACGGATTACGGCTCCCCAAGTACTGCCGTACCTACTGACGCTGGCCAAAGCTGGACTGGCACACGCGTCCATCAAGATTCATCTTGCTGCGATCTCCCGATACACCAGAACCACGGGGCGGACGTCTTTGTGGTCCCATCGTCTGGTGAAAGAGTTCATGAAGGGACTGTTCAGATCGTTCCCGCCGGTGAAGGCTCCGGCCCCGGCGTGGGAGCTCAACGTGGTGCTGACCAAGCTCATGGGACCTCCGTTCGAGCCTCTGCACTCGGCTCCGTTGAAGTTCTTGTTGTGGAAAACAGCGTTTCTTGTGGCCATCACCTCCGCACGACGGGTGGGAGAGATCCAGGCCCTTTCCTGCAAGGCCCCGTACTTGACTTTTCACGACACGAGGGTAGTGCTCAGGACGCACCCCTCCTTCATGCCCAAGGTGCCGTCGGACTTCCACCTCAACAAACCCTTGGTGTTGCCTGTTTTCTTCCCGTCGCCTTCGTCGCCGGCTGAAAGGACTTTGCACTCGCTGGATGTGGCCAGTGGCTGCATGACGCAATGTTGTTGGGGGGATGAGGGGAGAGCACATTATGGTGAATTACAGTCAGTGGCGTTGACTCTGAGAATATAGAAGATAATCCTACATGAGAGTGCCCCATGACCTACAGCCACAGCCAATGGCATGCATAGAAGATAAGGTGCGGCATGTGGCAGAGGGCCCACAGCTAGAAGTGATGAAGATGATCCTACAGAAGGGCAAGACGGAGGATCAAGAGAAATGTGAGCAGCTCCTGGGGGACCTGCAAGGGGAGGATGAACAAATGATGCCATATGTGAATGCGGAGAAAGAACAAGACAATTGTATCGGCGCACTACAGGGATGGCCAGGTGGCCCATGGCCACAGAGGACTGGCAGGAGCACGTGGACAGTTGCATGACTTGTTGGAAGAAGAAATAGAAACAGGAACTAAAGAATGAGCTGTTCAAGCCGATGCATGTGAAAGGCACGCAGTGGGACGACTGGCTGCCATTTGTCCTCAATGGCCAATGAGTGAGAGATGGGTCACCGACCAGGTATTCACCATACAAGATGTTATTTGGGAGAAATATGCCACACACTGAAAAGTTGTTGCTGCAACTCACTGCGGGTGTGCCTAAGGACTGAGAGAAACTAAAGACTGCCTATATACTGGATACAGAGACACAACTTGTGATTGACAGTGCAAATGAACATAAAAGACACATGATGGAGGTGTTGTTGGTTTTTAGAGTGACAGGAATGCTCAGAGATAGAAAGGGAGACATATAGCTATGACTGATTTTGTCGTTTTAGATGCACCCTAGATTATGGATGATGGTGGTGCAGAGTGTTCATGCTGTGCAATGCAGGGAAGTGTTTATGCAGTACAACGCAGGGAGGGATGGCTTTAGATGAGTTAGGACACAAATAAGTTGCCTTGTTTTGATAATGTTTTTCTGTTGCTTATTGTGTATGTATATTACAAAATAGTTTTATTGCAGTGTGCTCTATGTAGAAATAGTGCAAGGCTTTGGGCAGCGATTGTAGTGGATCATAGAAAAAATGAGAAGGAAGGAGAAAACAAGTGGGCATGTTACCAACTCTGATACTGCATTTTCCTTTGTTTTTTCTCGAGGCCCCTGTGATGCGATGAGACTGGGCTACAGCTGAACACTTGTGCCAAGCCAGGTTACAGTGCTGTGTAATGCGTATTACGCCTCAGGCAGCCCCTCCTGAGAAGTGCACAGCTGACAGCACTGCTGGATCGGATCCCCAAGGCCAGAGGTTGCCTTGCAGATATGACAGAGAAAGCATATTGCAACTGCGGCTATATTCCTTCCCCCTTTTTGTTATTATACATGCTGTTTCATGGGTGGAGAATGGGTTTAGCCACTCCATTCTTATATAAGGATGAACCACGCCATGGGGGGAGGGTCTACAGCAGTGAGCAGCCCTCCCATGCGCTGGTCTGTTTATATTACATGCCATTTCTCTCTACTTCTGGTCTCCTGTGCATTATTTGTGTCCTGAGTGCCTGAGATGTCGTGGGGGATCAGGATGCCCTGTAACAGAACCGAAAGCGGCTGTCATAAATCACCAATGTATCAATTGAAAAGGATACAGTAACCAAAAAAGGATACAATTGGTAGGGCTCTTCCGGATCCTTTTTCACACGACTTGATTGTAGGTAGGTCAAATTAGATCTTCCAAATGATACAACTCTCTGACTGATAAAACAGGCAGAGAGATGGATCACTGGAAAGGGCGTGGGTATTGTATCGTAAGTATGCCTAGGATAGATAAAGTATCATAAGAAACTGTCCCAAACTCAAATCACTATGATAGCACAGTATTAGCATTAATTCAAAACACTGACCTTATGGCAAAACTGAAGAATTCAACGAAAGTCTCTTGAAGAAAACCAGGAGTTGAAACAACGATAAAGGAGGGGAAGATTAGTAAGGGAGACTTATCCCGAACGGCACGAGGCTCACGCTAGATAGCGGGTGGGTGCACCACAGGATAGCGTCCAAAGTACTGTGCACAATCACCTTCCAATAGTTCATGAAATACTTCCTTTCCCACGAAGAACAAAATTAGATTTTCACCTGTTAACTGTCACAGGCACCAAAGGTTCAAAGTAGTTCAGAAAACCACGTGCAGGATTGCACGCGACAGCGTACACGCAGCCAGGCCAGCCGCGCTTGGAGACAGCGTTTCCGTGTAGAGATTTAGCAAGCGAACAGGATACATGCAGCTCAGGACAGCCGCGCTTGAAAACAGCGTCCGCGTGTGGAGATTTGGCACGCAAACAGGATACACGCAGCCCAGGACAGCCGCGCTTGAAAACAGCGTCCTTGTGTAGAGATTTGGTACGCGAACAGAATACACGCAGCTCAGGACAGCCGCGCTTGCAGACAGCGTCCGCGTGTAAAGATTTGGCACGCGAACAGGATACACGCAGCTCAGGACAGCCGCGCTTGCAGACAGCGTCCGTGTGGAGATTTGGCACGCGAACAGGATACATGCAGCTCAGGACAGTCGCACTTGCAGACAGCGTCCGCGTGGAGATTTGGCACGCGAACAGGATACACGCAGCTCAGGACAGCCGCGCTTGCAGACAGCGTCCACGTGGAGATTTGGTACGCAACCAGGATACACGCAGCTCAGGACAGCCACGCTTGCAGACAGCGTCCGCGTGGAGATTTGGTACGCAACCAGGATACACGCAGCTCAGGACAGCCATGCTTGCAGACAGCGTCCGCGTGGAGATTTGACACGCGAACAGGATACACGGCTCCAGGAATTAGCGTGTGGAGGAAAACACGCTCAAAAAAGGCCAAAGAAGTTGCTGAAGGGAATGCGAGGACGCAGGTCCGGAGTTCAGCTACAAAACGCCAAAAATGAATTAATCAGAAACAGCAATCGATGTTTCCACGCTGCTTATGTACGAACTGCCGTGATACACGTGACGGAACTAAGTCACGTGAATTTTAACGACGTGAAAAATGCAGACGTCTTTTTCCGGGCAATGCATCGAACAACCTCCATTTCAAATAGAATGGTCTAGTGGTTCTATGGGCGTAACTCATTTTGTATGGAGAGGTCGTTCCTGGTCCAGAGATATGTCCAGCAGGCATGACAGCGGCAGTGCCCAAAATGCTTTCCTTTATGCCACTCCGCATAGATCCTAACTAGGGCCATGAGCTGTTGTACTTGCCCCTTGTGTGACCTCCGATGGAGTCGAGTAACACGGCTGTGTGTTCTTCAGATATAAAAGCATATCTCAACCTGAGATAGGAAGTCCTTGAACTCTGGAACATTGTCCTTCATGTATGTCCAATGTAAACGCATCACCCCCAGTTATAGGCCTCAGCGGTGGGATACCATGAGTTTGTTTTCATCTGGATTTATTGTTAGCCACATAGCATTAAAGGTGTGCAGAAGATTCGATGGAATATCCACTTTAACTGGAATATGTTCAACCCATATCAAATAATGGGTTGAAGTTGAAAGCTCCAATCTCATAGATTTCATATCTGCACATAAATAACTAAATCAATAAGCATGTGGGTGTCCTGCAGTGCTGCAATCAGGTGGAGGGAGGATGACAGTCTTGTGTTCTTCGCCTCACTACTTTCACCAATGTTCAAGTGTAGAGTAGGGTGTGGGATGACCCATTAAGTCAAACCTTTGAGCTGCCGGGTAAGTTCATGCTGCTATGTTGCATGCTAATGGGTAATCAGATAATATATGAGAAACATGTACAATATTAGTCTGAGGAGATACTTCAAAAGGCAACACAAAAAAACACTCAAATATGGAAAAAGAATGTCATGGAGATGGAGTGTGTGTAAAAGGAGGCAGTGGATTGGCTAGGCTCAGATAAAGAACTGTGGACCACTCTTGTTATTCATACCCCAGACACTGTGCTACCCAATGTGTGGCTCAAATAAGTAACTCATGCAGGAGCACCCATGACTCTTCCCCTTGGGGGCCTCCCACATGGTCAATGTCTCTACTGCTCCACATACGGATGCTGTTCTTAGAGCTGCGTCAAGTGTTGAGTTGGAGAAGTGGGTGATCTTGGTTCTATTATCTTGATCTAGCACGAAATTGTATGCAAATGTACCTCCAATGATCCACCAGTGCATTTCAATCTGTGATGTGTACAGGCGCAATGCTTACTGTTTACTTCTCCAGCATGAGATCTGGCATGATTCACATACTCATGAATATTCCCGTCGTCAGGCTGGGAATCCCCAGTAAAAGAAGCTTTAAAACTATATTTCTCCTCTAAACCAATCACTGTCCTATGGGTCATACTGGACAGTCCTCTCCCTAAGCTCCACCCCTGGTGGTATTCTTCAGATTTTTACTGCATGCTTTAGTGTTGGGAGTGCTCTTGTTGCTCTCCAAGCTATTTTCATATTAAGAGGTCGGCGGAGATCGAACTACATCAGATCTTTCCAGAAGGCCTGGGGTTGGGCCTGCTGTGCGCCTTCCCACCATGGCTGAAGAAAAGAGATGCCTCTTTCAACTCTTTAAACTCTGCGCCAAGTGTGGATTAAGGGACGTGTATGTCGAGGATCGACTCCACAAATGCCTGTATTGCCTGCGTCCTGACCAGGATGAAGAGGTATGCAAGGTCTGCCAGGGATTTTGCAAAAAGACAGAAAAAGACAGCTACAGCAGACTGCCGGCCTGGTTAAAATTGGGTAAGGCCTCTGACTACACTTAGGGGGATGGTCAAGCTTCTCCCAGGGCTGGCCAATCCCATGAACGCACTCCCTCGGAAAACAGGTCAAGATCCTTTGAGGACGCCCCGCCTACAGGGGTCCAAAAGGAGGCCAGGCCTCCTGCCCACTGGGTTTGCCATGGCTGCAGGGCCCAGCGCGGGAAGGACAAGGTCGTTGTCACCATCTACTTTGACGGCAAGCCTACCGGTTAGGGGTGCTTCCTCTAAAAGAAAGTCCTTGACTCTGTCCAATCTCTGCCTGCCATCGGCGGATAAGACATCGAAGGAACAATCAAAAGGGGGCCCTTCAATGCCCCCCTCTGCGACACCATCAATATCGGCAGCTCTGCCAGCCAGGACAATTTCAGCATCCACATCCACCCCCATGAAGGCTCCTACTGCCCCATTGACCTCCTCGACAGCCATCACTTCTTCATTGAAGGCGGGGCTACCCACGAGGGTAGTGTCCATGGTCACGACCACAGTTATTCCTCGAGTGTTGTTGCCACCAAAGGCGTGAGACAACTGCTGTGACGCCTGCAAAGGCCCCTGAGATGAGGACAATTGCTCTGGCCTCCCCACCCAAGAAGTCAAGGGAGAGGGGAATAGCTCCTGCCGACCCTAAGAAGGGTGCAGGCCCGCGGGCTGCCCCAGAGAAGCCGGTACACATTTATACCAACTCGGACAAGGGCGACGATGATCTGCCCGAACGTTACTATTCAGACCATGAAGGGGGGGGGTCATGGACTCCTCTCAGTGGGAGGGTCCCCGCGGAGAGAGTCCAGTTCACCACATCGCTGAAGAAAGCACATCAGTCTGGAACTTCCAACACTCTTTCCTTTCACACCTCAACCGAGGGACATGTCCTTGGACATACTACCTCCACTGCACATGGTCTCCAAAATCCAGAAGAGGCTGCCTCCCACACCGGGCCCTGCTTGACCCAGGAGCCCTGCAAGGCAACCTCCAGAAAGTCTGCCATGGCGCAAATGCAAGGCTAAGCACCCACTTGGCCCTAGGCTTCACTCGACACCTCCGCCTCCACCTCCTCCTTGGGAGATAACTCCGGGAGATCCGGCAACGGACACCGACGAGGCAGATAACTACATACCAGCAGACGGGGAACTGTCAGGCACGGATGCACCCCACAGGGCCTCTCCCCCGGATGAGGTCGGCTCGTTCCATGCCATAATATCCAGGGCCTCGGAGCTGTTTCAGCTAGTGCCTGAGGAGACTAAAAGGGAAGGGTTCCTTTACCAGCGACAGGAGTCCATTCGGAAGGCCATCATGTGTGTCCCCTTGCTGTACGATATCTGGGAAGAGGGCTTGGCCCAAATGAAGACCTCAAGCACCGCTCCTCCTAAGCGTGATAGATTTCAGAAAAAGTACAGAGTCCCGGACTCGGCCCCCAAGTGCCTGAGGCCCCAGCCTTCGTCCGACTCTGTCGTCTCTGCTGCGGCCAGAAACCGGTCGGCTAACCCGTCGTCTGCATCCATGCTGCCTCCAGACCAGGAGGGGAAGAAGCTGGATGCGATGGGAAAGAGGGTAATCTATACTGCTGCCAGCACCATTAAGGCTGCTAATGCCTTGGCCGTTTTTCCAGCTATGACCGGGAACTATGGTACAAACTTGGTCCAGTTCTGGAATTCTTACCTGACGATAGGAATGTGGATGCTCTGGCGCTGTTCCAGGAGGGGGAAGTGGCCTCAGACCATGCCATCACAGTGGCTTTGGACATCGCAGACACAGGTTTCTGGCAAATGGGCAACGGAGTGTCTCTTCGGCGGATGGGATGGCTCAAAGCAACCAGCTTCAGACCGGACGTTTAGTCCAAGGTGTTGGATATGCCATTTGATGGTGAGAACCTGACAAGAATGTTGATGAGTCTCTGCAGGTGAACAAAATGGACACAGAGACTTCGCCTTCCCTGGGTACCCTCTATCAACGTTAGTCGTCCTTTCGTTCCTCGAGAGGAAAGTCTGGGCAGGTCCTCCAAGGGATATAACACCCCTTATCTTCAACCTTCACGCTCCTCATCACAGGAGGCGTACAGAGGTCACTCTCAGGCATACAGTGATGGAGAACAGCATCAGTGCCACCCCCACCAAAATGTGCCTGCACCGGCCGTGGACTCTGGCCTCCACTTGTGTACCCCAATGGGTGGCCAGCTGGCGAGTTTCGTCAGCATGTGGAAGACCATCACTACTGACCTCTGGGTGCTGGATGCTCTCTGCCAGGGGCACACCTTGGAGTTCCAGCACAGGTGCCCTTGTATTCCTGCTGTGGCTTGACGAGAACAGCACGTGGCGCAGCTGCTGCAGGAGGTCGATGTCATGTCCAAAAAGGGGGCGCTAGAGTCCGTACCCTAGTGCCTCTGGGGCTCTGGAGTATACTCGAGATACTTTCTGGTCTGAAAGAAGGCAGGATGGCGGAGGCCGAATCTAGACCTAAGACGCCTCAACAAGTACTTAAAGTCCCAGAAGTTCAGGATGGTCACATTGCAGCACATGCTCGGCCATCTGGAACAAGGCGACTTCCTGGCATCCCTGGATCTGAAGGACGCCTACTTCCACATCCCCATCCACCGGAAAAACCACAAATTCCTGAGGTTTGTGGTCACGGATAGCACTATCAGTTCAAGACGCTCAGCTTTGGCCTGAACTCAGCCCCAAAGATCTTTACAAAGTGCTTGGCTCTGGTGGTGGCGTATCTTCATCTCAAAAGCATCCCATTCTACCCTTATCTGGATGCTTGGCTCGTCCGATCCCACCCCCACAAATTGGTGAGCGAACACACAACAAGGACCGTGCAACTGCTAAAGGATCTGGGATTTTCCATAAATGATCCAAAGTCCTGCTTGGAGCCATTGCTGAACGGTCTATTTCTGGGTGCCTGTCTCAACAAAGAGACGTGTCTGGCATCACCCTCGGACGAGAGGGTGGTAGCCATCCTGGGGAAAGTACAGCATCTATCGTCAGCGTGGTCGGCTACGGTGCGATCCATGAAGTCACTGCTAGGCATGATATCCTCCTACATCAACCTTGTCCCTCTATGCGGGATACACATGAGCCCTCTCCAGGAGTTTCTGTATGCGAGGTGGCTGCGGGTCTCAGGATCCTGGATGGACAAGATCACCCTCAATGAGGAGTGTCGACGGACGATACGATGGATGGGCATGCGCCCTCACCTATCAGAAGGTGCCCCATTCCAAGTACTACCGTACCATGTAACGGTCCCCCCGGATGCTTCCTTGGAAAGTTGGGGGGCCCACACCGGACAGTTCCACGCCATAAGCCTCTGGATACCAGAAGAAAAGGCTCTTCACATCAACGTCCAGGAGCTTCGGGCCGTCTTTTGGTCCTCAAGTCCTTCCTGCCATCATTGAAGTGCAAGGTGAAGATACTCATTGACAACACCACCACCATGTTCAACAATCAGCAGCAGATTGGGGACCCGCTCGCCGGCTCTCTCCAAGGAGGCCCAGGAGCTGTGGCACTGGGCTATTCATCAGGACATGCTTCTCATCCCATTCCACCTGGCGGGCACCAAAACACCATTGCAGACTCGCTCAGCAGGGAGCTACGTTCTTGTCACGAGTGGGAGCTTCACCAAGCCCAAGTGGATCTTCTATTTCGCCAATGGGGCCGGCCCCAGATCGACCTCTTTGCGGCAGCGATCAACTCCAAGTGTCAGAGGTTCGCAAGCGGGTTCCCACGGCTGAAGAGTATGGTGGATGCTTTCTCGTTCCTGTGCGAAGGTCCCTTGCCTTACGCCTTCTGCTCCTGCTATGAGTGAGCAATACACTCGGTGTCACTGCAGGATGATAATGGTCATTACAGTGTGGCCGCGGCAGATCTGGTATCCAGACCTGCTACGTCTGTCGGCAGCACCATCCATCAGGCTTCTGCAACTTCCAGATCTGCTCGCCAGAGAAGGAGGAGCGATTCTACACCATGACCCAGCGTCGTTGAACCTCAGGGCCTGGCTCCTGCAGCCCTAGAATTTGGACATTATTTGTTACCTACGGAATGAAAGGACATCCTGGCCAAAGCCAGAGCTGCTTCCATTTTGAAGTGCTACAGCCATAAATGGAAGTGATTCTCCATGTGGTGTCGGGCGCAGAAGATCACTCCCCCGCAGCTCTTTCCATACCTGCTTTCCTTGGCCAACGCTGGACTGGCTCACGCCTCTATCAAGGTGCACTTGGCTGCCATATCCCGTTACACCAGGACACCGGGTAGACCTTCCTTGTGGTCTCACAGACTCGTCAAGGGGTTCATCAGGGGCCTCTTCAGGTCTTTTCCACCGGTGAAGGTTCCAGCTCCAGCTTCCGGTGAACCAATGCATCAGGCCCCCCTGAAGTTCATCTCGTGGAAAACAGCGTTCCTTGTGTCGATCACCTCGACCATGCCGAAAGTGCGAGTTCCATCTCAACAAGCCTTTGGTGTTGCCTGACTTCTTCCCGAATTTGTTGTTGCCAGCAGAGAGGGCATTGCATTCGCTGTACGTTGCTCATGCTTTGACGTTTTGCGTGACATGCACGAAGAGTTTTCGGAGGACTTCTCAGTTTTTTGTCAATTTTGGACCTATAACTCACAGAAAGGCCTTGTCAAAGGCTTTCATATTCAGGTGGATCTCGGGCTGCATCATGTACAGTCATCGGCTGGCAAGGCTAGCAGGACTCTTCCGGGCCGGCAGAGAGCCCGTTCCATCAGAGCTATCGCAGCAACAACAGCGTTTCTCTCTGGTTTGCCCCTGCTCGACATCTGCAGGGCTGCTGCATGGAGGTCCATGCACACATTCAAAATGTTCTACTGCGTCGACAGGGATGCCAGGGAGGGGTCCTGGGTCGGCCAAGCGGTTCTATGCAACCTGTTCACTTGAGGTGAGTCTGTTCCAGGGGTGAGTGTTTATTGCTTCTGTTGAGCCTTGCCACCTTCCATGGTTGTGTGTATGTACTGCTATGGAATTGTTAGTCATGAGCATGTGAATCCATGCCAGACCCCATACTGGAGAAGGTTTAAGGTACTTACCTGTAACTCTTGTTCTCCAGCATGGGTCTGGCATGCATTTACATGCAAACCCCCCCCTCCTTCCACTCTGTTACTCTTCTTGGTCCATACTGCCACTTTAGGTGCTTACCAAATCTGAAGATGGGAACTAGGGTTGGAGCTTAGGGAGAGGACTGTCATTGGATGGGGGCATTATGACCCAGAGGACAGTGATTGGTTTTGAGGAGAAATACAGTTTTAAAGCTAAAGTGAAACTGTCTTTCTTTCACAGAGGATTCCAGCCTTACGACAGGGAATATTCAGGAGCATGTGAATCCATGCCAGACCCCATGCTGGAGAACAGGAGTTAAAGGTATGTAACTTAAACCTTCTCTTACAATACCGACGCATTGAATTCCTCTGCAGTTGTCTATTCTCACGCCTATCAAATAATCAAACCTATTCTAGGGCTTCTGTATCTGGCCTCCAAGTGAATCCGATATTTAGCATGATGCAGGAGATTTTGGTTGGGGTGCCATTGTTACGGTTGCCCTTTTTGATAGACTAACCTTCCGATTTATTTTTATCCACAATCATACCCCATTTTCAGCATCGCGGTCCTTTCATCCTGTCTTCTCCTCTCCTTCTGTAGGATCTTTGCTGTTCTTTGGAGAGGCAGCCTTGAAATGATCTGATACTTTAGAATCCTATTTTGGGCACTTGTGTCCTGACCCAAGTGCCTACATATGTAAATCTATGGTTGGCAGCTTCAGACTGCTTCTGACCCTCCTCTTTCCCTTCTTCCCAGCATGCGGTCTACATCACAATAATGAATTACGGTAATAGCTAATATCTTCACTCTACAATTACCTCTTCCATGCACTGATTACACTATTACGTTTTGAGCTCTCCCTTGCAAGACATGTCTACAAAATGATAGGTGGTAACATAATGTGACCGGGAAGTGTATGTTTGAGAGTTGCGACCTAAGGAGACACCACGCTCCTTGTACCCTGGTTTGTGTGTCCACCTCTACTTCTAAGGTCTGACCTATGATTTAGTTGGTTCCATGTCATTTCATCGTGGGATGAAATTTCACTGGGTTTTTTTCCGCAGATATATTATAACAAAAAAACAATTTTTAATTTATTTTTTATTTTTAGGGGGTTCCCCCCTCGTTCCCCCATCCCCTTTAATTTTGTATCAATTCCCGAACACCCAAACCCCATATATTTTTCGAACCCCCTAAAAATTCGATGAGTTTTTTCGTTATGAAAACCGCAGCAAAAAAACCCATGATATTTCATCCTGCGATGAAAGGACGTCGTACCGATTTAGCTACCCTGCAATCGTATTCTCCAAACTCTGTCTTAATGTGTAGTTGGTGTCTGTGTTGGATCTCTTTGTGTCCCACTCCCCAGACCACAAAGCAAATGAAACATGTAAACCAGGGGGACCTTTGAGAGACAGCGAGATTAAGGGGATGGGAGAAAGAGGTGGACTCAGTCTCTGACCTTAAGCGCCAGTCCTTTGCCAATGGAGAAGGTGTAGGTGAACCGGGGCAGCTTCTGGCTTCTCGGGACCTCCGATAGTGGAGGCAGGTGGAAGGTCTTCTCCAGTTCCTCTTCCCTGTCAAACAGTGCCCGCCGTTTCTTCAGAAGGTGCTGGACCCTGAGCACTGTGGTAGGGGTGAGCAAATAATGACAGCGGATCAGACATTTGTGGAAGCTCTTTACAGTGTCTGCTTGCCTTTAATCACAGCTATATGGAGTGAAAAGAGAAATGAATCTTGCACATTCTTGCATACTACTACTCAAGGTGGATTGAAAGGATACGCGGCCTCTTTCAGAGGTTGTAGGTAAATCTGCCGACTTACAATTGAAATTGTACTTTGATTTCAGTTCAGCCTGTTACAGCTATGGCGAGTTTCCTAAGTATTTTTGCAATTTGATAAGACTTTTTGCTGGCTGCACCTGGAGCTTGGTACACTGCGACTGACCAGTGTCTTAAACAATAATGAAAAATAAACACAAGGGGCCTCATTACGAGGTAGGTGGTAAGGGATTACCGGCACCGGTAAGGGCACCGGTGCCGGTAATCCCTTACCACCCTATTCCGAGGTCCCTTAGCGGGTCCCTTCCTTAACACCTGGTTTTACCAAATTGCAGTACCGTTATTAGCTCCATACCCATTCCCATTGAGCCCTATGGGGGCTTGAATGGGGAATGGTTCCCGGAATGGGGACTTACCGGGTCCTCCAAGGTTGGAATGACCCGGTAAGTCCCTATTTCGGGAACCCGGACCCGGAATGCGGTAATGGGGTAGCCATGGTGCAAATAGCACCATGGCTACCTCCTACCTCATAATGAGGCCTAAGGCCTCCTTTAGGGGCGCTCCAAAGTTGATTTTATCTCAATTTGGTTCTTGCAGAATGTCAGTATTTACTCATGCATCAATTCAAAACATTAATCACTTCATGACTTGTCTTTTCCTCTTAGGTTTGTTCATACAGATTATCAATATTAACATGTATTCAATTCATACATATTGCATGATTTCATAATTTTTTTTTCCCTTGTCCTTCCCTCTACATGTGTTTCCCCATCCTTTTAGGTGGTTCTTCTGGAGGGATTGTTGTCTTTTCTGTGATTGTCTAAGTATTTTATAAGTGATTCCAATCTGAAAATATCTGTCTTTTGGCTGTGGGAACAAGAAATAGCTAGTCATTGACTCTGTCTACATAGGGTCCGTGTTATTGTATTGCATACCATTTGCATGTAATACATCATGTGTACTTACTTTAGCTAATTCATCAGTATCTCTTTATTATCCTTCCATAATATAACCTATTAGGTTCTGAGTAAATTGCGATTCCTTTCTCTTTGTCTGTGTTTGGCCATACGGTTTTTTATTCAATTAGCTCTAATTTTGAGTATTGAGTTTCTGTTCTGAAAAAGAGAGACAAAATGGAAATGTAGTATCCCATTCTATGTGGTGTTTTAATTATACATTCTATTTTGATCTATTATGAATTTCCTGTCAATCTGTTTATCAAAGATTGAAAATGTAATGTCCCATTCTAGGTGGTATTTTAATTATACATTCCATTTTACTCTATTTGGCATTTCGTTTCAATCTGTTAGCAAAGTTGTTACCATTGCCCATTTTTCTTACCTTATTTCTTTCTGGACGTCTTTCTTGTAGAAGTCTGAAACCGCATGTAGAATCGGATCGGATCATCCGATTCTAAGATGGCTGACTTGTTTATATGTGTCATTTACGTGATAGACGCGATGAAATCATGGCGTACTGAACGCGATTTGCGTCACGGTCGCCGTTTTCGTCGCGATTTGCATCACGATCGCCATTTTGTCTTGGGAGATGTGTTACACGGGCCCATGTTAATGCATATTATAAATACGGAGAAATACGGAGAAAGCTAAAAATGCGGAAGTTGTCATATCTGTTATCAAGTGATGTCTATAACTTACCATTTGGATTCTCAGCTATATATTATGAAGTATCATACATCTTACTTATTTAGGCATTTGTATATCCTAATATGTGTTGGGTGATATCTGTAAGGTGGCATCTGTCTTCTGAGGTGTATGTTGTGAAGTTATTCACAGATTCTGATTCATTCATCGAATAGATTATAAAAAGAAAAGAAGAACATTTTGATTATATAAGCAAATCTTGCTGGTCAAAAACCATTTTGCATTGTCTTATTGTTAGAACCTGATTCTATTTGACCGAAACATTACACAATAAGATATGTGCTAATCTACCAATTGTTAAAGAAAATGACCCATTTCTGTGTCACAATTCAGGCCACTATTGTAGCAGTCCAGATTGCAAATCCAAATTGCTTCTCTTTGATGTAGCATTTTTTCTCTGTTTCCTCCCCTTGGTGGTGCTTTGACTCGTTCCAATCCATAATATCTTATTCCTTCGATATTAGCGTTGCAATATTCAGATTCAAAATGTTGTCCTAATGGATATCTGAGGTCTTTGTTTTTGATTGTTCTTAAAAGTTCTGAAAACCTGATGTTGAGTGCCCAGACTGTACTTCCCACATACAGTTTGTCACAAATGCATTTTATCACATACACCACAAAGTTTGAATTGCAATTTATGAAGTCCTGAATTTCGTGTATTTTACCATTCGGTAATGTTATTTCCTTCTTCCCATTGTCTGCATGTTTGCAGTAGTTGCAGACACCACATTTGTAGTTACCTTTTAGTTTTTCTGTCGGCCATAATGTACTTTTTCCCTTAGTTGATTTTTTAAGTACAAAATGTGAAGGACATAGCATTTGCTTGAGGTTTTTGGCTATTCGATAAGTTATGCTTGGATTCTCATCGATTTAATCTGTTAGGTTAGTATCCCGTTTTAGTAAAAACCAATGTTTTTTGAGACTTTTTTTCAGGATCATATGGTCCGTGCTGTACGATGTGATGAATCCTATTGCATCTCTGGGTTGCTTGTTCGTTTTTTGAGGTTTGTTTTGAAGTAGTTAATTTCTTGTAAGTAACTTTGTTTTCTTGTAAGCTTTCATTAGTTGTCGTTTGCAATATCCTCTTGCATGAAATTTAGCAAGGGCTATGTCTATATGTTTTATCATTTCATCTTCCTGTGTACAATTTCTTTTTATCCTCAAGAATTGTCCAAAAGGTATGTTATGAATAATGTGTTGCGGATGATTACTGTCTGCATGTAGAATGCTGTTGCCAGACGTTGGTTTGGTGTATAGTGTGGATTGTATTTTATTATTTTCTATATAGAGCTCCAAGTCTAGAAAGTGGATTTGGTCAGTGCTCTCTTCCATTGTTAGTTTCAGATTGTATTCGTTATTGTTGAGGAACATGTGGTATTCTTGTAAAGCCTTTTGGCTGCCTCTCCAGATGACTAGAACATCATCTATATATCTCCCCCAGAATACAATGTTATTTTCCTTGTTGAATGCCTTGTGCTGCCATGCATGTTTTAGTTCGAAATTCCCCATACACAGGATTGCATAGGACGGGGCAAATTTCGCTCCCATTTCGATTCCTTGACGTTGATTGTAGATTGTATTGTTGAATAGAAAGATGTTGTTCAAAACAAAATTTAGCATTTCAAGTATCATGTTATTTTGTTCCAAGTATGAGATTGATCTTGCTTTGAGAAAGTAATTTGCTGTTTCCATTCATTGCAAGTGCAAAATACTTGTATAGAGTGCGGTTACATCAAAGGTTACCAATCTGAAATCGTCTTCCCAATCAATGAAGTCAAGCTGTTGTATGATATGTTTTGTGTCTTGCACATACAATGCAAGTCTTGCTGCTAAAGGTTGCAAGTGTCGGTCTATATAAGCCGATATTGGTTCACTCACTGATCCAATTCCATTAATGATTGGTCTACTGGACGGTATCTTGTTGTATTTTTTATGTATTTTGGGTAAGAAATATATTGTTGCTAGTACCGGGTGTTTATTTCTCACATAGTCATACTCAGCGTCTGTTAACAGTCCATTCTCATGCAAATGGGTACTCATGGTATTCCATTCCTCTGTGATTTTTTGTAAGGAGTTCTTCTTTAGCTTTTCATAACATTCACTGCCATTTGTATGTTGTCTGTTGTGTTTAAAAGGACAATTTTGCCTCCTTTGTCCGCCTCTTTTACTGTGATTTCATCTTTGTTACTTAGATCATAAATGGCTTTTCTTTCTTTAATATTCAAATGGTATGGGTTCCACTTGGTTGACTTCTTGGACATGTAGTTCCTTTTTAGGTCTTTCGGTACTGCCAGTACAAAGATGTCAATTGCATTTTCCATTGCTGTTTGCGGTGTGAATTTTGATTTAGGTTTTAATTTTGATGTTTCTATTAAACCAATGTCTAAGTGTAAATCTGACACTACTGTTTCCATTGTATGTAAATCCTCCATTTCTCCAATGTTTAGTAGATTGACTGTTTGTTCTGTATCTAACACTGTTAATTCCGATGGCTGTGGGTTTTCTATGTATGGTTTGTTCGTTTTGGTTGCTGTGGCAAAGAATATTTTCAGTTTTAGCAATCTACTGAATTTGAAGAGATCCAGGTATTTTTGGAAAAAAATTGATTGATTTGTTGGGCTAAAGGAGAGTACTTTGTTCAATGCTGTAACCAATTCTTCCGGTAGTTGAGTTTGTTAAATTGAGTACTAGGTTATCTTCTGGTGGGGATTTTTTGATCTCGTTTGCATCCTTGAATTTAGATTTACTCGTGTTTGGTCTTTTCTTGCCTCTTCTGCCCCTCTTTGTTGGCCACCATTTTTGTTTCCATTTTGTTGATGCTGGTTTCTCAATTGTTGTGTACTTTGTGTGCTTTGATAGAGTGAATTGAAATTTTTTACCGTTCGGTAATGTTATTTCCTTCTTCCCATTGCCACCCGATTCCATGATGTTACCATGGGATTAGAAGTAGTGGTAAGGCTGCGTAAATCCACATTTTTGGCGTCCGTAGGTCTTCATGGGGATATCTTATGGATTTACTATCAGCTGTAATACCGCATGGTAAATCTGCAGATTTTTGGCTTTAAAGTGGAGTATTTTTCTCGAGCATCGTGCCGGAGTTACATTTTCCACTTCAATGTAAAACATGGAATTCGGTGGGGTGGTGAAAGTGGAGGTAATTCAATTCCCGCCCTAAAAGTGGCAGTAGCAGAATTCCTGACTTTTTTACCACACTGCCGAACTCATAATGAGGCCCACGTATCTGACTTGTAACAATGTTGTCTCCGGCCACTTTAATGGGCAACATTAGTTATCTTTACCCATCAGGAACATTGCAACACAATCGGAAAAAGAGTGACGTTGGTCTTTTCTAAAAAGCACACCATCAGTAATCCTTCTTGAATAGGGCGAGGCCTGTATAGGGGTGCACATATGGTTTGCTTTGCAACCTTGTGTATGTTATAGGTCCCTTCTTCAGGAGGGGAAGTCTGATGTATATACGTCAATAAATATCATTTTACTATTTTTCATAATGAAGTGTGTCAGAGATATGTAATTTGGATCAATTAGATGAGATTCTGTGAGCAGGTACTCGGTGCAATTTCATGGGGAAGTACTGAGAAATGCAAATTGTGCACATGCTTGCATATTTTCATAGTTTTTATAGAAGGTACTGGAAGATGTGGCTGCATGCTTCACTCTGTTAAAATGTAGAAAAAACATCATCTGAAATTCTAATGGATTCCTTCCTCCAAGAAACTCCTCGTCTTGGGATGGATCGTCTCTAGCGCCAGCTATCTTTGAAAACTTTATTAACCACTGTTCTTGCTTTGTTCAGCGCCATTGATCACCCAGACGACAAACTTGACATTGCGGCCAGTATATATGGATTCACCACGCCCTATATGGATTCACCACTCCCTAGACCACAGCTCCTGTTTCCACACTCTATATGCTTCTGGAACGCCAGGTAGCTCTGCCGCCTCCTGAAGGCCTCAGGCTTCAAGCCCTCTTCAGACGGTGGAGGGCAAATGTCAATTTCGGATCACCACAAGTTGTGTTTACACCCTTGAGGAGGACCATGACATAGGATTGCGGCTCCTGCCAATCGATACACTCTGAGGCCATGAGGGCGTGTGCTACGAAGTGCTTTGCCTATTTCCACAAGGGTGGAAAGAGAACACCTTCGAAGTTCCTTGTATTGGAGTCCACGAAGGCCAACGTTGAAGAACCCGTCGGAGCGAACTTCATTCATTATGGATATGAAGAAGAAGAAACCACATAGGGACTCCGCCAGACATCATTCTTCCCTGTCCTCTAGGAGTCACCCCTGGCGCTCCACAGATACTTCTGAGGAATTACTCTCACGTTGAATGTACCTTTCCCCACCAAATCCGCGTCTGTGGCGGAGTGGGGTGCCTTCGAGCATCTGCTGCTTGACATGGTCACCATGGCCCTTGCTCCGGTGGTGGAGCCAGGGCCCATCTATCTTAGAGAAGGCAGCAGTGGCACCTCTTTGGACCACAACCGCACGCCTGTTGCCTCGGTTCTAGTTCCATGGTGAAAACTCCTCCATGCCGGGGTTGTCTGGCCCTGCATTCTGGTGCCAAATCCACAGCTCCAGACCCCGCCCCTCACTTCGGCGGGCCAGTGCCTCTGATGAAGTAAGTTTCTCTCAAAGATAACTAAGATCTTTGATGAGGATGGGGTTGCTATCCCTTGTTGCTTGGAGCCCTTATACTTTGGAGAGGCAGAGGACTTCCCTTGGGGGCTCTATGGTCAGGGTGCACTGTTTTTTTTCTGCTGACTGTGGTGAATCATGGGACGAGCAAGATGACATGTTTGATGACTGAACTATTTATTCACACAAATACTCCGCTCTATCCCTAAGAGTCTATGTCAGCACCTAAGGAAAGCTATATCTCGAAAGGGTGGTCGTCAGAATGTTCAGAAACATAAGATTGTTCCCTTGTCCAGAACCTAACTTACCCAGACCCCTATCCCTACCACTTATCCAGATAAGAAAGAACAATCCAACAAAACAAAGCAATGAGTTCCTGCCCTAAAGATCAAGTGGTGGTTGACTTCTGACCCCCTGTTCTGTCTATTGCTTCAGAAATGGCTCCCTGGCCCAATGTCCACTAAACACGATTGTCTTTTTCGCCTCCCCTGTATTGAATAAGTGTCTTTTTCCTTTCTCTGGTCTTACTGGTTTTTACTTTTATCTTATACCATATACCGGTTCCAGGTGTTTAGTACTTTTGGCTTTGGTAAATCTGATTACCGGTTGTCTATGTGGTTATGTATTTAACAGGTCCCCAGATCGTTTTCACCCCTTCCCGGGGTTGCCTCTGTCACCCATCTCCTGGTTGGTTTCCCTGTCTGCTTTGGAGACCTTTCGTTTGCAACACCCTTCCTGATGTTGTCTCTGTTTCACCCCCTATGAGGGTCTGTGTCTCACTCTGCTTCAGGGTCCTTTGGCTTTCACCACTTCTTGGGGACATATCTGTGGCACCCCCTCTAGGGGTCAGTTTCATACCTTGCTCCATGGTCCTTTTGTTTTCACCTCTTCTTCGGGTCTGTTTCACTCGTACCGCACACCCCCAAGCAAACATGTGCCTTTTGCTGTCCCGCGGTGCTCCTCCGATCAGGTCTGTTGGTGAGGCAGTGGGGCTTCTTTTCCTCATCTACTGATCATGTAGTGTGAGCTGCTCCACTCTTCTCACCAGTATCTAGCGGCTTCACAGAGGTGTCTCTGCATCTCCTCTTGCCCCAGAGACTCCAGCGTTTCCTGCCGAGCTGCCTGTGCCGGACCTCCTTCCTCTTTGATGCAGCTCATCGTCCGAGGCTCCTGCCCGTCACCGAAAAGCCTTGTGGTGCAAGCTGTCATGGAGGATCGGAAGATGACAACCTTCTTCACTTTGCCCCATTACAAGAAGCTGGATGCCATGGGGCTGAACGTTTTTGCATCGGGAAGCCTAACTTTTAGGGCTGTTAAAGCTACCTGCACTCTGGCCAGATACTTGTTCTCCCTGTGGAGTGTGATAGGTGAGGCTATGAAAAATGTGCTGACCCAGGAGATGAAGGGCTTAAACTCTCTAGTGGCAGATGGCATAGAGGCCGCAACACCACATCTTAGTCCGACCTTGACACAACGTACAGTGTGTCACGTGCGACCGGTGCTGGATCTGTCCTGTGGAGGCGATCTGGATGTGGACCTCTTGGTTCTCCCCAATGTCCGAGTCAAGCTTCTGGACGTGCCGTTCGATGGGAACAACATGTTTTGGGCAAATGCTGATGAGTCCTCACTGAAGCTCCAAACCTCTAATGCCACAGCCAATTCCTGGGTCTTGCGGTCCAGCAACCATCAACCTTCAAGGGGTCATTCATTTTGACCCGTCTCTGTTGCCCACCAGGGCACCCTTCAGCAAACAGTCGCAGCATCACACTACCTTCCCCAGCCAAGGGAAACACAGAGGCACCCGGAGATAAGGCTTTGCAGCCTCCACACTTTCAAGCAAAGGAAGTACTTGAGGTTCATGGTTGGCATCACCCACAAACAATTCTGTATTTTGCCGATCATCCTTACCTCTGCACCATGGGTCTTCCCCGAGCTCTTATCAGTTGTGGTGGGTCATCTCAGAAGGCAGAGGATTCGTGCCACCCCCTCCCCGCATCCTGAACAACTGGCTCATTCGGGCATGCTCACCAGACCTGGTGTCCAGCACGATTGTATCACACCTGCCCGCAGCTATGAACTTTAGGCTTCTGCCTGAACTTCAAGAAGTCTCATATTTTGCCATCCCAGGTTCTCCTGTTTATAGGAGCAGCCCTGGACAGCCGCTTTGTCCGGGCCTCCCAACCTATGGATTAGTTGATGAATGTCTTTCATATAGTGTGTATCTTCTGGTCCCAGAATGTGTTCCAGGCCTCTCTGCAGCGATTGCTTTCCTCCCCTCTGTGTGAAGCAAGTGTATCCTAGATCCGATGGGCAACACTGTGGCCATGCACTAACTCAAAAAACAGAATAGAAAATGCTATATACATAAACCCGCAGGGGATGCCTGTCCCACGCCGCCCTTGGACAATGCTCATTATGGACTTCATAGTAGAACTACACTCAGAAAACAGATTTGACATGATATGGGTGGTGACTAATTAATCTGATAAACTAGGGAAATGAATTCCCTGCAAAGGGTTACCCTCTGCGCCCAAGGTAGATGCTCTGTTTTTCTGTCATTGTTTTTGTTCATGTGGCCTTCCCACTATCGTCATTAAGGACCGAGGCACTCTTCATTTTATTTATTTACTTCCTTATAACATGCCAGCATCAGGGCGCACATTAACACAGTGGACATGACAGATGAGAACAGGACAAGCCCTGACCTGAGAGAAATGAGAGAGATTCTGGCAAGCCCGAATGAAGATCCTCAGGATAGACGCTTGTTCAACAGCCAATCGCCCTCAAACCAAAGGTCAGTGTTCACAAGGCCTGTGTAATCAGTACCATGAGGATTGGTTGCCAGTGCTACATATCACCAAAATTCCACACACAACGCCACAGGTTACTCTCCATTCTATGCCTTGCAAGTCCAAGATCCCACATCTCTTTCTGGTGGATACCAGACCTGTAGTACCAATCCATGCAGCCAATCATTGTATAGCCCATTTGTCAAGGGGCCATGCCTTTGTTTTGCAACACCTTCACAAAGCACAGGCAAGAGACTTGCTACAGTCAAACGAAAAGTGCTGTTCCGCTCCCGAGTACAGAATTAGTGTTCGGGTTTGGTTATCCATGAAATACCTGCATCTAGAAGGAAAATACAAAGTATTACCATTTTTTGTGGGCCTTATACAATAACGCAGGTCCTCAAACTGTTACTGTAAAACTCAGTCTGCCTCGTTCCTGGAAATTCCTCCCATATTCCATGTCTCCTTAGTAGCCCCCTGTATGCAAAAAGTACACATCCCTCATAAAGCACCACCAGTCATAGTGGAAGGGACAGAAGATATGAGGTTTACAAAGTGCTAGCGAGTGAGAGGAAAACTACAGCACTTACTGGATTGAAAGGTCTATGGCCCTGAAGATAGATCATGGGAATCGACAGACCAAGTCCACCCCCAATTGGTGGCATGATTCCATCGACTGCATCCTGCACACCTGCGTGGTACATGGGCATTGTGGAGTGGCACTGTCAGACCACCCCGGCGAGGCCGCTTCAGGAGCCGACCGTACGCCCATTCTGGCAGATTGCATGGTACCTTGGAGGGGGAGCAGGATTTCCAGAAAAAACATTTCCCTGCAGAGCCATGTGCGGTTGGTAACCCATTCACATGATCTGTGGCAATCACGTGACCCATGCAACTGACATACTACGAGGTTGCGCGGTTAAAGTTCTCTGCACCTAAACAATGCTTTTCAACATTGCCGGTGTCGAGGGCGCTAGAGAGCCGTCCAAGATGGCAGCCTCCCTGTGAGCTCGGTGTAGCTCCCACGAATATCCTGAAAAATCACTGCTTCCATGGGGTGTATTCCGACAGACGCTGCCTCCCCCTTGTAGAGAAAGCGATTCCTCGCAGGGGGATATATTTATTTCATCGATCCTGTGGACGTGCGTGGCGAATCTCCCACAAGAAGGTGCCACCCCCTCTTCTCCGCGGACGCAAGGCGTGGCCTGCGTGGGCATCCGCGCGGCCGGTGAAGGAGCGGCCCGCCGTGCGCTGACTCGACCCGGAGGGAGTTGGCGTCATCCAGCAGGTGCCCCGAGCGGCAAGAGGTCTGGCGGCCGCTGAGCCAACACGGAACCAGTGGAGCCTGGACGAGCTGACAGGAGAGAAAAAGAAGAAGGCAGTCGCCCGGCCCGGGCGGACAGGTACGAGCGCTCCGCGCGCCTCTCTGGCCCCCGTGGCCGCAGCAGCTGTCGCACAAATCCCTGGGTCTCCCCAAGTGACAATCATATGATCGGAGGCCATCGGAGCATTAGACGGCTCCCAGTCCGGGTCCGCACGCAAATTGGGGCCAGCGGCACTCCAGGAGCGCTGTCGCGCGGTGCCAGGAGGCGACGCTGGGCAGCATAGGAGGCCCAAGCAGCTGCAAAAACCCGGTCCCGGGGTGCGAGGAGGGGCGCACGCGAGTGGCAGCGGTGACAGGGCCGCGGTCCGTAAAGCGGCAGACACCGGCGGCACTGCACCTTCTCACCCCAATGAAAAAGACAACCACAGCCTTAAACAACCCAGTTTCTCAAAAGCCATCATAGACACGCCAAATCCTTACCTAACCTGCGAGGCAACAAGTCGACGCATCCCTCCGGGGGGGTCCAGGAATAGCGGTCACAGTAGTGGGACTAACATCAGTTTGTGAACGCAGACGCCTTAGCCAACGCTCCCGCTTCCAGTCGGCACGTTCCCACAGCCCCTCCCTACTTCCACCAGTAGGTCCTAGACCCGCACTGCTCACCAAAGGTGGTACAGGAGTTCCCATAACAACAGCAACTATGGGGAAGACAGACAGACTCCAGAAAAAATTCAACTTCGAGGGCTCTTCAACCAAAGCACCTGCAGCCAGTAGTCGCTCTCAGTCCCCTACTCACAGCACAATCCAAGATGAGGCTATGGCGCAGGATCTTGATATTAGAGAAATCCTGCTCGACCTGAAAGCCGGTATAGGCAGCCTTGGGAGCAAACTCGACACCCTCTCATCCTAAGTAGACATGCTCCAGCACAGAGTAGAAAAGGACGCAGACAGAATGGACACGGTGGAACAAAGGGTATTTAACCTCGAAGACGGCTCGACCTCCCTAACATCCAGAGCGACCACACTAGAATCACAAATGAAAGCGGTATGCGCCAAAAATGAAGACTTGGAAGGATGCTCTAGGCGTAATAACATCAGGATAGTGGCCGTTAGAGAGCACCAATTGGCTACTAGGATGGAAGATCATGTAGAAAAAATCAGCATCGAGCTGTTTGGAGAAGAGGTCCTTTCCAAGATGTTCGTTGTCGAAAGAGCCCAGAGAATACCGAATACGAGGCCAATCCCAGGAGCGAACCCTCGTCCAATCATAGCGAAGTTGCTTAATTATAAAGATCGCGACACAATTCTGAGAGCCGCCAGAGACAAAGGTGACCTCCAATTCGAGGGGGACAAAATTCAGTTTTTCCCAGACTTCTCTCAAGCGGTACAGGCGCAAAGACGATCGTTCACAACAGTGAAACGCAGGTTGCAGGAAAATCAAATTCAATACTCGATGCTGTTCCCAGCCAAGCTCCGCATCCAACACGAGGGCAGAACCCAATTTTTTAATACACCAGAAGAAACAAGTGACTACCTGGAACGCTCCGGATGCAGACCTGTCACAAATAACGGCAGATCACAAAGAGGCAATGGACCCAGAAGAGACCCTCTGTAACTTTCGCCAGACGGTTACACATTATTAAGGCAAAGTATCACCCAGGCGCAACTACTTTCACCACCACGGAACAAATCTAGTAACAGACGTGGAGAACCAGCCCCTCTTGGAGGGCCACCAGCGCCCCATGCACAGCAACATTGGCTGTTTTGCCAACTAGAGTTAGTTCAGTATGGGCCAGTTGGGGGTTGCCCACTCAAGGGAGAGATCCCAGTTCCAAGAAGTCACCAAGTATCTTGCACCCTCATCTCTCGCTAACCTCACCACGGAAATCAAGCAAGCAGAAGCCAAGACCTCAGATTCCCCCCGAATGCATTGACTCCACACCTACCGTTGAATCTCAGCCCAGCATGTCAATGAAATCTCCCTCACGAGACAATGACGACATATAAGATTGCCACATGGAATATTCGTGGGGGCAACCACCCGGCGAAAACGAGAAAGATCCTCCAATACTTGCGAAGACACAAAATTAGCATTGCCTTTCTACAAGAAACACATCTCACAAAGTCCTCGGAATCTCATTGGGCCAGATCATGGGGCTGCCACTGGTACTTCTCATCCTATTCGTCATATGCCAGGGGAGTCGCGATACTGATAGATAGGAGAACGAACTTCAGTCTGATCGACTCAAGGAGAGATACCGAGGGGAGAGCTCTGCTGGTGAGAGGAATACTAGCCGGAAAAGAGGTGGTCCTGGTTAACTCCTACGCTCCCAACACAGACAGACCAGATAACTTCAATTGGGTGTTGTCCAGAGTGGGAGAGATGATCGCAACGACCATTATATGGGGAGCGGACCTCAATACCCCACTCGACCCCAAGCTTGACAAATCACACAATACATCATGGTCGCCCTCGAAAGCCAGTGCCCACGTCAAAGAGATCTGCCACGCATTTGGTCTAACAGACACATGGAGAAACCATAACCAGAACACCAGAGAATACACATTCTACTCAACAGTTCACCACTCTAGTTCACGAATCGACTATATCCTAGCCTCAGCCCGAAGCCCGTTTGAATGGGGGAAAAGCCAAATCATGCCAAGGTCCTTTTCAGACCACTCCATGGCCGTACTTGAAACCACCCTAGCAGGCTCCACAATCCCTGGTCTTCATTGGAGATTTAAAACAGGTTCATTAACTGACTCCGTTTTCGCAGCAGAACTAAGCTAGGAAATAATCTCCTTCCTTGATACGAACAAAGACTCAGTCGCCTCAGCCAGTACAGTGTGGGAAACACTCAAATGCTATGTGAGAGGAATATGCCTGGCAAAAGAAAACTGCATGCTAAAGCAAATCCGCAGAGAACTCACGGATAATGAACATCGATTAAAGGACCTAGAACTCAAATCCTCTGTCTCCCCAGACCCACGACTCCAAGCTAAGATGAAAGTGGAACTCAAGAACTTTAGAGAAACAGCCGAAAGAGAACTAAAATTCTTGGGCCGCAGACATCAGATTAGACAATATGGAGAGGGTCAAAAGACTGGAGCCTTGCTGGCTCGCCTACTCGCGATCGATAAAGCTCCACCTCGCATCGAACGTATAAAGAATGCACAAGGCCAACTGGTATATACGGAAGAAAACATCTGCGAGGCATTCTGCGACTTCTACCGCACCCTGTACAGCTCAAAGGGTGCCGCAGATCCAGGAACAATACAAGAGTTTCTTAATGACACTGAACTTTACTGGGTCAGCGCAGAACTACGAGAACCCCTGAACGCCCCGATCTCACTGGAAGAGATCCAGGAAGCAATAAAGGCCCTCCCAAACACAAATGCTCCGGGTCCAGATGGACTTACTGGAGAATTTTACAAAGCACACGCTTCAATTGTGGCTACCCTTCTAGGTCAGGTCTTCGAGGAGTCGATAGAACGAGGTTCACTCCCACCCACGATGTGCGAAGCCAATGTGATGGTACTATATAAGACCGGCAAACCTGCAGAGGATTGTGCCTCATACAGGCCGATCTCTTTAATAAATCTAGACAATAAAATCCTGGCAAAGATTCTAGCAACAAGGTTGCTCCCTCTGATGCCGGCGCTGGTGCTCGGCGACCAGGCCGGCTTCATCCCAGGTCGTAGCACAACCTATGGCATCAGGAGGCTGTTCGGCGTGATTGAGGCTCTTGACCCGTCACAAAAGGCAATTGCAGTCCTCTTGGATGCCGAAAAAGCGTTCGATTCCGTCGAATGGCCCTTTATGTTTGCAACGCTCAGGCAGATGGGTCTAGGCAACTTCTTCCTTAAACTAGTGTCATTGTTGTACAACAAGCCACGCTCTTACATCACAGTAGGTAACACTAGGTCCCCAAGCATCACACTGGAACGCGGAACAAGACAGGGCTGCCCGCTCTCAGCCCTCATCTTCGCCGTGGTGATGGAGCCCTTGGCGTCGAGGCTACGGGCCGAACATCGTCACCGCGGATTGAAACTTGGGCCCCATAAATTGATAGTTTCTCTCTACGCCGACGACGTCATGTTATTCGTCAGCGATCCCCAAAAAAATCTGAACCCTGTAATGAGGGAAGTGATAAAATTCGGGAGAATGTCAGACCTCAAAACAAATCATTCTAAATCAATAGTGTTTCCTTTAACCCCTCACACGACAGAATTCAGGGATGATCATGGGTTCAAATGGGAAAAGTCCAAAGTGCGCTACCTGGGCATTTATATGTCCCGCAATCATCACAAGGCATTTAGAGACAACTACCAAACAGTGTTACACTCCATACAAGAACGTGTCCAGAGATGGAAGTCTCTTCCGCTGACGCTCTGGGGCAAGACCTCCCTGACGAAAATGGTTTTCCTCCCTAAACTGCTCTATCTCTTTACGAATATCCCACTACTCGTACCCAAATCCTTCTTTCAAAAAGTCAAGAGTTTGAATATAGAACCACTCTGGGCCGGGAAACCAGCACGAGTGGCCTACAGCACCCTAACGTTGCCAACAGCGAAGGGAGGCTTGGCTCTCACAGACGTTGAAAAATACTATTGGGCGGCCCAGGCACAATTTCTGAGTCATTGGTATTCGGCTCACTATATCCGCCCGCAAGTGCAAGTGGAAAGAGCCCTAGCGTCCCCTGACCTGCTTAGCGCGGTCATTATTAGCAATCTCCCCGTCCCACACAAGACACTAAACACAGTATTATCCACATACGCTATCTGGAAAAAGATGGCCAAAGAATATGGCATAACCATACGGTATTCCCCCCTACTTCCCATTAAATTCATCCCCGGAATACCCCTCACAAATGAAAAAGTGTTTCTCATATGGGTAGACAAATTGAACCTTCAATCTCTGGGAGATCTGTTCCCGGAGGGCACCTTTCTAACCCCACAAATGGCCAAGGACAGAGGAGCTAATTCTTCCCTAGATGTATTCCTTTATTTAGACTACGCCACACCCTCCAACGGGTATTCCCCACGTTCCCTCAGCAGCCTCCCACGTGGACCCTGCTACACAGTGTGATCCAAGCTCAGGGAGAGGGAAGATTGGTGTCAACCTTGTATAAATCCCTTCCACAAGACACTCGAAAGCCCAACCCCCGAGCCCAACGGAAGTGGGAAACAGCCATTCTGGAGCCAATACCCACAGAAGACTGGGCATACATCCTCCGACAAACCCAAAAAATCGCACTAAATACGAGAAATAAATTAATCCACTTTAACTTTATTTACCAAACGTACTACACTCCAGCCAAGAAAAAGAATCACCACCCAGAGACTTCGGCCCAATGCGAAAGATGCTCATCCGATAACGCAGATTTCTTCCACCTGGCATGGAGCTGCCCAGGCATGCACCGCTTCTGGTCCGCCGTCATTCAGAAAACTTCCAAAATTGTGGGAGAACAGGTAACCCTGCTCCCCCTGGGAGCCCTCCTGGGACTTACCAGACACATGCAACCAGCATCACACAGACTGACGGCACTCCTCATGGTCCTGGCCCGGAGAAGAGTAGCAATGACATGGGGCAAAGGCCCGCTTCCCAAGATTGAAGACTGGGAAAAAGATATCATATATTGTCAAGACCTGGACACAGAATTCATTAGAACGCTTCCATTACATGCGCGTCCCCCTGATATTTGGGGTCCATATGTGTCATACCTGATGAACAGCATAGAATCCTCAGACTCAGAAACCCCAAAATCTCAAATAGGACAGACCGGGATAATTGGTCCTTTAGAGAAGATCACTCAGGAGTGAAAGCATCGAACACAGTGTTGACAAGGCATCTGCACAGAATACGGGAGACGCTAGGGGGGGAGGTGACTGGGAAGGGATGGGTATGAGGGATATTGTTTAATGTGCACCCTGTTGGTGCAATGTTTGATTTCTCTTTTTGTTATGTACAGAAAATATTAAAAATAAAGTTAAAAAAAAAAACCATTGCCGGTGTCTTCGTTTGGTAAGCAGCACTTTGACGTCTTGTAGCAGTGAATTGGATTTCTGTTTTGTTTTTGGTCTGCTGTTGGATTTCTCCTTTTGGACTAGACGTTTGGGTCCTTTCTTCGGATAAAACAGACTTCTGACCTAGGCCCCTCTCTGGATCCCATCTTTGGATGCCCTCATCGGACTTAGGTATTTTGGTATTCTCTCTTGGAGATATTTTGTTTTATTAACTTTTCTGGATCCTCTCCTGTTTATCTGGACTTGCTCTACTGGAATCTTCTGTTGTTTCCCTTTAGTTGCTCCATTGTTCCACCTTCACTCTTTTCTTGTCTCTGTGTTGTTTGGCAAAAGGGTTTTCTGGCCTATGGACACTCATTTCCTGACACGTCCTGCAGAAAGGCTTCTTCTATTGCCAACAGTTGGCCAAGGTAAGGTCAGGAAGAGAGGGGGAGAGGAGAGCGGAAACCAAGAAGATATGAGGTATTCTAACCTGTTGTTGTTTTTCTTGCAGCTTGGGTGAGCATCCAACGCTGTGTTCCCCTGCCTTTCCATCGGATTCCTCCAATATCACGTGATTTCTCTGTGACTTTGGTGTGGTCGGAGGAAAGTCTCTCACCTCCAGGACTGCTTTGCGGTCTCTGTAACAAGGGCTTTTCCTTCTAAATCCACAATGGTATGCAGATTTTGAAGGGTTTATGTAACCAGTTACTCAAATACCATTTACTTGTTCCTTCATGGGATGTGAACTTGTCGTTGGGCTTCCTTATGGCGTCTTTGCTTGATCCTTTGCATTCTAGTTCTTTCAGATGCTTAAACTTCATCACTTCAGCAAGACGGGTGAGTCATGGCCGCTGTCTGTTAAACATTCATATTTGGTATTTTTTAAAAGGGAAGGTCACTTTGAGAGTCAAACCCAGTCGAGGTTGTGCCGGAATTTAATATCTCTCAGAAAATCCATCTTCCTGTGTCCTCCCGCCCTCGACTCATCATTCTAAATCGACGAAAATATACCATCATCTGTACCCTGTGAGGACTCTCAGCAATTGTTTCACTTGGATGAGGGACACCAGGAAAGATTACCATCTCTTAGTGAATTTCACTGGTGCTGCTGTGGGCTGGGCCCATCTTTAAACAGACCCTGTCCAGGTGGTCTGTCCACTGCCTTTCTGAATGTCATGGTCTGGCTGGGAAGGATGTACTTGATAGCAGAGGGACAACCCGCTGGTCTTGGAACCAAGACCACGCAGAGCAGCAGAGGTTTGAATCCCAGATCCACACTTAGAATCCAAACTCGGGTATGGTATTATGTGTGTTGTAAAAAAACAATTAAATAAATAAATGGTCTCTGGGCTCATTCCGCTAAAAGCCTGGTGGCAACTCTGCCTTGCATAGGCGATTCCTAATACTGGACATCTGCCGAGGGGCTGTGTGGGCTTCGCTGGACACGTTCGCCCAGCATCACTGCCTGGATTCCCGGTCAAAGCTTTGACGCTCACTTTGGCTGAGCTATTCTCAGGAGTTTTCTGTTGTAGGTGCTGGTTTCTCACTCTCCTCCCTCCTCCATATTTCTGTACTGTTGCTGTCAGTCTATATAATATGGTCATGTTCTTTTGTCGCCGTACCAACCTGCCCGTCTTGGTGAATAGCTTGTACACCACCTGCTTTTCTGCGTTCCCTCAACCCCTGCATGTTCGGGGAAAAGGAGCAAATGAGGTGACGGGGCGCCAAAGATCCATATGTACTAGCCCTGATGGCGCGTCTGGTAATCAGTGGCACTGGGCAGGACAGACACGGAGCAGCACTGAAACGCCTTGTGGCTGAGAAATGTTCAGAAGACAGCTGGCGCTGGCAAAGCTATATCTAAGATGAGGAATCTGTGGAAGGAAGCACTGATTTATCAGAAAGAACATTACTGAGAGGTCATTAATTTGTTCTTCTGGGAAACCGGTTCTTTATGGATGTTTGTTATGCACCCTAGGGTCGCGTGTCACCTCCTCCCCTGTGCTGTTCCTGAGAATTTATCAGAACTCCCGGTATTACAGGCCACTTGAGAAGCCTCTCATCTGAGTGATATCCTGGTACCCAGAAAGTGGGCCCAGGCCCTCTTAGGAGTTTGTGTAACATGAGCCTCTTGACAGCAAAAGAATGGCACAGATATAGAAAGAATTAAAAGAATGTCTGGTTATTGCAAAATATTGCAAACGCGCCACAAGCTTATGTAACATTTGAAAAACAATCAAATAAAATGAATCGAATCTATTTTAGAATATACAAATTAATTTAAAATAAAATCTGATTACAGCAGTGGTAAGTGAGCGCTCGTCTCGCTGATAGACCATACCTAGTTTGATGCTGTCAAACCACCAAGAACAGCGAGAACGTATTATGACTGTGAACTGCCTCCCGCTGCCCCACGCCCAGCCTTTCTTCTTTTTTGCACAAGAACATCTCTTTTCATGAACATAATGGCTGTTCAATTGCCTATCACCCCTGTTTTCTTACCCAGACTGCAACTTTCTATCTATTGCATAGGGCCTCATTACAACCCAGGCGCTCCCGTAATGAAGGGTGCCGGTACAGGACCGGCACCGTTCATTACGGGGCGCCCTATTAAGAGGTTCCCTTGCGGGACCCGGTAAGGACGCCTGGTAAAACCAGGCGTCCTCAGCGGGTCCCGCAGGGGGACCAAGGAGCTAATAACGGGCCTGTTATTAACAGGCCCGTTGTTAGCTCCCTCCCCATTCCCATTGAGCCCTATGGGGGCTCGAATGGAAATGGGGATGGACCGGGTCCGGTTTCCCTGAAGGAGGTAATACCGGGCCCGCAAAAGTCAGAATGGCCCGGTAGTTCCCCATTCAGGGAACCTGGACACGATTTTGGAGGCAGCTATGACTACCTCCAAACTCGTAATGAGGCCCATAGTCTGTGTTATTTCCACAGCAGTGGATTTTTGTAGTATTTTTCTATTAGTTGGTATTGCATATGGTGAGTTTAATATATATTTATATATATTTGTATGGAACCTTGATTTGACAGTCCTTTGTTTTGGAATGTTGTACTATTGTGTGAGTCGCTACTGTGGAAATAAGCCATGAGACGGAGGGCCAATACTGCCCCAGGTAATGCCCTCGGGGCCATAGTTACAGTTAATGAAGCCCCGGGGGCATTACTGTGGGTGGTATTGGCCCGTCGTCGAGGGGCTTATAGCCATTAGTACCCCGGCCCGTTACACCGGGGTACTAATAGCATTTTTTACTGTTCCGTGTTTCGGAAAAGAAAGAAAAAAAAATAATAATAAAATAGCCACCAGGAAAAGGAAAACGTAGTCTGTTTTCCCTTTCCATGGCGGCCATCGGGAGCGGATGCACTGGGAACAGAAGTGTTCCCAGCGCTTTCGCTCCTGAGAAAAGAAGAAAAAAGAAGGAAGTGGGGTTGTGGGGTGGGGAGGTGATAGTATGGAGGGGAGGAGGGAAAAAAAACTTACCTGAGTCCCCGGCGGGGGACGAAGGCAGCCTCCAGCCTTGGGGAGGCTCGGAGCGGGGATTGCCCCGTTTCGAGCCTCTTCATTGGCTAAGGCTGCCCCCCCATCGGCAACAAACGCAGGCACGTAGGTGCCTCCACGAGATTACACCGAAACGAGCCAATCACGTTACGTGTATCCCGTGGACACACCCACGCCGGGTACTAATGAATCACATTCACTCCCATCTTGAGAGTATAGCCTTCCCTCAGCCCACATTACCACAATAGGTGAAGGAGGTTTATTGCTTGACTGAGCCTGTTTCACCTTTATGATTGGGAACACTGTTGTTTTGTAGCAGTTTGAGGGCTCTACAGTTGCTTTAGCATCTACTCATCCTTGTACTCATGTGGGCAGAGGTCCTTTCGTCACATCGCCACCATCTCTTGTGCTCCGGTTTGGTCTATCTTTCGCAGAGGATGGTAAGAATTCATTAAAGGCAAGCATGCTGTATTATTGTTTGTCCTAGTTAGGGCATTTTCCTGAGTTTCTTTTTTGTTTTTTTATACAAGTAAAGTGCCTTTTTCTAAATAATGAATAATATTGTATCATTGTCATTGTTTTCTTATATATTGAGAATTTTCTGCAAGTTTTGATGTTCAGTATTTAGTATGGACTTGGCGTGAGCTGGCACATCGTCATTCTTTCACTATATCTTTCAAAAAATGGATTTAAACTAAAAATTTAGCAAATTAGAGTTAAAATGAGTCATTGTCTAATGTATCAATTCCCCTTGTTAGACTGCACTTCCCCCTCTCAAAACCAGCTGACATTTTATCTCAGGTTGCAGATAAATACTGCATCCGATGATGTTAGCGGTCCCAGGCTGCAATATGCTGTACTAACATTTTATAGCCCTTCAGGTTCATGCATTAAGTAAACCATCAGAGCATGCCCTCAGATATCACCAGAGCTGCTAAATTCAATCCGGAGAGAGAGGGGGATCATTCTGAACTTCCCAACAGGCAGGACAGTTTCTAGGCACTATGGTGCCAGGCGATCATTGCATCAATTCTTGAGAAACTAACCAAAGTACTCACTCAAGTATCCTTATCCTGGAAAAATCCTGGATGGGGAATCCCAAAGCAACTGTGGCAGTGCCAGGAAAGAGGTTGGGGCCTTTCAACCATTTCAATAGAAAAGGGCCTGGAGCCTCAGGCTGGCCCTAGCAACTGCCCTCAGGTTACCAGTCAGCAGTCTATAACACTGCAATATATTCCTTTATATATTACTTTTGTTTTGGGGTTAAAAAGGGGTAGTTCAGTCAGAAATGTTATTGGCCCAATCGATCGGGAATGTTTTTTAGAGTATACATCGATCATTCTTAAAACAAATTCCAATGTAACTTACCCGAGTATTTCTCACTTTAACACATGCGAAAACAACAGGTCGGGTACCGCCATCTTGTGCTAATGTTATCCGTTGAACGATCACCCTAAGTTCAAGTGCCCTTGCAGCACTAATTCAGATCACTCGCCCCTCAAGCTGACATCACTGGACGCTCATCATGAGCTCCACCTATTTTAATGACGTTAGTGGGCAGCGTAGCCAAACGTACCCTGTCATCACCAATGTTATATCGTTATCTAACGCAGAACTCGGAACATAAACATGCATATCCACAAACAGATGCAAAACTTTAATTTCTTTTTACAAAAATGATAAAAACGGTTTATTTTGAAAAAAAACAGCAATTGTCGTGAGCTTAACAAGTACTTTTAATTTTGTCATAACGCATGAAAAGAGGTAATTAAGCCCATGGAAACATGGGGTAACTTTTTCCAATAGAGGTCATAGCTAGCGAACATCGCCTGGGTCTCATTTGTTGCTTAACTGTGAACCGTGATCTTATAATGCTTACATTTCTGCTTCCGTTCATCGATCGATTAATCCGAGTATTTGCATTCTTCACAGAAAGTTGTTATCTTCCATCGCCGATCTCTGATCCGACGCACATGTCGTTCCGTTACAGAGAAGTAATGAGTGGTTTAAATTTGAAATGCAACACTTTCACTTCTGCACGTTTTCCGCAACCCCATACACGTGTTTCAACCTTGTTGGGCATCATCAGTGAGGTGAAGCTGCGCCCCTGGGTCTCACCCTAAGTTACCAGGGGAACCCAGACGTGGAGCCCTTACTCACTGTTCTTAGAGGGGCGCAGCTTCACCTCACTGATGATGCACACAGTTCATATTTATGTTAACTATCAATTTAAGTTACAATTAACACGTACAATGTCTATTATTTGCGTCAAATTGAGCATTCATCCGTTACAACGTAAATCATGTAGCGCACAGCACACTTGCCATCCTCACTTGCATCAATAGTATTTAAAACTTTGCTTAAATTGTGTCTTGTGTTTCTATTCTCCCTATGTGGCGGATGACCAACCGCTTCGAAAGACAGATCTCAGTAACAGAAACGTAACCTTCCTACGTAAGCATTCAATATAGTGAATCTTATCACTTCTTTGTGGATAGTCAACACATTTTGGCCTTCAAATTTGTAGTGCAGTGGATTCAAGAACACTTACCAGTGCAAACCCTTCATCCAGCGTTCACAGCGTGTTGGAGGGAGTTTCGTTTTGGGAACACATGTCACAAAATTGAACAATATTAATGGCAAGCTCTGCAGTGAAAAACAACAAAATATTTCAAGTATCCCACATATGAAAATATTTAGTTCCATTTGAATGCGATCATTGTGCCTTGTCCCACAAGATTTATGTATTATTTCAAAGATGACCCTAGGCGAGGTGCAGACAGGCTCGAATTTCCCTCTATTTCAATAGGGCAATACCCCAAAAAAGAAAGTGTGGCTCAGTTCTTTGGCCGAAAGTGGGCCACTACCTTTCTGAAATAAAAGGAATTCTAATGCAAAAGTGGTGGGTTAATATATAGAGATGGCACAGACGGACTGGGAAGGGAGGGGGGTAAAGGGGCGATTTCCCACCAGGGTGGGTGGACTGTTGCAGCTAGGGCAACACATGCAATGAGCAACAATAAAAAGAAAAAAGTTTACGCCACTAAAATTCCAGCGTGCCTCGCTTAAGTTCAGATTTGAGAGGCTTACTGGCGTCTGTGTATATCTATTCCAGCAATCATATTGATTTCTGCATTGATGCATGCGCGCCTGGTTGTCCTCCACGTGTGGGCCTCCACAGTAAGATGTAAATGTGCAAAGGCCACAGGCGCATGTTCATAGTGCACATTGGCAAGACATTCCTTTGCTCGTTATTTCAATGTTGGCTAACCCTGTGGCACATAAACCTTTAGTATATTGCAATCTGCAGCAACCTATCGTGATTCCTACTTTCCAGTGAGGTTAGACTTCATTTATTTTATTTATTTATTGGTTATTTGTAAAGCATCTCTACAAAAAACGGTCTTTCAAGGAGCCACAAGACAAAAGGGGAAGGGGGGCAGGGAATAAAAAAACAAGAACGGTCCTACTAGGCCTTGTGTCATTCGGATCAAACCTCGGGGTCATCTCCGACTCCACACTCTCCTTCTCTCCTCATATATCTGACGTCTGTAAGAAGTCACACTACCAGCTGCACCTCCTCAGAGGTATCCTTCCCTTCCTCTCCTTCCCCCAGAAGCTCACTGTCTCCAGAGCCCTGGTTCTCTCAAGGCTGGACTACTGTAACAGCCTCTATCTTAATCTGCCTGCCTCCACTCTCCGCCCTCTGCAACTTATCCAGAACATGACTGCGAGACTTGTCCTTGGCCTCAAGCCCAGGGACCGTATCTCTCCAGGACTGAAATCTCTACACTGGCTCCCAGTGGCTGCGAGGATTAAGTTCAAAACCCTCTGCATTGCCACAAGGACCTCTGGGGCCTGGGGCCTAAATACCTTCAACTCTCTCTTCCTAAATATCTTCCTTCCCGAGCCCTTCGCTCATCCGTCTCCAACTCCCACAGGGTCAGCCGCTTCTCCAAGCAACGAGCTGGGGGTAGATCTCTCCCCGCGGCAGGGGCCTCCCTCTGGAACAGCCTTCCTGCCTCCCTGAAACTTGAGGAGAACCATCTCCGGTTCCGGAAGCACCTCAAAATCTTCCTCTTTGCTTCTGCTTTCTCTCTCCCTCTCCCCTGCTAAATCCTTCACTGAAACTGCACTGAATCTGCAACTGGGCCACTCTCACCGACCTCGGTCCCTGGCCCAGCCACTCTCCACTTGCACTGCCTCCCTGGCAACCCCTGCACTGCGGGACTGTCTCTGTATCCCTACAACCCCCCCTTCCCAGCACTTGTCTGCACTTACCTTGCACTTGCCACCAGCTGCCCTATTTATTTATTTTTATTCTACTTACCCTGTACTGCACTTCCCCCCTCCCCTTCCCCTTGCACTTTTCCCTTCCCCCTACCCCTGCACTTGCGCGATCTAAATGACACCTGGCCTAGTAGGATCGTTGTCTGTCTTCCCCTTGTTCCCCCCACCCTGCCTCGTCACGCCTTGAAACACTTGTGTATAGGCACGTTACAAATGCCATATCATATCATATCATGCAAGAAAAATAGCAAGATGTGCAGGGGTAGGGGGAGAGGTGTAGGTCGGGACAGAAGGGAAAATGCTAGGGCTGGAGGGAGGTGCAGGGCTGGAGGAGGTATACAAGTGCAGAGGGGAGGAGGAGGGGGGGGAAGAGGGCCAATGGGGCTAAGCAAGCTCTAAGGCGAGGCCAGGTGGGCAAGTGCCAGGGGAAGCAGGGTGTGAGGACCACATGCAAAATGTGTGGATGGGGGCGGACCAGGCTCAGTAGGGATGCACACCCCGCCAGGCTTGTCAAGGGAAAGGGGCCCAGAAGGGCAAGTGCAGGTTGTGGGGCGGCAGGAAGACAGGGTGCTGGGGTATACTAGGCGTGGAGGGCCTGGTGACCTGTGGAGCTCAGAAAGGACCAGGCAGCCAGTCAATGAGACAGAGTGGGGGCTTTAGCAGGGGGGAGGGGGATTGAAGAAGAGAAAAGTTGGGTCTGGAGAATCTTCCGGAACGTAAGAAAATCAGGCAGAAGCCTGAGAGGGGCAGGGAGGCCATTACGAAGGGATGCTCCTGCCGAGGAAAGAGATCTACCCCAAACTCTCTGCTTGGAATAATGTCTGATCTGCAGAGAATTGCAGCTAGATGACCAAAGGTCTCTAAGAGGGAGGTATGTAGGGAAAGATCCGGATGTAGTTGGGTACCTGGTCTCAGAAAGCCTTGTGGATGATGCAGAGGGTCTTGAACTGGATGCCTGCAGCAGCCGGGAGCCAGAGGAGATATTTTTGGGTTTGAGAGATGCGGTCCCTGGTCTTGAGACCAAGGATAAGTCTCACAGTCCTATTCTGGATGAGTTGAAGGGGCGAAGGGAGGATTCATGCAGATTGATGAATAGGCTGTTGCAGTAGTACAGCCTGGAGAGCAGCAAAGCTCTGGAGACATGGAGTTTATTTATGTCTGCTGCTCCAAAGTTGTTCTTATATTCTTCAACTATTGTTCATTACAAACAGGGCTCGAAATTAGGATAAGTGTGCAGCTGGTGTAATCGCCAGGTAGTAGCTGCATCCTAGCATTTAGGTGCGGTGCTGGAGATGTCAGTTGGATGTGTGCAGTCTGGTGGGTAGACATCCAGACTGGGCTCTGGCTGCGTTAGACCTCTGAAGGACGCATATGTGAGCAGCTATGCTGGAATGTGCTCGGCTAGCTGCGTTTTATTAGGGTGATGAGGTCGTATTCGTAAGTGAACAGCTAGGCCAAATTACTCACGGGTGTAGCTGTGTTCTAGTTGAGTGATGGTGTATAGTAGAGAGTAAGAGTAGTGATGTGATGTGGTGGTTATCTTTAGCGCACCCAAGACCAGGCACTGTATCTGAATTTCCTGTTGTCTAAAGGAATATCTGTGAACAGGATGGTGGGAACATAGCAACAAACAGACACTTAGAGACAGGGGGCGATATGGTCTAGAGAGGGATACAGATATATAGCATATTTAGGGGGGATACAGATATATAAAAACAGCATGGGAACAGGGGGGCAGGGTGCACAGTGATACACGTGTGGGGCGAATTCCATCGAATTCTGCTAATTCCATCTGCCGCATTCATTCCGTCCGCTCCGTCCATTCCTTCTACTTCATCCACTCTATTCCATCCACTATATCCATACCATCTATTCCGCCTGTTCCATCCACTCTATCCATTCCACCTATTCATCCACTACCCATTTCAGCTATTCCATCCACTCTATCCATTCCTTTATTCCATCTACTCTATCCATTCCATCCACTCTATCCATTCGTCCATTCCATCCACTCTATCCATTCCGTCCATTCCATTCACTCTATTTAAAGGGCGCCTGGCGGAGTCCTGATATGCCCAGGAGGGTACCTGTATATGAAATGCTAGAAATCAGGATGAGAGATCCATATGCAGCTATCTGGTTAGGACACTTTTTTATTTTTATCTCCAACCAATTTTTTGCACAGATGATAAAATTAAATATTTACAAGACTTTCGATAAGCACAAAAGTAGTGTGGACAGATATTCCTTTAGACAACAGGAAATACAGATGTGTATCTACCTCTCTAATTTCGAGGTGGAGTTTCCAAAGTGATGCACAAGTACAATTTACAGATATGTAGGAACAAGATTCGACAGGGTGCTACCCAGGTCTGTAGTAGGTCCGGGGTTACTAAACAAAACGGTGTACACAAGACTATCTACAAAAACATATACAGGGTTTTAACAGTTGTGTCACAAAACATCGACCGTGAAGTGTTTCGGCCATCTATGGCTGGAGAGAAGCCCGAAGTAGCTGCAGCGTAAGGGGCACCAGGAGCAACCACTGCCACAAGGAGAACGGCCGATTTATTCACTCCGCTCCTAGACTCACCAGGCTTATTCTTCCAGCCTGCGGGACCCAAAAACTTCTGACTCGGTCCCAGTAACCTAGTGCAATGGGCACTTCACAGTCCTGTAAATAATTAAGGACCCTCAAGCACAGCGCCCCCGCTGCAACTCCAGCAGACAATCACTCTAACGGACAGTACCACGCTCAAAGCATTCATCCTGATGAAGGCCACCACTACTTCAGGCTTCGCTTCAGCCCTAGATGGCCGAAACACTTCAGTGTCAATGTTTTGTGACACAACTGTTAAAACCCTGTATATGTTTTTGTAGATAGTGTTGTGTACACCGTTTTGTTTAGTAACCCCGGACCTACTACAGCACCCTGTCGAATTGTGTTCCTACATATCTGTAAATTGTACTTGTGCATCACTTTGGAAATTCCACCTCGATATTAGAGAGGTAGATACACATCTGTATTTCCTGTTGTCTAAAGGAATATCTGTCCACACTACTTTCGTGCTTGTCGAAAGTCTTGTAAATATTTAATTTGATCATCTGTGCAAAAAGTTGGTTGGAGATAAAAATAAAAAGTGTCCTAACCAGATAGCGGCATATGGATCTCTCATCCTGATTTCTAGCATTTCATATACTCTATCCATTCCATCCACCTTATCCAATTCATCCATTCTATCCATTTCATCCACTCTATCCACTTCATCCATTCTATCTATTCCAGTACATCTATTCCATCCACTCCATCCACTCCATCCATTCTATCCATTCCGTCACTCTATCCATTCATCCACTCTATCCATTCCGTCCATTCCATTCACTCTAACCATTCCATCCATTCCATCAATTCCATCCACCCTATCCAATTCATCCATTCTATCCAAATCATCCATTCTATCCACTTCATCCATTCTATCTATTCCAGTACGTCTATTCCATCCACTCATCCTATCTATTCCATCCACTCTACCCATTCCATCTATCCCTCCCACTCTACCCATTCCATCGATTTAATCAACTCTCCCCATTCCATCTATCACACTCACTCTACCCATTCAATCTATCGCATCCACTCTGCCCATTCAATCTATCCAATCCACTTTACCCATTCAATCTATCCCATCCTTTCTACCTATTCAATCTATCCTATTCACCCTACCCATTCCATTTATTCCACTCACTCTACCACTCTATCCTTTCCATCCACTCTATCCGATTCCATCCACTCTATCCGATTCCAACCGCTCTGTCCATTCCAACCACTCTGTCCATTCCATCCGCTCTGTTCAGTTCATCCGTTCCATCTACTCTATCTGTTCTATCCACTCTATCCAGATCCATCCACTCCATCGAGTTCCATCCACTCCATCAAGCTCCATCCTCTCCATCCACTCCATCCGTTCCATCCACTCCATCCAGTTCCATCTACTCCATCCAGTTTCATCCAGTTCCATTCACTCTATCCGCTTCCATTCAGTCCATCCGGTTCCACCCACTCTATCCGTTCCATCCACTCTATCCATTTTGTTCGTTCCATCTACTCTATCCATTTCATTTGTTCCATCTATTCTATCCAATCCATCTGCTCAACCGATTCCATCCACTCTATCCATTCCATCGGTTCCATCTGCTCCATCCGTTCCATACACTCCATCCTTTCCATACACTCCATCCAGTTCCATCCACTCCATTCACTCCATCCACTCCATCCAGTTCCATCCACTCCATCCAGTTCCATCCATTTCATCCAGCTCGAGCCACTCCATCCACTTTATCCGTTCCATCCACTTTATCCATTCCATCCACTCTATCCGTTCCATCCACTCTATCCGTTCCATCCACTCCATCCACTACATCCAGTCCCATCCACTCTATCCAGTTCTTCCATGTCATCCAATTCAAGCTATTCTATCCATTCCATCCACTCCATCCATTCATTCGATACATTCGATCCACTCCATCTGTTCCATTCACTCTATGCAGTTCCCACCAATTCCATCCACTTCATCCAATTCCACTCCACCCATTCCACCTATTCCATCCAATCCTGTGGGTAGGATCGGAGGTCTTTGAACACCAGGTAGACACCAGGTAGACAGTCTCATTGTGTGTTTCGTCATTGGGTTGATGTGGGTTCAGACATATCTTTAGGGTGGTTGTTCGTTTTATGGGAAGAGCCATGTTTTTAGTAATTTGTGGAGTGATAAATAGTCTTGGGTGTGTCGGTCGTTAGGTGGAAGTGAGTTCCACAGAGTAGGGGCCATAACTGAGAAGGAGGATCCTGACGGAGCTGGTGGTTGGGATCACTAAAAGAAGGGCGGAGCTTGATCTTAGGCTGCGTGGTGGCAGGTAAGGTTTTAGCTTCTCTTGCAGGTATAGATGCCGGTCTTGTGCACTGCACGGTGAGTGATGCACAGGGTCTTGAAAGTGGCCCTTTGTCCAACTGGGAGGCAGTGGAGGGTTCTGAGAGCTGGAGAGGTGTGGTCTCTTGGACCCAGCGCTAGTAGCATTTTGGCAGCAGCGTTTTGCGCTCTTTGCAGTTTATTAAGGTGATATGCCGGGACTCCAGGGTAAAGGGAGTTAGCATAGCCCAGTCTCGAGATTATAATGGACAGAACAGCGGCAAGTCTGTTCGGGAAGGAGAGGTAGGGAAAAATGCGCATAAGAATTTTGAGATGGTAATGACAAGATTTAGATACACTGTTGATTTGTCGGGAGAGGGTTAGGTCAGAGTCCATAGTGCATCCAAGGTTTTTTACTGTGGTGGAGGGGGTGGGTGGTTGGCCCACGGATGGGGGCCAAGGCAGTGGACGGGGGAGAAGCTCAGTGTTGCCCCACACCATGATTTCGGTTTTAGTGGGGTTCAGGAGGAGGTGGTTTATAGTCATCCATCGGTCGATATCAAGGAGGCAGGCTGCGAGGTCGGGTTGAGAGTTGGAGTCTGAGTTGAGGAGTTTAAGGATGATTTGTGTATCATCGGCATAGTTGTAGCAGAGGATATTGTGCGAGCGGATGAGGGTGGACATATAGGGGTTGAATAGGAGGGCTGATAGACATCCGCCCTGCGGTACTCCAGTATTAACTGGGCGAGCTGCCGAGGCAAAAGGGGAGAGGAGGGTTATTTGTTTCCTGTTGTTGATGAAGGAGGTGATCCATTTGAGAGCGGTTCCATGGATTCCTAGGGAGTGGAGGCGGTCAAGAAGGATTAAGTGGTTAATTTTGTCGAAAGCGGCAGTGAGGTCTAGGAGAATTAGTGTAGCGCATCCTGCAGAGTCTGCAGTGATCTTAAGATCAACCCAGATTGAGTTCTGTGTCGCGGCTGAAGCCTGATTGGGCGGGGTCAAAGAGGTTGTTGGATTCAACAAAGTCGTTTAGTTGGGAGTATGCAGTTCGTCGATGAGTTTTGCAAGGAATCTGGTGTTAGAGATGGGGTGGTAATTTTTGGGTTCAAGGGGGTTGAGGGATGTTTTTATTTAGAAGAGGCTTGACATGGCCAATTTTGAAGGCATCAGGGAAGATTCTAGAGCTGAGGGAGTCATTTAGGATGGTTCTTGCATATTTTCCTGCGCAGGTGGATGAGAATATTTCTTTGAGGTCTGAGGCGGGGCGGGGGTTTATGGGGGAGCCAGAGGGTTTACAAGCAGAAAGAAGGTTGAGAAATTCATCTCTGGAGATTGGTTTGAAGGAGTCAAAAGTGGGTAAGGTCAGTGTTGCGGCAGCGGGCAGGGGGGTGGTTGATAGGGTGGTCGGATTTTGGGACGGGGAGAGGAGGGCCAGTTTGTTGTTAAGGGAAGTCATTCTGTTGAGAGCGGTGGTGTAGAAGTGGAGTGAGAGAGAGAGTCGCAGAGTGATTGCGATAGGGTAGATTGGGTAGAGGTACAGGTGGGTTTGACGAATTTGGATATGATTCTATGGAGTTCCTTGCTGCAGTTTACACAGTTGAGAATCTGATTGTTGTAATGGGCCTTTTTGACTTTTCGGATTTCTGCTTTATAGTTGCAATGGTGCAAGGCGAAGGTGGATCTACTGAGAGTGGTTTTTCGCCATTTACGTTCCAGGGATTTGTTTAGTTGTTTGACATTCCTCAGCTCAGGAGTAAACCATTTGGGAAATGGTCCAAGGCATTAGGAGGAGCGGCATGAGGGGGTGAGCGGAATTAGTGAGTCATTGAGCCATGCGTCGAAGGAGTCGATGGTTAGAGATTCATGAGGGGGGGTAGCTGTGGGGGGTCTGTGAAGCAGGGCTTCGGCTAGGTCATGGAGGATCTTTAGTTTGTTCCAGCATTTGCGGCGAAGGGGGGCGGTGGGTTTGGGGTTGGGGGCAAAGGCAGGGGAGAGGATGGAGAAAGGGACGACAAAGTGATCTGACCAGATGATTGGTAAGGGGGGGGGGTAGATGTATCAGGTCATGGGAGCTGAAGATAGCATCTCGGGTGTGCCCTTTAGAATGAGTTGGGCCGTTCATGGGAAGGGAGAGGTTAAGCGCATCTAGGCTGTTGACCAGTGATTGGGTCATGGGGTTAGTGGGGATGTATAACCAGATATTGAAATATCCTAGTAGAGTCATGGAGGGGTGGTTTACTTGGATGGTGGCTATAGAGTCACACAGGTTGGTTGTGAAATGTCTGTCATAACCGGGAGGTCTGTAGATGATTAGGAAGCTGTGGGAAAATGTCGGATGCAGTGAAAGTTTAACAAGAAGGGATTTGCATGATGGAGTGCATGTCTGGGAGTCGACGAGTGAGATGGAGAAGTGAGATTTGAAAAGGACTTCCAAGCCGCCTCCTGATGAGGGTCTGTTGAACGGGATGAGGGAGTAGTCGGGGGGGGGGGGGGGGGGAGCCTCATGAGCAACAGGGGCAAAGACGTCAGAGAACCAGGTTTCCGTGATTGTCAGAGGAGAGGAGGTCACAGATGCTGTGTCTGTTTTTTGCTACAGAGCGGGCATTAAAAAAGATGCATCTGACTTTGGAGTGGGGAGTTGTCGTGGAGGTTGTAGGGGTGTGTGTAACAGGTTTAAGGGGGTGGTGGGGGTGGGTGGGGGCATGGAGCTTTCAAGGTTGGTGGGGCAGTGAGAGGAAGGGGAGGTAGGGTGTCTGCGGTTTCCTGTTGATGAATGGTGGGGTCAGGTCGATGGAGGTTGGGAAGAGTAGGCGTGCAGAGGCGGATGTGAGAGGGGGCAAGTAGAGTTGGGAAGGCAGGTGCCGGTGGGCAGTTGGTCAGAGGGCGGGGAGGGATTAGGGTCCGGAGATTCTTGTGTGAATCTCAAGGGGCTGGCGATGTCAGGTGTGTGGGGGGAGAAGTCGAGTGAGAGGGGTTGGAAGCAGGGCGAGGGTAGGGGGGAGTGTGGTGATGGTGGCGGGTGGGAGATTGTGTGGTTGGGTCGAGGTAGGAGAGGTGAGGAGTAGATAGTCATAGAAGGGGACCAAGCTCATTTTCTACTTTTCAGGATTTTCAGGGCAGACATTGTGTGAGAGAGGGTGAAGGGGGTCGGAGGGTGATGGAGAGGAGGCCACTGTTCTTGCCAGGGCGAGACGTGCAGTTTTTAGAGAGGAGAAGGGATATGGCGGGGGGATGTTGGCTGGTGTCGATGGGGGGACAGGGCTGGGGGAGAGTGAAGGAGGAGGTGGGTCTGGGTGGGGGGGTTGGTGTTAATTCTGTGTTGGGTTGGGGGGTGGGGACTCTGGGCTCTCGTTTTAGATTTCGATGGGTGGTGGGAAGTGATGGTGTGGTGTAATGGTGCGTGCGGGGTCGGCATCGGAAGTGGTGGAGCCCTATGGGGTAGGTTTCCTCGTGATACAGACACTATTAGCGCCCGGCGGTAACTGCACCGGAATGAGGACTACTGCTGAGAAAGCGGCACTAATAGAGCTACCGGAGTCACCTGCATGGAGGAGGCACAGGCATTATACACTGGTAATCCCAGCGCTATTAGTGCCGGTGGAAATTGTATCACCGCCGGAAAGGGAATCATCATGGCAGCCATTTAAAAAAAAATCAGTCCATTAAATATCGCCACTTCCTGCGCCCATCCAGTCCTGAAAAAGCAGCAAAAATGTCCCAGGAGAGGATAAGAGGCAAAGGGGCCGAACAGCGCCTGCGAAAACCAAAATTCAGCTATGGGAGATGAGGTAATAGCCCACTGTGAGGAACTCTATGGAAGTCAGCAAAGGAAGACCACTGGGCAGCGACGGACAGCCATTTGGAACTCCATCTCCCAGTAGATGACAGTCTCAAGTGTCCCCATGATGGTGAGAACTGCCGCAAGCGGTGGAAGGACCTGAGGGTCAGGGTGCATTGACCGCTGTCCCAACACCGCCAGGAGTCCATGGCGACAGGAGGAGGCACTGTTGAGCCAATGGTCCTCACCGCCTTGGAGGAGAAATGCAGCACAGTGCTGGACCTTGAGGGGATAGAGGGAGGCGGCAGTGTGGAGTTGGGAGGCAAGAGGTGAGTGAACCCCCCATGTCTCAACAATAGCCGGTCATGTGGCACAGCAAGTAGAGCACTCGCTTTGACATCCGTGCAGAGCCTGCTAACGCAGGTTCGAATCCTGGCAGGGCCAAACTCAGCTTTTCATCCTTCCAAGGTCGATAAATGAGCACCACACACCGTGGGTAATAATAAGCAGCGCTCAGATACCTGAGGGTTCGTAGCACTGAATAAATGCTAAATTATTATTATGCACAAATGACAGCCCAGCATAAAATGCCCCAGTGGACAGGGACACAAGTCAGAAGACCCTGAAGCTGGGCATGCCAACAGGGCAGAGTGACGGGGTGGCACATCAGCCACCCTCCACAGCAGCCATCGGGCAAGGCACACAGGGCACCTCTGAGCATCACAGCATGGGAAGAGGAGGCAAGTGAACCAAACAAATCTCATGCGCACCACACCCCTACTGGTGCACCCTGTGCCAGTGGGATTGAGAGGCCTGAGCACACGTTCCCCACACCGACATGTGCCCAGCTTGCCAATAACTGTGCAGCACAGTACAGCCCTGCTGGCTGCGCAGCAGTGACCCATAGAGCCATGACAGTGCCATGGAAGAAGCCACCACCCCCCACCATGTGAGTGTCACCCGGGGAAGGGATGTGGGGCATGAAGGACCACAAGCATGCATGTCAGACATAAGCTGCCCCAGCATGGTCACCCTGCCCTACCCAAACACAGGCCCGTCGCCATAAGCAACCCCATGACTGTGGACCCACATGCATCCTTTCATGGCCAACAATGCCCACTTGCCCATATGTGTGGTGTCACACTCTGTACCATAGCAATTCTGCCAACACCCGCAGGGGAAACCATACCTGGCGACATTTCCTATGTTTCCTACAGGCACTCACGCATCGCCAGAGGCTTAAGAGGAGGATGAGGAGGTTTCAGGCCCATCAGGAGTGCCTCTTCCAGGCCCCAAGGTTTGCCACCACAGGCCCTACAACCCTGCAAAGGCCGACACAGGCCACACTAAGGCAGATGTCCCGGCGCATAACACTGCAGCAGGGCAGGGCCAAGTCGACACCATAGAGCACCAGGAGCGGTGCAGGGCACACTGCACCCACACCTGCAGCAGTAGGCACGGACACTGAGGCCACACCTGCTGCCAGGGCGACTCAGGAGCTACAGGGGGACTCTGCCAATTGTTACCACCTGCCGAATGCCAACAATCCCTAGTAAGCCCTCCATGCCGCCAGTGCAGAGGGACACCAGAGCCGGATGTTGACACTCCATCATATGGCTCCCCTGCATACAGCCCTGGCTCAGTGCAGAGGCCCTCACCTAAACAGCGCTGTCCGACTTGCAGCGTGCTGTTGCAAAGGCTCGGAGACATGGAGCACAGACTGCGGGAGGTGGAGGAGATTGGTCGGACTAACTCCGCACACCTGCAGGCCATCAGAGACAGTATCCAGGGGGCTACCCACAGGGTTGTGCGTGCCAATGGCGCGGAACAAGGCCGAGACTGCACTGATACTGTATGCACAATGTGTCAGGGAAATGACATAAGACGTCTCTGCACTAGCCAAAGCCATCCAGCAGAGGACAGAGCTCTGGTGACAGGCTCTGTCCCATTCACCTCCTCAACACCCACAGAGGGGTCACAGCAGGGCACACTGCGATGACAGTCGCAACGCCTTCTGTGCTCGAAATCACCAGTGGCAGGCAAGTAGGGGGGGTGAGGCTATGACTGTGAATGACTCTGGGACACTGATCGCCATGAGTGTCCATGCTGGGGAGTTGGTGATGAGCGGGGGATTGTGTGGTGGGGAGTTGGTGGTGGGAGGGGGAAAGGGGATTATTGGGGCACTTCTTTACATAAACACTGTTAAACTTTGCCATTTTGAGGACATTCATGGTTGTGTCATTGTCATTTTATTGTTTGGGTGGCGTTGAACAGTCATGCATGGCTTGTGCAATGTGAATGTGTCAAAAGAAATTGTGTATCAGTCCCTAACGTGCTAATCGCCCATCCCTCACGTCATTTGTGGCAATGCATGCATTTGCCTCAGCCTCAGGCACTGCTTCCTCATCCTCTGGGGGTGGCACATCCACATCAGGGGGTAGTGGGACATTTCTCCTCAGGCAGATATTGTGCAGCATGGCACACACAAGCACGATTTTCCCAACTTTCTCTGGAGCATACTTCATGGCTCCACCACTATGGTCGAGGCATCGGAACCATGCTTTTAGAAGGCCAAAGGTACGCTCGATGCACACACGGGTCCTGCTCACTGCAATATCCTGAAGTGTTTGTGGATCACGCATAGGGGTCCTTAGCAAGAGCAGCTGTGTGTATCCGGAGTCACCTGCATGACGGGAGGCACAGGCATTAGACACAGTGTAGGGTGTGGACTTACACAGTATCTGTTCAATGTGCTACTTGTGCATGCACATCAGCCTTCATTCCACGGTATTGGTCAATTCCATGTCTGTGCATGCGGTGTCACTTCTGTCATGCATTCTTAGTGACATGTGCAGCAGACATGGTGGCTGTCATGTGGCAGTGTATTTCCACCTTGCATGTGGCATGCTGGGTTCCCCATGGACCCTCCCTGGGCATCTGTGGGCTGATGGGTGGCCATTGTGGGCTGGCCACACATGGGTGCATGGCTGTGGTACTGGCAGGGTTGTTGTGTGTGGCAATGGGGCCATTTGTCAGCATTGATTTGGTAAATGCGTGTTGCATTGTGGTACCTGTAGTCATGTTGGTGTAAATGGTTGCTACTGTCTGTGTACTACTGCTTCTCCATGCAGGTAAGTCTGACATGTGCATGCTCCATGGCCTGTACTGTGGTGATAGTGTGGGTGGTGGCGGAGTTCAGATTTTGCGTTCACTTGTCATGCCATCCTTTGTGTATTCATTTGCATCCCAACCCCCTCCCCCCTTTTGGGCATGTGCTTTGCGGTGCCTGTGTGCTGGCTTTTCTACTCACCCGCTGTCCAGGTCCGTTGTCATCTGTGCCTCTCCATGTATCCTGGCAGTGTGCTGTTTTGTAGGACCATGGCATCATGGGTGGAATTAGGGTAGCTGGCACAGCAGTGGGTGATGTACAGGTTGAGGTCACAGGTCACCTGCACATTCGGTACACTGATTCTTGGGCCTGGCGGGCCACCAGCGCAATATGGTTGCAGTCCAGGGCAGCAATCACATTTGGCATTTGGGCAATGGCATAGAACTGTGCCTTCATGACATTGAGCTGTGCTGGGGTGGGTGGCAGTGAGATGTGTCATTGCCCTTGCCGCAGGACTTGAAGCACCTGGGCCAACACTGCACAGAATGTGGGCTGTGCCATGCCATGCATCATGGTCACAGAGTGCTAGAAGTGCTAGAAGGTGCCAGTTTCAAGAAATTGTAGGAATGACACTAGCCTCAGCAGTGGGCGTACAGCTGTCCGGATGTTGATCCTGCTCCCTATGTCGTCCTGTATTGTGGTGAGCAGCTCTGTTATGGTCTCCTTGTTGAGGTGGTACAGGGTGACCAACTGGCTGTCAGTGAGGGTCCAGGGGGAGGGCCTAACACCGGGGATCGGTGCACACCTTGCTTGGGCTCTCCTCCTCCACCTCCTCCCACCCCCTGTACTCCCGGTGCCCTGGCCTGTTTGTCCTGCCTCTCTATTTCCAGGTGCAGCATGAGCAGCTCACAGTGGCTAGTGGCAACATGTGGTGCAGAAACAGTGTTTGGGGTAGGGGAGTGCCTTATGTAGCCCTCTGGTTTGTATTGGGATCCCCTGTGGCTTCATTTCAGGCACATGTTGTCAGGGTGCCCAGGTCCTAGGCGCAGGAGCGACGAGGTACCAACCACCCCCTCAATGGTCTCAGTGCCTGCAAGTCAAAGCTTACACAGGCCTCTTGAACCAGAGCGGGGAAGGAGGGTTAGGATCTCGATGGGTGCATAGGTAGGGGGATTTTAGGGTAACCGGATTGAGGTTTAGGGAGAGATTATGGATGGGTATGGGGATTTTTGGGTGAACGATGGCTGCACACTTTCCTCAAAACTGGCTGAAGGTTCTGTTTAAACACCTCCACATGTAAAGATGTTTCCCTTCACATTTCCTTTCTGAACAAACAGTATGTGCCCCCCATGAACACGAAGACTAAACATGTTAAACATCAAACGATTATTGGCAAAAGCCCATCGCAGTTTCATGAGCACAGTCACATGCACAGCACACTTAGCTTTTGCTTCAGTATTTTTAGTCCTGTCCTGCAAAGGCTGTCGAGTCCTGTGCCACGTCCTTGCAATCTGAGTCCAGGTTCACATCAGGTTCAAACTAAAAGAAAACAAAGGACAAGCATTAGCGGATGCCTTTTGGCTCTGTCGGTCTCTCACTCCCATTCACTCGTAAAACACGCATTCAACACTTAGTGTGCTTCAAGATTCTCAAATTGCTATGGGCGCGTTGCCGCGCGTGGCTTGCTATTTCCAGGTTTAGCGGTTTGGCCCAAACGCGGTCTTTTAGTAGACCGGGGTTTTACGGTTGGCCCAAACACGGTCTTTCTTCAGACCGAGTGCCATAAGATGTACTTATCCGTCTCATGCGCCTTTCCGGCGTATTCTCCGCAAGACAAATGTAAAGTAAAGTATAACACACTCTTGTTGACTTTCACACATGCGCCAAAAGACTCCCATGAACCCGCTCACTTAGCTTTTTCGTGGTGCGCAGGGGCTCTGAAGGGGTCGGGAAATGCCCCCTGCGCTTCCCCTAAGGGTTTCAGGATCTGCTAGAGTTAAGCGGTACTTATCTTCTGTCTGCGAGGGGCCGGATCACTGTTCCAGAGGCTCTGGGCCCCTCGCGTGTGGATTCCGGGGAGCTGCTGGGCTCACGTCCTCACTCCTCAGCGTCTCAAGCACAAGCCCCGTGCCTTGGGGCTTGCGCATCCGCATTTGTCGCGCGCCACACCCAGCGCGGCTTCCCATTGGCTCGCGGGCCCGCGAAGCCTGCTGGGAATTGTAGTTCCGGCGGGCTGAACGCTGGATCAGTCTGCAGAAAGGGCACAACAGCCCTTTAAAGTACGGAAACCCTCTGGATCTGGGTTTCTTCATGGTCCCTGGCCCCACAGCCCCAATAGTACTGGGCCTAAGGCCAGTCTTACACCTGACACATGTGTTCATTTACTGCGCTGTGTTTGCAGCAGTATTAGCTCCAGTTTTTGGCGCTAATACCACCGAACATAGACGTGTGATGCAACTGTGTTTGCGCCACGTGTGGCCGGGGTGTAATAGCGCTGGGTGCTTTTACAGTCAGCAGTATTTGTGCCAGCTCATGATCCAGCAGGGTGGTATTGGTAGCGCTAATTCCGTTAGCATCATTTTTAAGGGTTACGTGCAGACTTGTGATGAGGCCCAATGTATTTAGGTTCCTTTATAGCCAATCATCCAGAGGCATAGTGGTTTGCGATTCCATGGTGGTGGATAAGTCCTCAACACTAGGAAGAGTGTAATCCACATCACGAGCACAATCGTCAATCAGTAGCAAAGATGCTTTAATTATTTCTGTGTGTGATATTTCCAATGTTTCCACAAGTATTAAACCAGGGAACATTATCTGTTTCTTAGATAGCATTGTTTTAGAGGGTGTGGATTGTCTGAGCGGTTCTGCAAGCAGTTCTAAAACTTCTTCTGTGTTGTCTGTTTCTTCTGGGTGCCGTTGTGTGCTGTAACAATGATCCAGGGTTACTTTCCATGGATCACTGCTGACATTGGGCCTCATTCCAAGTCTGGCGGTAATCCTGGCGGGTTGCCACTGGACTTGAAATATTTACCAATGCCTGGCTTACCGGAATCACCAGGGGATTACGACCCCGGCGATCGGGAAGTCTGGCACCTGTAAATTGTTAATCCACATTCCCATTTGAGTCCAACAAGCACCGGCACGATGCCGGTGCTTCCGTGAAAGTTTGCGGGCGGGTGCCGTTCCGCCCGCCCACAGACTCGTAGTGTGCCGGTCTGGTAATAACGGTGCACCATTGTTACCGGACCGGCACACTTGTAATGAGGCCCATTCAGTTCATAATCCGGCCACTGGACATCTACATCACGACACTGAATCTTGCGAGGACCCTGCTGAGCCTCAAAATGTAGCTGCTCCCAAGTGACAACGGTTTGGCAAGCGACATCATTAGTTTGTGTAGTTGTCTGAGTCTTTATGCTCCTCTTCTTCCTAGGCCTCTAATTGAGGAGAAAAAAACATGCTTAATTTATAGCACACATACAGAATATATGAATTACAACATGAAAATGTAATATCAATGAAATAACTGATAAACCACTTCTTTTGTAAATAAAACCGTTCTGTTATGTACCTTTGTTTTCCGATTTTTCCTTGAAACAGTCAAATTGGATTTGCCGACCACCAGCTGAAAAGCAGCATTTTGAAATTGTATAAATCTGTTATGCTCCCACAGGGGCGTCGGTCGGACCCGGACAGCTGCGGTCTCCACCCACATAATGCGTAGTGCAGCGATGACTGACTGGATCTGCCCTCCTAATCTTGTCTGCTTAACCCGTAGAAATATTCTCCTGCAAGTGGAGAGATGGATTTAGCCACTTGTGGATTGAAGTGATGGCACCCCCACAGTCCTCCCCAACTAATCACCTCCGAAATGCCCTCACAGCAATCTCACCTTATGTTCTTGAAAGATGAGCTCTCCATCCTGCGTGGATTTGCAGGGGTGCGTCGATTCCAGTTACTTCACTGGTTTGAAGGCTCGGGAGAGTTCCGGAGAGTATTGACTCTGAGGTTCCTGGTGAGGACCAGTATTAAGTTCATAGAGTTCAATATGGCCAATGTTCAATCTTGTTCCCCCCCCTTCCTTTCTTGTCTTGCAGCTGGCTTGTGAAAAGATGCTCTTGTGGCAGCTGGTGGCGCTCAGGTAAGAGTCTGTATTACCCGGCGCTGTCCGGTAAATGTTGCACGAGGAAAATGTGTTTTGTCTCTCTTTACAGATGCGGCATGTGAAAATATGGAGAGTCACAAAAGGATGCCTCCGGTGGTAAATCAGGTAAGTCTATGGTGGTAAGAATTATATTTGTTGGTTCCCTCGGCTCACCTTGTGGTTTTCTTTTGTCTCCTAGGTGCCGAAGTTCGGCGAAGAAATGATGGAGGAAGCGCCGACCCAAAGGATGCTGTGAAGACTGGTGAGTATGGCGCGGCGCTGCAGCTGGAGGTGCGGCGCATGCAGAAATGATGTTCTTTACAGGTCCGGAGACGAGATGGATCCAGAATCAGGTGTGGAATAGAAATAAGTTTGTTTTCTAACCTTGTCCCTTTCTTTCCTCTTTGTTTTAGGAGCTCCGGATTCGAGGCGGGCGTAGCAGAAGACTGGATGCAGGCTGCAGGCACGGTGAGCGTTACGCTGCTGGATGCAGAATAACGCGAAGCGTGTGTTGCTGGTTGGGTGTGGTTTAAATAGCCTCAAAAGTAGTCCCAGGTAAGAAGTCTCTAGAACCACACCCGAGTAAAAAATAGTCCCTGTAGAAAAATAGTCCCTTTCAGGCTTCATGTTGGATTGGAGTCATTTGCAGCATGGTCTGCCTGAGGTAAGTAATGACTAAGGCGCCAGGACTGATTCCTACTATGAGCCTGGCGCCTAAGGCGCCAGGACTGAACCCAGATAGCCCCTAGCCGGGGCTGCTGAGGTTTTACTAAATGTCTAGATGCCTGCTCCTGGGGCTGATGGGCTTGGTCCGGATGCCTGGGGGTAGGCATCATGACAAAATCTTGATATTTGCTCTTTTATTTAAAGAATTGTATATACATATATAAAAAAATGTCACTATGGAAACCATTAAATCATATTAAATATTACATCACAGTTAAAATGAATGATAACTGATATTTCATAATATCTTATGTATACCTCTTGTCCATGTGTCTCTTCAATTTCGACCGCTTCAGTGGTACATTCCTTGTACATAGCAAATTCAAAGAACATGGATTAAATTGTTAAACAATTTAATGTTAAAATATTTGATCTCACATCTTGAGAAAGTTGATTTAATGATTGTCGACCTTACAATATCAGTTAAACTATGTAAAAAGATATGATTTATTGCCTGATTAAAATGTTTAAATTAATATTGACATAAAGTTGAACACCGTGTACATGTACATTTTAAAAATACATATTTGAAAACTGTACCTGTAACCTTCAGAGATGTTGCAGGGAGTTGGTTGGAGTTCACCCTGCAAAACATATTGATTAAACTGTGACCCCTTTAATGCGTTGTAATGTTATTTTCTTTCACCGATTCCATTTTGCGCTAAGTAGCTAAAGGTGTATAAACGAAAACATACGCCATTAATATAGTGAAAGGGTCTGTTATTCAGTGACAAAGTACATTTATTTGAAGGTTTACTTCCATTGTTGCATGTGTTTCTGTGATAAATACATCACGGTTGTTGAACTAATGCTTTGCAATTTGCTGACAATATTGCAAATGATCAAAAGAATATGTTATCTTACATGTAAAAAAGATATTGTTAATCAATAACTATTAGTATATAGATCAATAAATGATCACTTCTCATACCTCATCCTCCAGACCGGTTGCAGTACAAGAATAGTACTTTGTTGAAGTTCCAAGCTTCGCCTATATAACAGGAATTGCAATAATAAAGATGAAACATCAGCAACAAAAAAATGAAATGTAAAAGATGGTCGATATTGACAAGGAAGACTACAAAAGTTAAAATTATACATAACAATAATGAAGGTTTTAAGTTGAACTTGAACAAATAATTATTTTGTATAGTCGCATCTGAAGGAATATTCTAAGAAATTACTTAATAGGTGAGTGAGGTTGCTGTTGACTCCGGAATAGGGGTCGATGTAGCATCACAGTCCTCTAATCTATGTATATATTCTCCAGCATGGGGTCTGGCATGGATTCACATGCTCATGAATATTCCCCGTCGTCAGACTGGGAATCCTCGGTAAAAGAAAAAATCAGTTTCAGTTTCGTTTCTGAACTGTCTTTCTCCTAATAGCCAATCACTGGTCTCTGGGTCATACTGCCCCCAGCCAATGACTGCCTCTACCTAAGCCCCTCCTCTGGCAGCCATCTTAAGATTTTTACTGCACGTTCAAGTGTTGGGAGTCCTCGTGCTTAGCTCTCGAGCTTTTATTGCGTATTGCGTTTTTTCAAAGAGTTTACTCTTATTTTTTCAGTCAAAATGAGCCTCAAGCTCCACCGATTCATCTTCCGATTAACAGGGACTCGTTTCGGAAATCTCTACGCCCCTCAAGGGTGAATGTTCGTCAAATCTCACTTTTTGAAGGATTCCAGAAGATCTTTGAGGCCTACCCCTCATGGACATGGCCGAAGACAAAGGAGACTCAACGCCTCTGTTTAGGATCGGCCCAGGATGTGGACTACAGAACGTCTTCAAGGAGGATGGGCACTCCTGGTGCCTCTACTGCCTGCACTCTGACAAATCGCACGTGGAGGAGGCCTGTGCTTTCTGCAAGGACATGTCCTCCCATACCATGAAGGAACGTCACAAGCGTCTCGCTGACTGGCTGGAGACGAACAGCCCGGCGACAGGTGAGCCCCAGCAACATTCTTCTCCCAAGAGAAAATCTGAGTGGTCTTCTAAGACCTTTGAGGGCGCTCTGGTGACGGGGTCCCAACACTAGACAAAGCACTGCGAGTCCGCGGGCACCGGGAGCGCTGTTGGTACGTGCTCCGCGGCTACTAGGCCGGGCGCAGCATTGCTGATGCTGTCAACCACGAGCCAATGCTCCGGCTCGACGAAAAGGAAGTCGGACAACCCGGGTAAGCTCTGGAGAAGGCCCGATCGGCTCAGACGGAGAAAGCCAGAGGGGAGCGAGGCATTGACCCTCCCCCCACGGTGAAGGCCTCAGACGCGCCTAAAGTCATGAAGGCCCAGATTCGCCAGACTAAGGCTTTGATTGAGGGAGTGGTAGCATCCCTGGCGAAAACCGCTGAGGCGGCCCCAGTGGAGACGGCCCCCAAGCCAAGAGTTTCCCTGCCCAACCGGAGGAAATCGTCTTTCCTGCCCATCGATAAGACCCCCGTGAATCCCCGAGCTGAGAAGAAGGGGGGGTGCGCGATAGTCCTACCGGACTCAGATATCTCCTCGGAGGACGAGCTTTCGGGCTTCAAGGCAGTCCTTGACAAAAGGTTTGTCGAGGTCAGGTCCTATGGGAAGGACCCCGATGAGGCGGATGTGGAGAGCGACGAGGGAGCCGACGAGGAATGGCAGGTCGACAAGGAACCGGAGGACGCCACTGCCAACGCTCCCGTCACAACTGCTGCCACCACCAACTAACAGGTCGGAGGACATCTTATTAGCCCTGCACACCCTGTGCTCAGAAATAAGGACAAGGATGCCCTTGCCTCCGTCGGGCGATCCAGCGGTGCTTGGACCATCAGGGAGCCCTCCATCAAAGCAGAGGCGAGTCCACCCACCCACGCCCTTCCATCCTTCTCCTCCTTCCCCTCCGCCAAGGGACGCGACGGAGACCGAGACGGCAACAACGGGAACGGACGACGGTGGCGACGACAGTACGGATATCCCGTTGCCTCCACCTTGCGTCACCTCCTGATGAAATTCTCATGTTTCACGCCATGATCGCTAGGGCCTCAGAGCTTTTTTAGCTACGCCCTGAAGAGCAGAAGAAGGAGGGAGTCCTTTATCAGCGACAAGAGGCCAAGAGGAAGACCGTGCTCTCGGCCCCGCTGTTGGACGACATCTGGGACGAAGGGCTGTCCCTCCTGAAGAACCCATCCTTGGCCCCGGCAAAGAGAGACTGGTACGAGAAGAAGTACCGGGTTCCAGACTCTGCACCTATGCGCCTCAGAGCACAGCTGTCCCCAGACTCGGTGGTCTCTGCGGTGGCCAAGAAGAAATCGGCAGGGGCACTGGCATCAACTTCCACTTCCATGGGACGCCGGGTCATCTCGTCTGCGGTGACGTCCATTAAGCCAGCTAACACTCTTGCTATCGTGGCCCACTACGATAGGGAGCTGTGGTTTAAAATCGCCTCACCCCTAGACTTCCTCCCAAATGACAAGAGGGCAGAGGCCCTTGAAATCTTGCAAGAAGGGGAGGTGGCTTTGGACCATGCCGTAACGGTGGCCACGGACATCGCCGACACCGGCTCCCGCCAGATGGGCAACGTCATTTGCCTTCGCCGTCGTGGTTGGCTCAGGGCCACCGACTTCCATCAAGACGTACAGGCGAGGGTACTGGACACTGCAGGCCATCAAGGCAGACACCGAGACGGAGACAGAGCATCCATCACAGCGTGCCTCCAAAGGATTCAGTGGCAGCTCTTCTTCACAACCGTCAAGCGGCCCGTTCTTCGTACCAGGAACCCTACAGAGGCCGCAGCAAGGCCGGAGGACATCGTTGTCGTCGCCTACGGGCCCACAGTGGTAAGGCCTCGGCGTAGCAGGACGGAACCAGCAGTGACATTGGTCCCCCACCCGAGCGCCCCGGTGGGAGGACGGCTGGGGAATTTTGGCAGAGCGCGGAAGTCCATCTTCGCTGACCGTTGGGTGCTGGATGCCCTAGCCCACGGACACACTCTGGAGTTCCAAAGGAAGTGTCCCTGTTTCCCACCTGTGGCCAGGAAAGAAAGCCACATTCCGCAGCTGCTGCTGGAGGTGCGAGCAATGCTGAAAAAGGGCGCAATAGAACTCGTCCCAAAGAGGCTCCGGTGCTCCGGAGTATACTCGTGGTACTTCATCGTCCGAAAGAAGACCGGCGGTTGGTGGCCCATTCTAGATCTTCGCCGCCTCAACAAATACATAAAATCCCAGAAGTTCCAGATGGTCACCCTTCAGCATGTGCTGGGACAGCTGGAGGAGGGCGACTTCCTGTCGTCGCTGGATTTGGATGATGTCTATTTCCACATCCGCATTCTCAAGGGGCATCGAAAGTTTCTACGCTTTGTGGTCCAAGTGCGGCACTACCAGCTCAAGGCCCTTCCCTTCTGTTTGAAGTTGGCCCCAAGGGTCTTCACCAAGTGCCTGACACCGGTGGCGGCGCGGCTGCGCCTGCAGGGGATCCACGTCTACCCCTATCTGGATGATTGGCTCATCCAAGCGAAGTCAAGGGAACTCGCCGTCGAACACACAACAAGGACTGTCCGCCTGCTCACGGAACTGGGGTTCTCGATAAACTATGCTAAGTCCTGCTTGGAGCCATCACAGGATGCTCAGTTCCTGGGAGCCAGACTCAACGCGGTGGTGCACCTAGCTTCGCCGTCGGAGGACAGGATAAAGGCCATCCTGGGCAAGGTACAATGGCTGTTGACCATGAAGGTTGCCAGAGTGAGGTCCATCAAGTCCCTGCTTGGCATGATGTCGTCATGCATCTACCTCGTTCGGCTGTGTATTAGTTCCTCGACGCCCAGTGGATGCAAGCAGCGGGAAGCTTCGAGGACAAGATCGCCCTTAACAAGACATTCCGTCGAGCGATTCGGTGGTGGGGTGTCCGTGCTCATCTCGCGGCGGGCACGGACATCCAAACCCCAGCGCATCATGAGACGGTGATGACGGACGCCTCCCTGGAGGGATGGGTTGCGCATACCGGAAATCTCCAGGCAAGAGGCCTGTGGCTTCCAGAGGAGAGAACGTTACACATCAATGTTCTGGAGCTCTGAGCCATGTTTTTGGCCCTCCAGTAATTCCTTCTGTCCCTCAACGGCAAGGTGGTGCGGGTCTTCACCAACAACACCACCACAATGATCTACATTCGGAAGCAGGGGGGCACCAGATCCCCATCTCTCTCCATGGAAGCGCAGGACCTATGGCACTGGGCCATTGCCTAGAGGATGTTCCTGGTACCCTTTCACCTGGCAGGAGTGAAAAACACTGTCGCCGACTCACTCATTAGGGAGCTGCGCTCTTGCCACGAGTGGGAACTTCAGCAGGATCAGGTGGATCTACTGTTTCGATGATAGGGCAATCCCCAGATCGATCTGTTTGTGATGGCGACGAACACCAAGTGGCGGATGTTCGCCAGCAGGTTTCCCCAGCCGGGGAGCATGGGGGATGCGTTTTCATTCCCCTGGGACGGCCTGTTTCTCTATGCGTTCCCACCATTGCCGTTGCTCCTACGATTCATCAGTCAACTCAGACGGTCCCGGTGCAGGATGATTCTCATTGCACTGGCGTGGCTGAGGCAGATATGGTACCCAGACCTTCTGGACATGTCAGCGTCCCCTCCAGTCAAGCTTCTAGCGGACGCAGATCTTCTCGCCAGGGAAGGAGAGCGATTCTGCACCACGACCCGGGGTCGCTGAACCTGCAGGCCTGGCTCCTGCAGCGCTAGAGTTTGGAGGATACGAGAGCCCAGCAAACTGCAAGGCGGTTCTTGCCAAGGCCAGGGCTTCTTTGACTCTTAAGTGCTACGGACATAAATGGAAGAGGTTCACCGTCTGGTACCGTGCACAGAAGATAAACCCTCTACGGATTACGGCCCCTCAAGTGCTGCCGTACTTGCTGTTGCTGGCCAAGGCAGGGCTGGCGCATGCCTCTATCAAGATCCATCTTGCGGCTATCTGGCGGTATCTACCGCTACACCAGAACTCTGGAGTGATCGTCGCTGTGGTCGCATCGCCTGGTTAAGGAGTTCATGAAAGGACTTTTCTGCTTGTTCCCGCCGTTGAAGACTCCGGGCCCCTTGAAGTGTACATGATATTCTGCACCTTGAGCTATCCCATCCACCCAGCCCCCTTGTGAGTACGGTCACAAGTGTGGACTGCCATTGATACCAGAGGGTGGATGGGTGTGAATGAGGCGAGCTCAATAGGCCCGGAACAATGTTCAAGGGACACATACTTAAGCTGATTGAGGGGACAGGGTCTTCAAAGGGGAGTCTGGAGACACCGGGTCTGGGGTGGCCATGTGGATAAGGGTACCCATGTGAAATAACCCTTTGTGGTGTACATGATATTCGGCACCTTGAGCGTTCCCATCCTCCCAGCCCCCTTGCGAGCGCACGCCTACAGGTGCGAACTGTCATTGATGGCGGAGGGGCATGGATGTGGATGAAGCAAGCGCGATAGGCCAGTAAACCTGTTATAGCACAAACATCTTTTACAATACTCTTAGATGTTTGGGCATGTTGTGGACTTACAAAAAATGTCTAACAACTTTTCAGATTAACTAATTTGTTATTGTTTTTGTTTAGTTTGGTAAAGTGGATGGCAATGACACTACAAATGATACTGCTGCGGTCGAGGTACTGTCTGTATAAATCCACAGTATTGTGCATGGTCACTGGGGAATTTGTCACAAATGGCTCGAACCACACATGTAGGTATAACTCGTCAAATGCGAAATCCCTGTCTTCCATGAATCCCCCATGTAAAGGCACGACATGCCACAAGTCTGTACCACCTGTGTAGTAGATACCGAAAGAGTTTATTCAGTGGTCGAAGTGAGCGGGAGCGGTTGGGATCGGTGCGCCTCTACTTTTTTTAATTACCTTTTACAGCTCCAATACTTTTATTTTAAAAAGAAGCCATTCCGGAATAGTTTAGTTTTAAAATAAAAGTGTAGGAAGAAGTTGAAACTTGCACTTTCAGTGCACTGCACTGAACGTTCCCTTAAACAGCAGGTGCAAGTGTTTGGGAGTGTGTATTGTGTGTGGGAGGTGACGTGGTGATGGGGTTTGTGAGGAGCTGGGGCAGGCCAGCAGGGAACATAGTTCCACAACTTCTTTCCATACACTTCGACCACTGAGTGTATTTGAATGAACCCAATAATTGCATTTTTCTTTTTTAACTACTTTGTCAAATGTAAGGCATTGTTATGCTTTAAAAAGTACCCTTTCATGCAAAGTACTGACAGTACTTGTGATTTCAAGTAGAGATCAAGTAGAAATGTGAACGCACATTCCAGCAAAAACAGTTTGGGAGACACTTCCAAGTGTGAGAAACTTAATTGTTCGGACGATTAATCTAAAGATGAACACTTTGGTTTCAGATTAGAATGATTATTCAATTTACTGAAAACTTCTCCCGTCAGTGATCCATCAAAGTTATATTGATGTAGGGGAATAACATATTATGTTAGCCGCCTCGGTCGTCAAACACACAACATAGAGTGAACGTACTCGTTACTTGGCTTACGAGGGTAAACTGTACCTCGAAGTTCCTGCATAAGGCCCATCATCATTCGGAACACAGATCTTGTAAGGCAGGCGGCCCTGAAGTCATGCAGCTCAGTAACACATTGCAGTGGTGTGTCTTCTTCTGCAGTGTAGGCCAAGCAGCCACAGTTTTCTCTGCAACAGCAGTTCTCCACCAGAGTAGGCATAAGCTTACAACGATCGCAGGTACACCAAGTGGAAACGTGTTCCATGCGACTGGGTTCAGGCTCCGGCGATTGATCCTCATGGCTTTCATCTGAATCCTCATTGCCTCAAGTTTTTTCCCTTTCAAGGATTTCCTCTTCTGAATATTCAGGCTTGTACAGGTAGGGCTGAATTGTTGCCTTTGTTCCTGAATAGTGAAGAAGCACAGAATCAACAGTGAGGTAAATAAAACGTGTTTGTTTATTTACTGTAAAAAAAAAAAAAGAGGTTTCCCATTAACATTGACCGTTAAAGAAAGGCAAGTGAAGATACAGCCATGTTACCTAAACACACCTGAAAAGACAAGATTAATGGGCTCAAACCTTACAAGTTTGCAAGGACACATGTTTAAATATGGTTTGGTAAAGACATTTGTCCATAACGTAAGAAATGAAAAGCAACTACTGAGTTCATTCATTTTAGGCAGCATAAGTGCCGGTTCTCAGTGTGTCGTCCTTGGCAGAGACCTGAGCAGAGCAGAAACAAGTCAGGGAGGCTCGAAATGAAATACGCTGACACGAAGGAAAAAGAAACTCCAACGATGTGTGATCTGAATGGGTTTGTTTACACTTGTCAAGGGACGAGGTGTCTTGCCATTTCCATGGAGACACGTCAATGGATTACGCACAGAGGACAATGACATGAGACGTGCATTGGCGTTGTGAAAAGGGGCATGAGTATCTAACGATGTCAGCTTGTAGGGCGGGTGATCTTAATTAGTGCCATGAGGGCACTTGAATTTAGGGCGATGGGTCAATGGATAAGATTAGCACAAGATGGCAATACCTGACCTGTCGTTTTGGCATGTGTTAAAGTGAGAAAAACTGGGTAAGTTGCTTTGGAATTTGCAGCTGCTTTTGCTGGAGCCCTTCCAGCCGTCACTTCCCTTGGGGTATACAGAAGTGTTAGCACCTTGTTGCCTATTTACACTGGTTGCTCCACATCAGCCATTCGTTGACAAATAAGGATTTATAGCTTTGCAGTGGCCATTTAGGAGCTCATGTTCCATAGGGGCATAACAATAAAGGAAGGCATAAAAGCATTGATTAAGTCTTTAATGCCATCCATTAACACCATGCCCCATTTTCAATCACTTGTTTGACTGAGAGGAAGGGCGGGATGCAACTTGTATATATTTATACACACACACAGGAGGAACAATGCTCTTTTGATCACAAAGGGAAGTACAATAGATAAGAAATCAGATCCATAACAAACGTGCTGTTTTTGCTCAAAATTATCAATAGGATTGCCTATATACAATACCAGAAGTTCATAGACACCAACAAACTCTTGGCTAATGAGCAATCCGGTAATAGGGCCAAACATGGAACAGAGATTGCGCTTCTGGATCTCCAGGCCAACATTGCTGGTTTGTTGAGAAAGGAAACACTGTCCTACTTATGTTACTTGATCTTTCCTCAGCATTTGATCTTATAGATCATGATCTCTTGGCTGAGAGATTGAAATCAATTGGCAGATGTTCCCCTCTAGCAATAAACTGGTTTAAATCTTTCTTAGGTCCAAGGACAGCCGCAGTTGTAAAAGGTCATTTCAGCTCCTTAAAAACACTGCTGACCTGTGGTGTACCGCAGGGTCCATGCATGTCAACTCTGCTTTTTAATATTTTCTCAAAACTCCTATGAGATATGCTTGAAAATATGGGTGTTCAATTCACAAATGACACTGATGATATCCAGCTGGTCTTTGAATCGTCAGGCTCCTATGAAAAGGATGTGCAAAGAATTAAAGTGTTCAATGCCATCCAAAAGTGGATGGCAAACAATTCTCTTGCTCTCAATGAGGCAAAAACAGAACTCCTGATTCTTGGCACACCTCAAAAAACAGGCAAACTAAATCAACAATACAAAAGAATCAAGATAAATAACAGTTTCATTGAAGTATCAAAACATGTTAAGACCTTGGGCATTTCTATGGACTCACATCTCTCGTATAAGAGACAAGTCTCCTACTTAAAATCCACATGCGCCTTCTACATCAATCTTATATGGCAAATTCAACCTTATCTATCACAGCAAAATCTAGTGCTGATTGCAGGAGCTATAATTAATTCCAGACTGGACTACTGATATAGCCTTTTGATGGGTACCTCTAAGGGTAACATCAAAAGATTGCGGAACATTCAGAATGGTGCAGTTAGAGCTGTCTGGGGCTTGAGCCGGCCGGGAAAAAACGTCAGTAGCCAGGAAAAAACTTCACTGGCTGCCAGTTCAACAGCGTATACAATTTAAATGCTCTGTATGACCTTTAAATGTCAGACAGGCATCGCTCCTAATTATCTCACCAAGAGATTAACTAAGGCTCCGGTCCAAAGAACTCTACGATCTAATGGAAAAAAAATCTCCAACAACCAGGTAAAACTTTGGAAACTGTGGGTGGTACAAATTTTACACACTGGCTCTGATGATCTGGAATGCTATGCCATCGCCCATAAAAAAACAGCACGTCTCTTACCATCTTTAAGAAACTGCTTAAGACGCACTTGTTTGACAAAGGAGAAGTCGAATAGAATCTCTTTTTCATTCTTCTTGCAATCTTGTGTTCCATGTTGTCATTGTTTTCGTTGTGAGCGCTCTGAGGCCTATGGGTGATAGGGTGCTATACAAAAATCAGGATAGATAGATAGATAGATAGATAGATAGATAGATAGATAGAGTTGACTGGCAGCTGTGAGCTTATTACAATGGGGTGAGTTTGAGAAATGTTCTGACAAGGTTGTTGAGAGAAATAAATGGAACAGTTACAGAGGACAATGTATAAGGACAATGAAAATTGGACATTTGTCTGCCACCTTCCTTCCTCTATGCCATACAAGCTGTCATGAGCACTGTTTCCAAGGAGTCAGGACAAGCCCAACATCCCCGGAAGCAGGCTCACAACCCCCGCCCCTGGTCCCAACCGACCCCTATCGGGGCCCTCTGGACCATGTCCTGGCGCCGTTGGCACCAGGCTCATAAGAATCACCAGTCCCGGCGCCAGAGGTGCCGGGCTCATACTTTGGATAAAGGTGCTTGGGTGGACTTACCTGTAGCAGACCATGCTGCATACTCACCTTCACAAGTCCTGGCAAAATGAAGCCCCAGCCTTCTGCTGGGTGGGACTATTTTTCCGAATCTGGAACTACTTTCTTACCTGGGTGGGGCTGGCATCACTCCTTGACTCTGGAACACAGGAACTCTTTTTCTCTTGGGTGAGGCTGAGGAGGAAGACACCTAATCACCTCAACACTATTTAAACCACACCCGATTGGAAGAATGTGCTTCGCGTTATTCTGCATCTGCAGCAGGACGCTCACCGAGTCAGCTCCAGTCTTCTAGTGATATCTTCTGCTCCAGCCTGTGAAAACAAGTCAGATCTTCACTTACCATCCAGGAATCCAGTCTCCGGCTGCACCTGTCAGCAAAGGAACATCAGGTTAGCAAAAGGCAACGCTTTAGCAGCCGCGCTTACTTACCTGAAACCACAGCATTTTCCGAATCCCGCGGCCTTTACCTGCAAGACAAAGAACTCCGGTCAACGTTTTAGCAGCCGCGCTTACTTACCTGAACCCACGGCATCTTCCGAATCCCGCGGCCTCTACCTGCAAGACAAAGAACTCCGGTTAGTGCAGAAAAGGGGGGAATTGGACGCAATTATATTTTCACTTACCGGAGCTGTGCGCTCCTCGCCATCTCCTCTTCTGCTGCATCTCCGCACCTGCAAATCAAGAAAAAGACATTAAGAGGTGCGAATAAACTTGTCAGCAAGCACATTACTTACGTGCTCCTCCACGTGCACGGACCTTCATACTTACGTGCTTCCGTATGCTCAGCATATAGCATTTCGGCACCTAAGAAATAAAGGCAAAGACTTCATTAAAAGGTGCTCTCGAACTTTCAAACCGACCAGCATCCGCTCATGCAGAAACGACGGCATCGCTTCTTCAGCAGCTTTAAACCTCTGAGGCTACAAGAGACTTAAAGCAGTCCCAGTGAAGTAACTGGAACCCAGCGCCCCTGCATCAGTCGCAGGATGGAGAGCCCAGCATTTACATATCTAAGGTGAGAGCTCATTCAGACTTTGGGCCTCAGGGAAAAGAACGAATAAGGAGGAGAAGCTCAACCAACAACCAGCCATTAATCCCTTTTTCTTCCGCCTGCAGACACCTTACTCTACAAGTCATACATTCCATAAGAGTAGGTCCGGTCCAGAGAACCATCCGAGTCCTGCGCTTCTCAATTGAAGACACGGTAACTGTCCAGCCAGGATCTGCGCCTCCGTGGGAACCAGGTGAGCGTTACAGAACGCAAAGCCCTCCAATAACTTCCTACCCAGGCGCAATGGAAACCTCAGACACTGACCAACTAGCCCAGCTATTAGGGGAATTAAGAGCAGAGGTACATGCAGCCCGCCAGGAAACGAATGCCCTGAGGAGAGAATTGATTGTATCAAAAGAACGAACTGATGATCTTGCCAGACAGTTGTTACAATCACAAGCGGGGCAAACCCCTTTGCCTACGGGAGGGAGCTACATTCCTGAAGCCTCGGCCAGTCCGGTACAAATCAACCTACCCGGAAACGTGCCTTTGGCTCCGCCCGAACGCTTCTCCGGTGATCCTAAGAGGTTTGCGGTTTTCATCAACCAGTGCCGATTGCACTTTCTGTGTAGACCAGCTGCTTTTCCGACGGACCAGACTAAGGTAGCCTTTGTGCTTTCATATCTTAGCGGCAGTGCTGCTGATTGGTTGGTTCCTCTAGTTGCACAGGATGATCTGATTCTTCACGATTTCCAAGCATTCCAGACCAGCATGGAAAGACTGTTTGCAAGACATTCCCAGGGCCAGGCCTTGGATAACGAACTCCTTTCCCTACGGCAAGGCAATCAGGATCTCCTGGCTTATATTGCGTCATTTAATAGGCTAGTAGTTGAAACCAGATGGCCCGAGGACAAGAGGATCACGCTGTTCCACAGAGGTCTGCGGGGAGAACTCAAAGATGTTCTAGCTCAGGTAGTGAATCCTCCTCAGGATTGTTCTGAATACATCGATTTAGTGGTCCAATTGGATCACAGATTGCAAAACAGGAAGGCAGACCGCTCCAGGTTCGAAACTCGAGTGTTCTCCAAACCACAGAATTCCACCAAGGGAACTGAAGCCGTAGAACCTATGCAAATAGGGGTCATGAAGGGCCCTTTAACCCAGAAAGTACGCGACAGGAGACGACAGTTGCAGTTATGCCTCTATTGTGGAAATTCAGGACATTTCCTTCGAGAATGCCCAGTGAAACCTTCAAAGAAGACAGTGGGAGCTTCTGATAAAAATACCGAAAGGCCGGAGCCGGGAAACAACCTCGTCCGACAAGTGTAGAGGTCCGCTTGCCGAGCATTAAAACCAGTTCTTTGACCTCGCATTTCATAGTTTCAATGGTCCTCATGAATCCAGAGCAACCGGATCGTTTGCATGCTATTAAAGCATACATTGATAGCGGAGCAATTGGTAATTATGTAGACCACGAAATGGCTTCCAGGATGAACCTACCCCTCTGTCCTAAGGCAATTAAAGATGTTATTACCACAGTGGATGGTACGGAAATAGCTTCTGGACCAATGACCCATACCACCACGGAAGTGACGTTATTAAGTCAAGATGGACATTGTGAGGTGATCATGTTCGATGTGATCAAGGCTCCTCAATTCCAAGTAATATTGGGGATTCCCTGGTTGGAGAAACACAATCCTCAAATTGATTGGCGAGCAAAGACAATACGGTTTCCAGAGTGTGCCCCCACTTGTTATCCTCGACCCAGTATTGGACTAGCAGCGACAACATCCGAAAGTCCGCAACTGCCTATAGAGTATCAGGAATTCCAAGACGTTTTTCAGAAGGAGCAGGTGAATACTCTACCTCCCCACAGGTCATACGACTGTCAGATAGACCTGATACCCGGATCCACTCCCCCCTGTAGTAGAATTTATGCCCTTACCGAGCCTGAAAATCTTAATTTGCGACAGTATCTGGACCAGTACCTAGCCAACGGATTCATCCGTCCTTCAAAGTCTCCAGTATCCTCAGCTCTGTTCTTCGTGCCGAAAAAAGAAGGTGACCTTAGGACCTGTATAGATTATCGTGCCCTGAACCAAACCACGGTAAAGAATAGGTATCCCTTACCTCTAATTCCGGAACTCCTTGACCAAGTTAAAAGCGCCTGTATATACACCAAGCTAGAACTTCGGGGAGCGTACCACTTGGTACGGATCAAAGAAGGCGACGAATGGAAGACGGCCTTTCGCACCAAGTATGGACTATTTGAATACCAAGTGATGCCCTTTGGTCTTTGCAATGCTCCGGCCGCCTTCCAGTACTTCATGAATGACGTTCTTAGAGAACTTATAGACGTTTGTGTAGTCGTCTACATTGATGACATCCTTGTGTACTCATCTTCTGAAGCAGATCATCAGAAACACGTAAGAGCTGTTCTTGAAAGGCTTCGCCAACATAAACTTTTTGCCAAGCTTGAAAAGTGTGTTTTTCATGTCACCGAGGTCGAATTTTTAGGTTTCATTTTGACACCCAACGGGGTCCACATGGACTCGAGGAAAGTTGACGCTATCATCAAGTGGCCATCACCAACTTCCGTGAAGGGAGTACAAAGCATGTTAGGTTTGGCCAACTTTTACCGCAGGTTTATCCCGGAATTTTCACGAATAGTTCAGCCCATTACGGCTCTTTTAAAAAAGAATAAACGTTTCGAGTGGACAGCAGAGGCAGAACAGGCCTTTCAGGAGTTAAAAGCCAAGTTTATCTCAGCACCTATATTAAAACACCCGCGCCCGGACCTTCCTTATATCGTTGAGACCGACGCCTCCAGCTTGGCAATGGGGGCGGTTTTATCACAGAGGGATCCAGAGACTAACCAGTTACACCCTGTGGCATTCTGGTCCCGCAAGTTCTCGGCGCCCGAAATCAACTACACCAACACTGATAAAGAACTTCTAGCTATTAAGTCCGCCTTCAAGGCCTGGCGGCACTACCTCCTTGGAGCCAAACACACAGTCACAGTAATCACCGATCATCGCAACTGACAGTATTTGAAGACTGCTAAAGCTCAATCCTCCAGACAACTTCGCTGGGCTCTGTTTTTTGCCGAATTTGACTTTGTAATCACTTATCGTCCAGGCAACAAGAATGGCAAAGCAGATGCCCTTTCCCGGATTGGAATGGAGGAACACATGGTCAATCCTGAACCCGTACCTATAATTCCCGAACAAAGAATCCTGGGCCTGGTTTCCTCGCAATCCATCGAAGATATCGAAGCAAAGGCCAAACAACTTGTGACTCCTTCAGATCTACAGAACTGGCAACAGAAAGGAAAGGACTTCACCGTGTCTAAGGATTTGCTTTATTTTGAAGGACGACTATACTTACCTGGTACTGATTTACCAAGACAGGTAATCTCTTGCTACCATGATTCTTTAATGGAAGGACATCCTGGCATTGCCAAAACCTCAGAAAAGATCAAGAGACACTTCTGGTGGCCGTCATGGAGAAAGGATATCAAGGACTTTGTAATGTCTTGTGGGGTGTGCGCCCAAAACAAAAGTCAGAAAGAAAAACCAGCAGGCCTATTACACCCACTAGACATCCCGCCACACCCCTGGCATACCCTTTCCATGGACTTCATTACTGATTTACCCTCATGCTCCGGATACAACACCATTTTAGTAATCGTGGATTTGTTTTCTAAAATGGCCCACTTCATCCCACTGAAGGGCTTACCCTCAGCTTCAGTCCTGGCCCGAGAATTCCTCGAAAACATTGTTCGGTTACATGATTTCCCTTCAATATTGATCTCAGATAGGGGAAGCCAGTTTATATCGCACTTTTGGCGAAATTGCTGTCGTCTAGCTCAAATCGATGTGAGACTTTCAACCAGCCATCACCCCCAGACCGATGGGCAAACCGAGAGGACAAATCAAACTCTGGAACAATATTTACGTTGCATGCTGCAACAGTCGGAAAGTAATTTGAAAGACATCCTTTGGATCGCCGAATATGCCTACAACAATTCGATCCATTCAGGAACCGGAAAAAGTCCCTTTTACCTCTTATACGGGATTCACCCTCGAACCTCCAATCTTGATCCACCTCAGGATCTCGGAACACCTGCCGTAGATCATCTACACACTGCTATCACTCAAGCTTTCAAGGAAGCCACGACCCATCTTCAACTAGCCAAAGAACAGTATAAAAAGGGAGCAGACCGACATCGAAGGGAGGCCCCCCAATACCGGGTTGGAGACCTAGTTTGGTTATCCACTAAACATTTAACTCTTAAAGGACCTCGCACCTTCAATCCAAAATATCTGGGATCATATCCTGTCACCGCCATAATAAATCCAGTGGCTGTCAAATTGGGCTTGCCGTCCCACATGAAAATACATCCAGTTTTCCACGTATCTCTACTAAAACCAATGCAGCCTGGAACCCGATTGGCTAAAGCTCCAGAACCTATTCAAGTTAATGGAGAACTCGAATTTGAGGTTAAAAACATCCTGGACTCCAAGATCATTAAGTCCAAGCTATACTATCTGATTGACTGGAAGGGCTATGGGCCTCAAGAACGATCATGGGAACCCTCTGAATACGTCCACGCACCTCGCCTAATCAAAAGATTCCACCGAACTTTTCCCGACAAACCAAAACCCCCGGGGGAGACAATTTTGGGAGGGGCCTTGAGGGGGGGGGGTGCTGTCATGAGCACTGTTTCCAAGGAGACAGGACAAGCCCAACATCCCCGGAAGCAGGCTCACAACCCCCGCCCCTGGTCCCAACCGACCCCTATCGGGGCCCTCTGGACCATGTCCTGGCGCCGTTGGCGCCAGGCTCATAAGAATCACCAGTCCCGGCGCCAGAGGTGCCGGGCTCATACTTTGGATAAAGGTGCTTGGGTGGACTTACCTGTATCAGACCATGCTGCATACTCACCTTCACAAGTCCTGGCAAAATGAAGCCCCAGCCTTCTGCTGGGTGGGACTTTTTTTTCCGAATCTGGAACTACTTTCTTACCTGGGTGGGGCTGGCATCACTCCTTGACTCTGGAACACAGGAACTCTTTTTCTCTTGGGCGAGGCTGAGGAGGAAGACACCTAATCACCTCAACACTATTTAAACCACACCCGATTGGAAGAATGTGCTTCGCGTTATTCTGCATCTGCAGCAGGACGCTCACCGAGTCAGCTCCAGTCTTCTAGTGATATCTTCTGCTCCAGCCTGTGATAACAAGTCAGATCTTCACTTACCATCCAGGGATCCAGTCTCCGGCTGCACCTGTCAGCAAAGGAACATCAGGTTAGCAAAAGGCAACGCTTTAGCAGCCGCGCTTACTTACCTGAAACCACGGCATTTTCCGAATCCCGCGGCCTTTACCTGCAAGACAAAGAACTCCGGTCAACGTTTTAGCAGCCGCGCTTACTTACCTGAACCCACGGCATCTTCCGAATCCCGCGGCCTCTACCTGCAAGACAAAGAACTCTGGTTAGTGCAGAAAAGGGGGGAATTGGACGCAATTATATTTTCACTTACCGGAGCTGTGCGCTCCTCGCCATCTCCTCTTCTGCTGCATCTCCGCACCTGCAAATCAAGAAAAAGACATTAAGAGGTGCGAATAAACTTGTCAGCAAGCACATTACTTACGTGCTCCTCCACGTGCACGGACATTCATACTTACGTGCTTCCGTATGCTCAGCATATAGCATTTCGGCACCTAAGAAATAAAGGCAAAGACTTCATTAAAAGGTGCTCTCGAACTTTCAAACCGACCAGCATCCGCTCGTGCAGAAACGACGGCATCGCTTCTTCAGCAGCTTTAAACCTCTGAGGCTACAAGAGACTTAAAGCAGTCTCAGTGAAGTAACTGGAACCCAGCGCCCCTGCATCAGTCGCAGGATCGAGAGCCCAGCATTTACATATCTAAGGTGAGAGCTCATTCAGACTTTGGGCCTCAGGGAAAAGAACGAATAAGGAGGAGAAGCTCAACCAACAACCAGCCATTAATCCCTTTTTCTTCCGCCTGCAGACACCTTACTCTACAAGTCAGACATTCCATAAAAGGAGGTCCGGTCCAGAGAACCATCCGAGTCCTGCGCTTCTCAATTGAAGACACGGTAACTGTCCAGCCAGGATCTGCGCCTCTGTGGGAACCAGGTGAGCATTACAGAAAATGTTCCAGCATGCATTTTAAAGTCAGCGCTAATGCTGGAGATCCCTATGGAGTCTGCTGGCTTTATGCAGCATCATAAAGCCAGCAAAGCCCATAGGGATCCATTTTACATGCAGCGTGTACATTTACAATTGAATGATGTCAGGCATCGGGCAGCGTTCAATTGTGAATACTGCTTACCATGCATGTACGGTAAGCAGCGTTCACAATTAAAAGTAAACGCTGCTTGGCATGACGGAGAGAAAATATGCAGTGTAAAAGTCGTGCGTGTAGGCCGCCATTTGCCGTGCACATTTGCACTCTTCCATGCAAATGATGAAATTTGGCGGCAGGGACCTGCCTACGCCTGAGTGCAAACGTATCAGGTTCCTGCCGTCCAATTACGAATAGGAGCAACATTAGCTGTTTAGTGCTTCAACTCCCTGCTGGCTAGCCGGCCGCCTCAACCCCTGACGCTGTGTCTTTATTATAAAGTATATACCCCACGGGTGCCTCAGACTGTTTACTGCTCTAATTAAAATGGTTCTTTTATAACGCGCTTAATACCAGGAGTGGTTTCTAAGCGCGGGATCGAGATTTGATCCTATGTTGCGCTGCATTGTCTGGCTTCCAAGACAAACACGTTGCCCCTGAACTAGCCTTCCTAAACAAGGAGGAGCCCCCAACCAGTGCTTTAAGTGGGGTGAGACATCGAGGTGGGGGCGGCTCTCAAACGGGGCATGTCCTAAGAGGTAGGTGTGGCCTAAATAGTGCTACCATACATTTTAAGAGGAATTGGAATACCGTGTTGTCGAGGTGAACACTGCAGGTTTTTTTTTAAAGTAAACAATCAATTCAGGATCTGCTGAGTTAATACCTTTTATGCCTGTATAAAAGCTGTTGATTCTTAAGAACCTGTTCTTTTTTTTTAAAGCAAAACACAATCCGCACTGTTCGTCTTCATAGCAAGGTAGTCCAGCCAAAAAAAATGGATTAAACGAAGCTACGAAGTAAAACTTCCCTTTAATTGAAAGTCAGTTTGAATAATTCATCCAGCAGCATAGTCCTCAATGGTGTGATGGGCCTAACAGCTTGTCACAGCAGGTGGGTATTAATGGTCGCCTATCACGCTGCTGGGGCCCCTGCTTTGGCTGTTGCTGGCAGCAGTTAATCGCTGTGGGCTTGGGCCAGAAGAAGGAAACAAGCAGCCCAGCGCCCATTACCCATCACTACATCTGGCAGTCTTTGGTGGTGACCGAGTGGGCAAAAACGGAAACGCGGCCATCCCCAGTAAATGTGCCTGCACTACCAACAAGCACTTCACGTTTTCAGCCACACGATGGCTACTTCGCATAACGTTTTCTATTGCAGAAATCATTAGTGGGGCTTGAGGCCTGGGTCAATAGCAGCTTTTTGATGCTACCAGGGCTCTGCCCTGATGAGATCCGGCCCACTTAAAAACCATGTCCCCAACTAGCCTATAAGGGGAACAAATTAAGAAAGCGAATGTCCATACTAAAGTTATGGAGAATGTTTCAGGACGAGGAAGAGGGCCTGATCCAGCGACAGCGGATGCTGAGCCAACAGGATCCAGAAGGCGAACGGAGTTCGCTTCCCCTACGCCCCCTCAAACTGCGGGTGTAGACGCAGTAATTGTACCCCGTAAGGGAGTTATAGGCAGCAGCGGGATACACCAATCCCACCTTCTCACCTCCAGCGTATAGCCGCGAAGCGGGGGCAGAATGGGACCCGCGAGTGAAAGGAGCGCAGCGAAATGCAGGCGAAGTTAAAGAAGGATGACAGGGGTTAACAAGGGACATGAATTAATAGGTCAGAGCAAATGGGTAGGCGGACAAATATTACTTACACTGGATGGGAAGGCCGCCAGTGAGACAGGGTGCGAGACTGGATGGGAAGGCCGCCAGTGAGACAGGGTGCGGGACTGGATGGGAACGCCGCCAGTGAGACAGGGTGCGGGACTGGATGGGAAGGCTGCCAGTGAGACAGGGTGCAGCACTTGATGGGAAGGCCGCCAGTGAGACAGGGTGCAGCACTTGATGGGAAGCCTGCCAGTGCGACAGGGTGCGGGACTTGATGGGAAGACCGCCAGTGAGACAGGGTGCGGCACTTGATGGGAAGCCCGCCAGTGAGACAGGGTGCGGCACTTGATGGGAAGGCTGCCAGTGCGACAGGGTGCGGCACTTGATGGAAAGCCCGCCAGTGAGACAGGGTGCGGCACTTGATGGGAAGCCCGCCAGTGAGACAGGGTGCGGGACTGGATGGGAAGGCCGCCAGTGAGACAGGATGCAGCACTTGATGGGAAGGCCGCCAGTGAGACAGGGTGCGGCACTTGATGGGAAGCCCGCCAGTGAGACAGGGTGCAGGACTGGATGGGAAGGCCGCCAGTGAGACAGGGTGCGGGACTGGATGGGAAGCCTGCCAGTGAGACAGGGTGCGGTACTGGATGGGAAGCCCGCCAGTGAGACAGGGTGCGGCACTTGATGGGAAGGCCGCCAGTGAGACAGGGTGCGGCACTGGATGGGAAGGCTGCCAGTGAGACAGGGTGCGGCACTTGATGGGAAGCCCGCCAGTGAGGCAGGGTGCGGCACTTGATGGGAAGGCCGCCAGTGAGGCAGGGTGCGGTACTTGATGGGAAGCCCGCCAGTGAGACAGGGTGCGGCACTTGATGGGAAGCCCGCCAGTGAGACAGGGTGCGGCACTTGATGGGAAGCCTGCCAGTGAGACAGGGTGCGGCACTTGATGGGAAGGCCGCCAGTGTGACAGGGTGCGGGACTGGATGGGAAGGCCGCCAGTGAGACAGGGTGCGAGACTGGATGGGAAGCCCGCCAGTGCGACAGGGTGCGGTACTGGATGGGAAGGACGCCAGTGAGACAGGGTGCGGCACTTGATGGGAAGCCCGCAAGTGCGACAGGGTGCGGTACTGGATGGGAAGGACACCAGTGAGACAGGGTGCGGCACTTGATGGGAAGCCCGCAAGTGCGACAGGGTGCGGTACTGGATGGGAAGGACGCCAGTGAGACAGGGTGCGGCACTTGATGGGAAGGCCGCCAGTGAGACAGGGTGCGGGACTGGATGGGAAGGCCGCCAGTGAGACAGGGTGCGGGACTGGATGGGAAGCCCGCCAGTGAGGCAGGGTGCGGCACTTGATGGGAAGCCTGCAAGTGCGACAGGGTGCGGTACTGGATGGGAAGGACGCCAGTGAGACAGGGTGCGGCACTTGATGGGAAGGCCGCCAGTGAGACAGGGTGCGGGACTGGATGGGAAGGACGCCAGTGAGACAGGGTGCGGCACTTGATGGGAAGCCCGCAAGTGCGACAGGGTGCGGTACTGGATGGGAAGGACGCCAGTGAGACAGGGTGAGGCACTTGATGGGAAGGCCGCCAGTGAGACAGGGTGCGGGACTGGATGGGAAGGCCGCCAGTGAGACAGGGTGCGGCACTTGATGGGAAGCCCGCCAGTGAGGCAGGGTGCGGCACTTGATGGGAAGCCCGCCAGTGAGGCAGGGTGCGGTACTGGATGGGAAGTCTGCCAGTGAGACAGGGTGCGGCACTTGATGGGAAGCCCGCCAGTGAGACAGGGTGCGGCACTTGATGGGAAGCCTGCCAGTGAGACAGGGTGCGCCACTTGATGGGAAGCCCGCCAGTGAGACAGGGTGTGGCACTTGATGGGAAGGCCGCCAGTGAGACAGGGTGTGGCACTTGATGGTAAGGCCGCCAGTGAGACAGGGTGCGGGACTGGATGGGAAGGCCGCCTGTGAGACAGGGTGTGGGACATGATGGGAAGGCCGCCAGTGAGACAGGGTGTGGCACTTGATGGGAAGGCTGCCAGTGAGACAGGGTGTGGCACTTGATGGGAAGGCTGCCAGTGAGACAGGGTGTGGGACATGATGGGAAGCCCGCCAGTGAGACAGGGTGCGGGACTGGATGGGAAGGCCGCCAGTGAGACAGGATGCAGCACTTGATGGGAAGGCCGCCAGTGAGACAGGGTGCAAGACTGGATGGGAAGCCCGCCAGTGCGACAGGGTGCGGTACTGGATGGGAAGGACGCCAGTGAGACAGGGTGCGGCACTTGATGGGAAGCCCGCAAGTGCGACAGGGTGCGGTACTGGATGGGAAGGACACCAGTGAGACAGGGTGCGGCACTTGATGGGAAGCCCGCAAGTGCGACAGGGTGCGGTACTGGATGGGAAGGACGCCAGTGAGACAGGGTGCGGCACTTGATGGGAAGGCTGCCAGTGAGACAGGGTGCGGGACTGGATGGGAAGGCCGCCAGTGAGACAGGGTGCGGGACTGGATGGGAAGCCCGCCAGTGAGGCAGGGTGCGGCACTTGATGGGAAGCCTGCAAGTGCGACAGGGTGCGGTACTGGATGGGAAGGACGCCAGTGAGACAGGGTGCGGCACTTGATGGGAAGGCCGCCAGTGAGACAGGGTGCGGGACTGGATGGGAAGGACGCCAGTGAGACAGGGTGCGGCACTTGATGGGAAGCCCGCAAGTGCGACAGGGTGCGGTACTGGATGGGAAGGACGCCAGTGAGACAGGGTGAGGCACTTGATGGGAAGGCCGCCAGTGAGACAGGGTGCGGGACTGGATGGTAAGGCCGCCAGTGAGACAGGGTGCGGCACTTGATGGGAAGCCCGCCAGTGAGGCAGGGTGCGGCACTTGATGGGAAGCCCGCCAGTGAGACAGGGTGCGGTACTGGATGGGAAGTCTGCCAGTGAGACAGGGTGCGGCACTTGATGGGAAGCCCGCCAGTGAGACAGGGTGCGGCACTTGATGGGAAGCCTGCCAGTGAGACAGGGTGCGCCACTTGATGGGAAGCCCGCCAGTGAGACAGGGTGTGGCACTTGATGGGAAGGCCGCCAGTGAGACAGGGTGTGGCACTTGATGGGAAGGCCGCCAGTGAGACAGGGTGCGGGACTGGATGGGAAGGCCGCCAGTGAGACAGGGTGTGGGACATGATGGGAAGGCCGCCAGTGAGACAGGGTGTGGCACTTGATGGGAAGGCTGCCAGTGAGACAGGGTGTGGCACTTGATGGGAAGGCTGCCAGTGAGACAGGGTGTGGGACATGATGGGAAGGCCGCCAGTGAGACAGGGTGTGGCACTTGATGGGAAGGCTGCCAGTGAGACAGGGTGTGGCACTTGATGGGAAGCCTGCCAGTGAGACAGGGTGTGGGACATGATGGGAAGGCCGCCAGTGAGACAGGGTGTGGCACTTGATGGGAAGGCTGCCAGTGAGACAGGGTGTGGGACATGATGGGAAGGCCGCCAGTGAGACAGGGTGTGGCACTTGATGGGAAGGCTGCCAGTGAGACAGGGTGTGGCACTTGATGGGAAGCCTGCCAGTGAGACAGGGTGTGGGACATGATGGGAAGCCTGCCAGTGAGACAGGGTGTGGGACATGATGGGAAGGCCGCCAGTGAGACAGGGTGTGGGAGCAAAGAAGTGCAGAGAAACAAAGACGCAGAGGAAGAAGCGAGAGAATGGGTAGAGATAATGGAGGAAGTGCAGAGAAGGGAAAGGGGAGAAAGGGAAGAAAACGCAAGGGTATGTAAAGAAAGGGAGCCAGCAGAAGCATGAGAAAGGGAAGAAAGGGAAAAGGGAAAACAGAGCTCGAGGACGTAGCAAAAAGTAAATCGGAGGAAGAGCAGGAAAGGCAAGCAAAGGAGGTTAGAAGTCGAGAGGCTCTTTAAAGAACGTTGATGCAAGGAAAAGGATGAACGAAGAGCTGAGCGAGATAGAGAAGAGAGCAGAGAGGGACTTTCTGAGGTCTTTTGCACTGGATGTGTGGGTCTCAGTAGCTGAACAGCAGAGGGCGCTGCCGGTCAGTACTGAGGTCTTTTGCTCTGGATGTGTGGGTCGGTCTCAGTAGCTGAACAGCAGAGGGCGCTGCCGGTCAGTACTGAGGTCTTTTGCTCTGGATGTGTGGGTCGGTCTCAGTAGCTGAACAGCAGAGGGCGCTGCCGGTCAGTACTGAGGTCTTTTGCTCTGGATGTGTGGGTCGGTCTCAGTAGCTGAACAGCAGAAGGCGCTGCCGGTCAGTACTGAGGTCTTTTGCACTGGATGTGTGGGTCGGTCGGTCTCAGTAGCTGAACAGCAGAGGGCGCTGCTGGTCAGTACTGAGGTCTTTTGCTCTGGATGTGTCGGTCTCAGTAGCTGAACAGCAGAGGGCGCTGCCGGTCAGTACTGAGGTCTTTTGCTCTGGATGTGTGGGTCGGTCTCAGTAGCTGAACAGCAGAGAGCGCTGCCGGTCAGTACTGAGGTCTTTTGCTCTGGATGTGTGGGTCGGTCTCAGTAGCTGAACAGCAGAGAGCGCTGCCGGTCAGTACTGAGGTCTTTTGCTCTGGATGTGTGGGTCTCAGTAGCTGAACAGCAGAGAGCGCTGCAGGTCAATACTGAGGTCTTTTGCACTGGATGTGTGGGTCGGTCTCAGTAGCTGAACAGCAGAGGGCGCTGCCGGTCAGTACTGAGGTCTTTTGCACTGGATGTGTGGGTCGGTCGGTCTCAGTAGCTGAACAGCAGAGGGCGCTGCCGGTCAGTACTGAGGTCTTTTGCACTGGATGTGTGGGTCGGTCTCAGTAGCTGAACAGCAGAGGGCGCTGCCGGTCAGTACTGAGGTCTTTTGCTCTGGATGTGTGGGTCGGTCTCAGTAGCTGAACAGCAGAGAGCGCTGCCGGTCACTACTGAGGTCTTTTGCTCTGGATGTGTGGGTCTCAGTAGCTGAACAGAAGAGAGCGCTGCCGGTCAGTACTGGGGTCTTTTGCTCTGGATGTGTGGGTCTCAGTAGCTGAACAGCAGAGGGCGCTGCCGGTCAGTACTGAGGTCTTTTGCACTGGATGTGTGGGTCGGTCGGTCTCAGTAGCTGAACAGCAGAGGGCGCTGCCGGTCAGTACTGAGGTCTTTTGCTCTGGATGTGTGGGTCTCAGTAGCTGAATGTCATGTCCTCGGGTAGTTCCTACGACCTTGTCCCGACACCCAGTCCAGTGTCCTACCCCTCCCATTCACCTGTCTCCCGGTGCTCACGTAGGCAACCCCGGTTGGCTCGCGCGCTGGCCAAACAAACGCCATACACCCTGCAGTCACGATTGCGGCCGTTTCTCCATTGGCAGTTGCCTTGGAGATTAGGCCACCGCTGGAGCAGTAACACACTCGCTCGTGCTGTTTTGGCCCGATCACGTGACCCGAGGAAACGGTCACGTGCCCCGGTTTCGCGGTCACGTGACTCCGGTTGACATCATGTGACCAGGAAGTGGACAATATATAAGCAGTGCAGTGCCGGTATCCTACGCTTCACAGCTGGTTTACCAGGAGTACTCTGTTTGACCTTCTTACCTGTATTGCTTACCTGGCTTCCTTGGACTTGGCTTATGTTTACTGGACTTCTTGTGGATCACGTTTGGATTTGGCTACATCGGCTTTTCTGCTCATCACGGCTCCTGACCCCGGACTGAACTACGGACTTCCTCTGGATCTCGTTCTTGTTTATCCCATTGGTGTAGACTGCTCTTCCTGGCCTCAGACCTTCGTCTGCAACGGATCTCTGTTGGGCCTCTCTGGTTGCACCTCTACACGGGGAATCTCACTCTCCAGTTGGTGGCTGCCACCTGATTACCTGGGGCCCTCTTCAATACACTCTCCAGGTGGAGACTGGCGAGGTACATCTAGACCTATCCCGCAGGGTGGGTCTTTTGCCTACGTGAGTCCCGGAACCATCCTCCCGTTCAGGTTTTCCATCCCTTTCATCAGGTCCCCGGTAAGACTCTGACTGTATTCGGATTATTGTATGTAGTGTCCTGACTGCTTGGTATCTAATCATTGCCTTTTTCCACAGCTGCCTTGGGGTTCCTAGTACTTCGGTTCCGGCTTCGGATTATCTCCACCTGTGGCCGCAAAGGTTGCACAGGGAGTGATTTAGTGATTCTCCCTGTGCGGCACTTGGGGACAGAGGTCTTCTATATCTTCACGACTCTCAACACAAGACAGACTGTGAAGCCTTGTCGTGCAAGATATGGAGGGTGCCGCCGAAGACCCCCTGACTGCTGTCATCCAAGCAATCACGTTACTACGAGCCGATATGGTGGCGGCTAATACCGTGGTCCATCAGCGTCTTGACCTGTTACAAAGCACCCAACACCCCTTACCCTTGGACCCGGAGCTCGGAGACGCCCCTCCAGCATCGATACCCCTTGTACACCCAATCCCGACTCCCTCGGCTCCTGTTCCGGTGGTTTTGCCTTCTCCCTTTCCTTTGGCTGCCCCAGAAAAGTTCCATGGGGACCCAAGAAGGTTTAGGACTTTCCTTAACCAGTGTAAGTTGCACTTCTTGTGTCGACCCCTTGTTTTTCCGGATCCTACCACCAAGGCGGCATTCACTCTCTCTCACCTAGCCGGCACGGCTGCTGCTTGGGCAAACCTGCTGTTAGAAACCAACCATCCTGCCCTCTATGATTTCGATCAGCTAGTATTGGAAATGTCCCGAGTGTTCGACACCAGGTATAAAGCACAATCCCATGATCTAGAACTACTGGACCTGTCCCAGGGGAAGGGCTCTCTTATTGAATACATCACAAGATTTAACCAACTGGCAGCAGAGACCTCCTGGCCTGAAAGTAAGAGATCGGTGGTATTCTATAGAGGACTAAGCAGCCCTATGAAAGACGCCTTGGCTATGGTTCCGTCTCTGCCAGTCCAGTTCCCGGCCCTGGTGGACCTGGCTCTCCAAGTAGACGCACGACGCTCCGAACGCAGGGCTGAGGCCGGGTTTTCCCAAACGGCCAGCTCTGCTATTCCGTCGTCGTCCTCTGAAGCCACCGGTGAGCCGATGCAAATAGGAGGTGTTAGGAGTCCCATCACCTCGAGAGAGAGGGAGCGCAGAAGGGCTGAGAATGCCTGCTTTTATTGCGGCTTAGGGGGGCATTTTGTGAAGGAGTGTCCCCGGAGACCCAGACCCAAGAAGCAGGTTTTTCATCCAGCTCGATCCTAGATACGGGGGTAGGATCGAGCTCCCCATGCCTTTCCCCGAAAATCGTTCCGTCATTTGGTCAGATCAGGCCCATTCAGGTAGATGCCACCATACAGCATGCCCCTGGGATTATCCACCCCGTGCGGATTATTATCGATTCCGGGGCCTCCGGGAACTATATTGATATCGCTCTGGCTCGGACATTGAACCTACCCCTGATCAATAAACCCCGACCCGAACCAGTTCAAGCAGTTGATGGGACGGAACTCGCTTCTGGTCCCATTAAGCAACAGACCACCCCCCTCGTCCTCACTATCCTGTCAGTCCATAGGGAAATCCTCCATTTTGATCTGATATCCACGCCTCAGTTCGGCGTCATAGTAGGCATACCCTGGTTACGAGAACATAACCCGCATATAGATTGGGGAACGGGACACGTCCATTTCGAATCTGAACTCTGTCAGAACTACTGCCTCCCCGTGGACAGTGAAACAGACACACCAGCATTAGCACTCGGTGCTGTCGCCCAACTCACGATACTGGGCGACGACATTCCCCCTGCCTCACACATAGTGGGTTTAGTCACCGCTCCCATCCCTGTGGCTTATCAGGATTACACTTTGCTATTCGATCAGGGCTCCTCTGAAGTACTCCCTCCTCACCGCTCCTATGACTGTCCAATCGACCTTGTGCCTGGGGCCTTGGTACCTTCAGGCCGCATCTATTCTTTGTCCCTATCGGAAGACCTGACTCTTAAGGAGTACATTGATAAGGCGCTGCGTTTGGGTCACATTCGTCCTTCCAAGTCGGCTGCAGCCAGTCCCATATTCTTCGTGCCCAAAAAAGAAGGCGACCTTCGTCCCTGTGTGGATTACCGTCGGCTTAACGCCGTCACGGTGAAGAACCATTATCCGATTCCACTCATCTCTCCCCTCCTGGACCGGTTAACCCACGCCTCCATTTATACCAAGCTGGATTTGCGGGGGGCATATAACCTCGTCCGCATCCGAAAGGGTGACGAATGGAAGACCGCCTTCTGTACGCGGTATGGCCTTTTTGAGTATACGGTCATGCCCTTCGGCCTGTGCAACGCCCCTGCCACCTTCCAACATTTCATGAACAACATCTTCTCGGACATATTAGACACGTTTGTGGTGGTGTATCTTGATGACATTCTCGTCTTCTCTCACACCCTGGAAGAACACATACAACACGTACGAGAAGTATTGTCCCGACTGCAAGAACAATCATTGTTTATCAAACCCGAAAAATGTCTGTTCCATGTGTCTAACGTGGAGTTTCTAGGGTTTAACATCACACCTGGTGGTCTGGCCATGAATCATGCCAAGGTTCGAGCTATCCTCGATTGGCCAACACCAAAGACCCTAAAGACTTTGCAGTCTTTCTTGGGTTTCGCCAATTTCTATCAGCGCTTTATCTCTGGGTTCTCTTCTCTCGTGTCGCCTCTTACGTCCCTTACCAGTCCTCTTGTTCCTTTTGAATGGCAGGAGATACACCAGCAGGCTTTCGAGGCGTTGAAGAACGCTTTTACCACTGCCCCGGTACTCCAACACCCCGATCCCGAACAACCATACGTCGTTGAGGCCGATGCCTCTTCCTTTGCGTTGGGGGCGATTTTGTCACAGGTTTGTCCCTCTACAGGGCGGTTGCATCCTGTGGCCTTCCATTCGCGTAAGTTCAGCCCCGCAGAATCCCACTATACCGTAACCGAAAAGGAGCTACTGGCGGTAATGGACGCCTTCCGAACTTGGCGTCACCACCTGTTGGGGGCCAAACATAAGGTTACGGTATACACAGATCACAGGAACCTGCAAGACCTGGCGGCCTTGAAATGTGTAAACAGTAGACAGGTCAGGTGGCATCTGTTCTTCGCCGCTTTCGACTTTCAGATTAAACACCGCTCTGGTACAGAACATAGCAAGGCGGACGCTTTGTCTCGCTCCCCTGGGGGGGTTTCGTTACCGGTGTTTCCCGACACACTCTTACCCCGGGGACATGTTGTCTGTACATGCACACCCCCTCTGGCACTACTAGAAGACATTCGTTCCTGGGTTCAAAGGCACCCCGATCAGCTGTCAGAATGGGATCCCACCTATCACAACGGTTTGCCATATGTACAGGACCGTCTAGTACTCCCTACCACTGACACCAGAAACCTAGCCCTAGAGTGGTCCCATGACGCCCCGATCAATGGTCACCCGGGCCAGGCCCGCACCTTGGATCTCTTGAAACGATGGTGTTGGTGGCCGTCCATGAGGCACGACGTGGGCTGTTACGTCAACACATGCTCAGTCTGTGCTCAGGGTAAACATCGTAGGGGTCGTCCATTGGGGCTACTGCGACCCTTACCCGTGCCACCAAAACCCTGGCACACCCTGAGCATGGATTTCGTAACCGATTTACCCAAGATCCAGGGTTACGACACCATATGGGTAGTGGTCGATGTCTTCACCAAGATGGCTCAATTCATCCCTTGTCATGGTATCCCGTCTGCCCCTGCCTTGGCCAAGTTATTCTTTGATAACGTTTTCTGCCGCTACGGCCTTCCCTCTGTCCTGGTGTCCGATCGGGGCTCTCAGTTCACGTCCCGTTTTTGGCGTGCATTGACCGCTCTTCTAGGTATCGATGCCCGGTTCTCCTCCGCTTATCACCCGGAAACCGATGGCCAGACCGAGAGAACAAATCAGTCCATGGAACAATATCTGCGTTGTTTGATGCTACAACAACAATCAACCTGGTTCCAGAACATACATTACGCTGAGTTCGCCTACAACAACGCTACTCACTCCTCCACGGGTCTCTCTCCATTTTACGCCATGTATGGCCAGCATCCCAGGGTCCTCCCTATCCCCGACATCTCTCCCACCGAGAACCCTGCAGCAGTGGCCTGCGTTCGAGACATGTCAGCCCTCCATACCCAGGTCCTCGTTCATCTGCAGGAGGCACAGGCATCCATGAAGGCCTCCGGAGACGCTAGGCGTACCATGGCCCCGTTGTATCCGGTTGGGTCCCGGGTTTGGCTGTCCTCCCATCATCTCCACTTGAAGGGCTGCCGCAAACTCATGCCCCGTTTTGTGGGTCCTTATGTTGTTTCCCATGTCATCAACCCGGTGGCCTATCGCCTGGTTCTCCCCTCCTCTTGGCGGGTACATCCTGTGTTTCACACCTCCCTCCTCAAGCCCTGCCCGTCCTTGACGCGTCTTCGCCCTTCTCCTGCCCCCGTGTCCCTGGATGCACCTGATGTTTTCGAGGTCTCGGGCATATTGGGGTCCCGTTTCCTTCGGGGTCGCCTGCAGTACCTTGTTGACTGGTTGGGTTACGGTCCGGAGGAACGCACCTGGGTCCCCGCCTCGGATGTCCATGCCCCTCGCTTGATCTCCCGGTTTCATAGGGAACATCCTTCCTGCCCACGGGGTCGTGGGCCTTTGAGGGGGGGCTCTGTCATGTCCTCGGGTAGTTCCTACGACCTTGTCCCGACACCCAGTCCAGTGTCCTACCCCTCCCATTCACCTGTCTCCCGGTGCTCACGTAGGCAACCCCGGTTGGCTCGCGCGCTGGCCAAACAAACGCCATACACCCTGCAGTCACGATTGCGGCCGTTTCTCCATTGGCAGTTGCCTTGGAGATTAGGCCACCGCTGGAGCAGTAACACACTCGCTCGTGCTGTTTTGGCCCGATCACGTGACCCGAGGAAACGGTCACGTGCCCCGGTTTCGCGGTCACGTGACTCCGGTTGACATCATGTGACCAGGAAGTGGACAATATATAAGCAGTGCAGTGCCGGTATCCTACGCTTCACAGCTGGTTTACCAGGAGTACTCTGTTTGACCTTCTTACCTGTATTGCTTACCTGGCTTCCTTGGACTTGGCTTATGTTTACTGGACTTCTTGTGGATCACGTTTGGATTTGGCTACATCGGCTTTTCTGCTCATCACGGCTCCTGACCCTGGACTGAACTACGGACTTCCTCTGGATCTCGTTCTTGTTTATCCCATTGGTGTAGACTGCTCTTCCTGGCCTCAGACCTTCGTCTGCAACGGATCTCTGTTGGGCCTCTCTGGTTGCACCTCTACACGGGGAATCTCACTCTCCAGTTGGTGGCTGCCACCTGATTACCTGGGGCCCTCTTCAATACACTCTCCAGGTGGAGACTGGCGAGGTACATCTAGACCTATCCCGCAGGGTGGGTCTTTTGCCTACGTGAGTCCCGGAACCATCCTCCCGTTCAGGTTTTCCATCCCTTTCATCAGGTCCCCGGTAAGACTCTGACTGTATTCGGATTATTGTATGTAGTGTCCTGACTGCTTGGTATCTAATCATTGCCTTTTTCCACAGCTGCCTTGGGGTTCCTAGTACTTCGGTTCCGGCTTCGGATTATCTCCACCTGTGGCCGCAAAGGTTGCACAGGGAGTGATTTAGTGATTCTCCCTGTGCGGCACTTGGGGACAGAGGTCTTCTATATCTTCACGACTCTCAACACAAGACACTGAACAGCAGAGGGCGCTGCCGGTCAGTACTGAGGTCTTTTGCTCTGGATGTGTGGGTCGGTCTCAGTAGCTGAACAGCAGAAGGCGCTGCCGGTCAGTACTGAGGTCTTTTGCACTGGATGTGTGGGTCGGTCTCAGTAGCTGAACAGCAGAGAGCGCTGCCGGTCAGTACTGAGGTCTTTTGCTCTGGATGTGTGGGTCGGTCTCAGTAGCTGAACAGCAGAAGGCGCTGCCGGTCAGTACTGAGGTCTTTTGCACTGGATGTGTGGGTCGGTCTCAGTAGCTGAACAGCAGAGGGCGCTGCCGGTCAGTACTGGGGTCTTTTGCTCTGGATGTGTGGGTCTCAGTAGCTGAACAGCAGAGGGCGCTGCCGGTCAGTACTGAGGTCTTTTGCACTGGATGTGTGGGTCGGTCGGTCTCAGTAGCTGAACAGCAGAGGGCGCTGCCGGTCAGTACTGAGGTCTTTTGCTCTGGATGTGTGGGTCTCAGTAGCTGAACAGCAGAGGGCGCTGCCGGTCAGTACTGAGGTCTTTTGCTCTGGATGTGTGGGTCGGTCTCAGTAGCTGAACAGCAAAGGGCGCTGCCGGTCAGTACTGAGGTCTTTTGCACTGGATGTGTGGGTCGGTCTCAGTAGCTGAACAGCAGAGAGCGCTGCCGGTCAGTACTGAGGTCTTTTGCTCTGGATGTGTGGGTCGGTCTCAGTAGTTGAACAGCAGAGAGCGCTGCCGGTCAGTACTGAGGTCTTTTGCTCTGGATGTGTGGGTCGGTCTCAGTAGCTGAACAGCAGAGGGCGCTGCCGGTCAGTACTGAGGTCTTTTGCTCTGGATGTGTGGGTCGGTCTCAGTAGCTGAACAGCAGAAGGCGCTGCCGGTCAGTACTGAGGTCTTTTGCACTGGATGTGTGGGTCAGTCTCAGTAGCTGAACAGCAGAGAGCGCTGCCGGTCAGTACTGAGGTCTTTTGCTCTGGATGTGTGGGTCGGTCTCAGTAGCTGAACAGCAGAGAGCGCTGCCGGTCAGTACTGAGGTCTTTTGCTCTGGATGTGTGGGTCTCAGTAGCTGAACAGAAGAGAGCGCTGCCGGTCAGTACTGAGGTCTTTTGCTCTGGATGTGTGGGTCTCAGTAGCTGAACAGCAGAGGGCGCTGCCGGTCAGTACTGAGGTCTTTTGCTCTGGATGGGTCGGTCTCAGTAGCTGAACAGCAGAGAGCGCTGCCGGTCAGTACTGAGGTCTTTTGCTCTGGATGTGTGGGTCGGTCTCAGTAGCTGAACAGCAGAGAGCGCTGCCGGTCAGTACTGAGGTCTTTTGCTCTGGATGTGTGGGTCGGTCTCAGTAGCTGAACAGCAGAGAGCGCTGCCGGTCAGTACTGAGGTCTTTTGCTCTGGATGTGTGGGTCTCAGTAGCTGAACAGCAGAGGGCGCTGCCGGTCAGTACTGAGGTCTTTTGCTCTGGATGTGTGGGTCTCAGTAGCTGAACAGCAGAGGGCGCTGCCGGTCAGTACTGAGGTCTTTTGCTCTGGATGGGTCGGTCTCAGTAGCTGAACAGCAGAGAGCGCTGCCGGTCAGTACTGAGGTCTTTTGCTCTGGATGTGTGGGTCGGTCTCAGTAGCTGAACAGCAGAGAGCGCTGCCGGTCAGTACTGAGGTCTTTTGCTCTGGATGTGTGGGTCTCAGTAGCTGAACAGAAGAGAGCGCTGCCGGTCAGTACTGGGGTCTTTTGCTCTGGATGTGTGGGTCGGTCTCAGTAGCTGAACAGCAGAGAGCGCTGCCGGTCAGTACTGAGGTCTTTTGCTCTGGATGTGTGGGTCTCAGTAGCTGAACAGCAGAGAGCGCTGCCGGTCAGTACTGAGGTCTTTTGCTCTGGATGTGTGGGTCGGTCTCAGTAGCTGAACAGCAGAGGGCGCTGTCGGTCAGTACTGAGGTCTTTTGCTCTGGATGTGTGGGTCTCAGTAGCTGAACAGCAGAGAGCGCTGCCGGTCAGTACTGAGGTCTTTTGCTCTGGATGTGTGGGTCTCAGTAGCTGAACAGAAGAGAGCGCTGCCGGTCAGTACTGGGGTCTTTTGGCTGAGCTGTCTGCAGGTCGCTGAATCGGCACTGAACAGGGTCCTGTAAGGAAGGACTGGCCTGCATTGATGGAACTGGGTGTAAGGACTGGCCTGCATTGATGGGACTGGGCGGGCCTCTGTACTGAAATGTAGCAGGAGGGGGCGGGGCTGAGGTACCTTGGCAGATCTGTATGCGTCTGAGCACTGAAGTAACGAGGCGTGCCGCTTTTTGGCCCTGGTGGGAATGAGGTACATTGTCGGAGCTCTGTGCTAGCCTCACCTCAGTGATAGACATACATCGGCGGAGATGTTCAGGTCTACAAAATAGCAGGCCTTTCTGCGGGTGGGGGCCGAGGTGCATTGGAAGAGCTGCGGCATGGCCAGGTACTGCACTAGGAAGTGATTCTGCACAGCGGCTCCGGCACGGAGGGGCATTGCCTCTGCTATGCCTTCTTGGTCCTAGAATCGAGAACGGCGGAGTGGGGGTTGTTGTGGGGCCCTGTCCGGATCACCGGGCGGGCCCCTGCGAGTGCCGGGAGCACCCGATACGGACCATCCGCGCGGCGCTCATGCTGGGACAAAGGAGTGGGGGTCACCCCACTCGCTCCGGAGCACTGGAGCCACCCATGTGTCTGGGGGCACCCAGCACACGGCAGCCCCGGCTCTGGGGGCACCCAGGCCGGGGTTGCACAATCCAGCCATGATCTCATGGCTAGCCAACAGAGACGGCGGCGTTGCCCAGCAGGGGTGCCGACCTCATGGAGGGCCCCGTCCCTGGGCCTACTGCACGCGGTGCTGCACCAGCAGGGTGCACACAAACAACGACACCGGAGTCAGGATCACATGGACTGATGAGCCGGAAGCGGCTCCTTCGTTATATTAGATTGGGCACATGGTTCCCCCAGGTGACCAAGAAAACAACTCTAGGAGATACCATGTCTCCCAACAGGGGTGACATGCAACAGGGGTGGTCCTCTGGGTCTCGGTGGCAGAGGGCCTCCTACATGTCCCAGAACACTTCTAATTCTTCTGCATCAGAGGCAACTGGCTTCTGGCGGCTGCAGGCCAGGACTCACAGGATGGAACTGCAATAGGGGCAGCCATGCGTGGGTCCCAGCCATGGAACTGCGAAGGGGGTGTGAGGCAGGACTGAGGTACTTGGAGAGAGCAGTGTGTGGGTCCGGCCGGGGGTATGAGGACAGAGAACCGTCCTAAGATCCCACCATGAATGCATGCCTCACCCCAGCGTGTTAATGTTGGTGGGCCCCAACCCCAGCCCATTGCTGCTGCGTGGGCATCACCTGGCACTAGGCCAACCAGCTGGTTCACCTCACCCCCCTCAGACACGGGCAGCAGCAGCACATCCAGCTGGACTGAGGAGCCTTCTTACCCCCAATGATCTTTACATGGAAGCTCCAGGGGTGGGATGGAGGCCCTGCTGCGGTAAGCCGGACACACATCACTACCTTCAAGGTGTGCTGGGGGAGTGCTATGGCCACCTCAGGGCTTCTAGGCACGGATGTCGACTTTACCTTGAACTGAATCTCAGGCGATCGATTTCTTACCCATCTAATCGGGTGCCAAGACTCTGGGAGTCTATATAGTCCCCAAGCTCTCTTTCTGAAGAATATACGTGTTGTGTGTGACCCTCCCAAGTGTATTGCCCTTTTAAGATTGGGAGTGTTGTGTGTGACCCTTCCAAGTGTAATGCCCTTTTAAAATGGGGAGTGTTGTGTGTGTCCCTCCCAAGTGTATTGCCCTTTTAAGATTGGGAGTGTTGTGTGTGACCCTTCCAAGTGTAATGCCCTTTTAAAATGGGGAGTGTTGTGTGTGTCCCTCCCAAGTGTATTGCCCTTTTAAGATGGGGAGTGTTGTGTGTGTCCCTCCCAAGTGTATTTCCCTTTTAAGATGGGGAGTGTTGTGTGTGTGTCCCTCCCAATTGTATTGCCCTTTTAAGATGGGGATTGTTGTGTATCCCTCCCAAGTGTATTGCCCTTTTAAGGTGGGCTATGACTGTGTGATGGCCCCACCTAATAAAAGGAGCCCCTGCATGCCCGTGCCTCAGAACAGCTGCGGGCTCCAACAAAGGAACTGCTGGCTCCGTCCCTCATTTCAGGCCTGCAGGCCCATATCATGTGATCACGGTCATGCAGACCTGGCCTGCAGGCCCACAACATGTGACCACGGTCCTGCAGGTCCATGCTGGTCTGGGCCCCCCAGTCAGCTTGGTGCTCTGGGTCCACCCCAGGCACCCTCCATCTAGGATGCTCCTGGCATCCATGGTGCTCCTGGCACACAGGCGATGCCCCCATGGCTTATCAGGGTCCCGCCCTGAAACAATCATAAGTCCTGGTGATCCCAGCAATCCCAACAGGGTGCTGGGCCCCCCAGCATCTGTGGGGCTGGCCGTTTGCCCACGGCTAGTCACAATTATGGCGATGAGGAAGAAGAGACCACGGCGTGGTCGGTTGCCTACGAGGAGCAAAAAAGCGGATGCAGCATGCACCGCCATGAAAAAGGAGGAGTGGATGCCATGCCCAGCCCCTGCCAGCGGATCCTTCCTGGCCACGGCCCTCTGTGAAGAGGGTGCTTGTGCGGCCAGAGTGAGGGCCGGCCTGCAGCCCCTGGCGGCTGTCATCAAGTGTTGTCAGTTTATGAGGGAGAAGATGCCAAGCTCCAGGGTCGTAGCCCCCAAACGAACCTACCACCTGCGGCATCCACCGCCGAGTCATCTTGCCTGCTCCTGCTGTGGTAGAATGTGCGGGCTCCACGAGCAGTGTTTGCTGTTTCCAGACAGAAAGGAGGTGAGCGCTCATCCCGCCCCACCTAAGCCTTCAAAGAGATTCCGGGCGGGCGGACAACCGACCACCCCACAGGCTCTTCTTCCTCGTCGCCATTATTGCTTGGCCAGCTGTGGGCAAACGGCCAGTCTCACAGGTGCTGAGGGGCTCAGCACCCTGTTGGGATTACCGGGTTCACCCAGACTTATGATTGTTGCAGGGAGGGACCCTGATAGACCCTGGGGGCATCACCTGTGTGCCAGGGGCCGGAAAGTATAAGGGGACAAGGAGAAGCGACTGACCCTAAGGGAGTTGGAGGCAGATGAGCGAAGAGCTCGAGAAGGGAGATATTTAGGAAGAGAGAGGTGAAGGTATATCGGTCCCAGACCCCAGAAGGCCTTGTGTACAATGCAGAGGGTTTTGAACTTAATCCTCCCAGCCACTGGGAGCCAGTGCAGAGATTTCAGTCCTGGAGAGATACGATCCCTGGGCTTGAGGCCAAGGACAAGTCTCGCAGTCCTGTTCTGGATAAGTTGCAGAGGGCGGAGAGTAGAGGCAGGCAGATTTAGATAGAGGCTGTTACAGTAGTCCAGCTTGGAGAGGACCAGGGCTCTGGAGACAGTGAGCTTCTGGGGGAAGGAGAGGAAAGGAAGAATACCTCTAAGGAGGTGCAGCTGGTAGTGTGACTTCTTAGAGACGTCAGAGATGTGAAGGGAGAAGGAGAGTGCAGAGTCGAAGATGACCCTGAGGTTTTTAGCCTTGCAGGTGGGAGTGGCAGGAGGGCCAAGAGAGGCCGGCCAGAGAGCTGCAGGGAAGGAGGGAGTGGGTGTGCCGATGAGTAGAATCTCAATCTTACTGGCATTAAGGCAGAGGTCGTTGGCGGCACACCATTCCTCGATGGCTGACAGTCAGAGATGAGGGAAGGAGAGGAGGAGGCCGAGGGTAGCCTGAAAATGAGCTGGGTATCATCCGCATAGCACTGAAAGTTGGGACAGAGAGCGGCGATGCGGTGGGCAAGGAGTGCCAGGTATTGGTTGGACAGCCAGGGAGAGAGGTTAGATCCCTGGGGGACACCACAGGTAGAGAAAAAGATGTCGGAGAGGAAGGACTCAAATTGGACCTGGGAGGGTCGGTCGGAGAGGAACTAAGTCAGCCACGCCAGAGCCTGACCAGTGATACCCAGGTTATCACAGAGACGGTTGAGCAGGATGGCTTGGTTGACAGTGTCAAAGGCAGAAGAGAGATCAAGCAAGATAAGAACGCAAGGGGTGTTAGAGTCGAGGTTGGAGAGCAGGTCTTCACGGATGTTCAAAAGAGCAGTTTCCATGCTTCTAGCAGCTCTGAAGCCAGACTAATGGTCATGAAGACAACCAACAGATTCAGTGTAGGGATTGAGCTGGGAGATGGCCAGTTTCTACAGGAGTTTGCCCAGGAAGGGAGTAATGGAGATTGGGCACTAGTTAGCGGGCAGGAGGGGTCGGCAGAGGGTTTCTTAAGAAGAGGGTGCACAAGGGAGTGCTTCAGGGGGGAAGGGAAGACTCCAGTGGCAAAGGAGTGATTGCAGAAATCTGCCAGAGCAGGTGCCAGGGAGTCGATGTGATCCTTGATAGTTTTGGAGGAACAGGGGTGAACCTGTTTCGACGAGACTTTCATAGATCGGACCTGTCTAGAAACCTCGTCTGGAGAGAAAAGGGGAAAGGCAGAGAAGGAGGGAGGAGGGGTGGCTGCAGAAGGGCCGGAGGAAGAGCAGGGAATAGCGGGAGGGGGGTGAGAGACGGAGAGTGAGGACAGGATGTCCTGTGTTTTTGAAATGAAGTGAGAAGCCAGTGCCGTGCAGAGGGCCTGTGAAGGGACAGGAGAGGTAGAGACTGCGACAGGATTGGCCAGTTCCTTGCAGATTCAGCCAAGTTGTTAGATGCCGCAGAGATGCAGGCTTGGATATGGGCTCTCTTCTTGGTGAGGACGGAGAGCCGGTATTGCCTTTGCAGCAGGCGGCAGGCCAGTTTGTCAGAGGATGAACCTGAAGCACGCCATTTCCTCTCGGCAACCCTACACTTGCGTTTAAGGGTGAAAAGGTCTGAGTCGTACCAGGAGTTACACTTGGCTTTGGGCTTCAGGCGGATTCTCATGACAGGGGCAAGGATATCGAGAGTATCAGATATAGAAGAGTGGACCGTGGAGAGGGCTGTGTCAGGGTGAGAGTCAGCCAGGTGGAGTGGAGGGGGTGAGAATGTGGCGGCGAAAGCCTCAACTGACACACGCTTCATGGGTCGGGTGAACGAGAAGGTGGGTGGCAGTGACGGAGGTGGCTTCGCCTGCGGGGTAGGGAGGGTGAGATGGGAGGATAGGAGAAAGTGGTCACTCTAGGAGAGAGGAGTGGAGAGAGGGACAGAGAGGGAAGGTCTGAAGAGATCAGAACATGAAGAGTGTGCCCTGCAGAATGAGTCGGGCCAGAGGGGAGAATGGTGAGGGAGAGAGAGTCGCAGAGGTCGCAAAAGAGTTCAGAGGGGGGACAGAAGGCATCCAGGTGGATGTTGAAGTCTCCAAGAAGGAGGAGTTGAGTGGTTGAGGCCAGGAGTGAGGAGGAGAGGTCTGCCCACTCAGAGAGGAAGGAAGAAACCTACCCAGGTGGCCGATAGATAGTAGCCACAGTTAGGGAGTGGCTAGGCGAAAGAGAGAGCCTGCAGACGAGGCATTCAAAAGAGGAGTAGGCCTGCGTAGGGATGACAGAGGCAGGAATCCACATGTAAACATGTTTCCCGGGCCAGCTGGCGGTGAAAGAATGAAGCGCTCCAAGTCTGTGCAAAGAAAGAAGCGCTGCGCATCGGAGCAAATAAAACAAATGTATATGGCCCCCCACAGCGATCTCGGTCCCTAAGGCAGTGAGAATATACATGCTCCGGTGTCAGAGCTGTGAAAGTGAAAGCCCCAGTAATATCCCGGGATAAGAGGCAGTGACTAATGAAGTGCTCCACGTCGGAGTGTGCATGATAGAATGCACATGACGATCAACCGATCTCGGGGCCAACAGGCAGCGACATGAAAAGGGCTCTGTACTAGAGCTATGAGAGAAGAGGGAAAGTGCCTGATGTGGGTCTGTGCACGGTGCTCGAACAGCATGAAAAGAACTGGAAAGGTAAAGGTGCTCCGGTGTGTCCCTGTGCTCTGTGGCTGGAGAGAGTAACCATGCAACAAAGAAAGGCGTCTAATGCCTGGGGGAGAAAGGGTGCAGCACAGACCAGCAATGAATAAATGAGGGCAAAATATCCTGCCACTAGTGTCACACTGTCGGCCCTGAAAGTGGCCCCAACACCCTTCCACTAGTGTCACACTGTCTGCCCAGCAAGTGGCCCCAACACCCTGCCACTAGTGTCGCGCTGTCTGCCCAGCAAGTGGCCCTAACACCCTGCCACTAGTGTCACGCTGCCTGCCCAGCAAGTGGCCCTAACACCCTGCCACTAGTGTCGCGCTGCCTGCCCAGCAAGTGGCCCCAACACCCTGCCACTAGTGTCGCGCTGCCTGCCCAGCAAGTGGCTCCAACACCCTGCCACTAGTGTCACGCTGCCTGCCCAGCAAGTGGCCCTAACACCCTGCCACTGGTGTCGCCCTGCCTGCCCTACCATCCATGGACCCGGACGATGTGGCCCCGGGTGCGGGTCACTGCCAGCCCGTGAACTGGGATATCACCTGCCTAATTCTCCTGCCAGGGGAAAGGGAAGCTAGGACTGGCCATGACTGCTTCCCCATCAATAGCAGTGACTCCTGTCTGAGGGAGTGTGGCCCTGGCACCCGCCACTAAGAAGAACTGTAACAAGCAAGCAGGGGTTGCAGCTCTGTATGAATTCTTGTGTGCCCTCCTGTGCCACTACAGTAAAGTGACACTCCTGCCTGGGGGAGCGTAGCCAAGAAGAGGAGGTGAGTAACACTCTGCCACCCCATGCCCTGTCAACATCAAGAGGCATTCCCGCCAGGGGAACCTGAACGTGGCGCAACCTAGACACCCTGCTATCCGCGACTCGCTGCCTGCCCCCACATCAAGGGGGCCTGAACGTGGTGCATCCTAGATGCCCTGCTAGCTGTGTCTCATTGCCTGCCCCCACATAAAGGGACTGGCTGAGCCTGAATGTGGTGCAGTCTAGACACCCTGCTACCTCTGTCTCGCTGCCTGCCCTCACATCAAGGGACTGGCTGAGCCTGAATGTGGTGCAGTCTAGACGTCTTGCTACCTCTGTCTCGCTGCCTGCCCCCACATCAAGGGACTGGCTGAGCCTGAATGTGGCGCAGCCTAGACGCCCTGCTAGCTGCTAGCTGCGTCTCACTGCCTGCCCCAGCACCAAGAGACTAAGCCAATGTGGTCCCTGGTGCGGCTTTGCCGGCCTTTGAACTGTGCCATCAACGGACCTTGACCTGAACGGACACTGATGCAAAGTGTACTGGTCTCCTGCAGTCCTACAAGTGCTCGGAGAAACCTCAGTTTTTAGATGCTGTGAGCCTGCGTGTAAATTATATGCTTAAAGTGGTCCTAGGTAAATGGATGCAAAGCTGTTCTCCAATAGTTTGTTGGCATCCTCTAAATGGTGCCAACAGCTAACAATGGTGTCATTCAGTGGCGGAAGTCCCACTTACCGCAGGTTAATAAAGGGTCTTGTAAAACGTCCCCCCCCCCAACTGTCACCCCCTGAATATGTGCAGAGTGTTCGATATGTGTCATATATCTGCAACTAGTTGAGTCCCTATGTCTGTATCATTGGTCTGTCCTATGATTCGTCTACCCTACAATTCCCAAGTGGTACAAGTATTGTCCTGTAGTGGGGTGCGGGGGATCATGTATGTTTCGGTAACATTTGTTTTGTTTGTTATGAAAAAGGAGGAGTATTCTGTGTGACCCTCCCAAGTGTATTGCCCTTTTAAAATGGGTCATGACCTAATAAAAGGAGCCCCTGCCTGGCCGTGCCTCAGAACGGCTGCAGAGTCCAACAATGGAACTGCTGACTCCGGCTCCCATTTCGGGCCTGCAGGTCCACACCCTGTGATCATGGACCTGCAGGTCTGAGCCCCCCATATCTGCCTGGTGTCCTGGGTCTACCCAAGGCACCCTCCATCTAGGATGCTCCCGGCATCCATGGCGCCCCTGGCACCCAGGCCGTGCCCCCATGGCCTGTCAGGGTCCCGCCCTGCAACAATCAGAAGTCCGGGTGACCCTGGCAGTGTGCCCACAGCTGGCCCCCCAATAATATGAAAAGAAATCCAGGGTGCCTTCCACCCATAAAGTTCTGCTCAACCGTGCAAACCGTCCTCCTCCCACGGCAGATAGCCCTCCATTCTCACCCGGCCTCTATTCTCACCCTCTGAAGGCCGCTGTCTTCCTCTCCCATGCCGATGATGCTGCAGACAGCCCTCCATTCTCACCCGGCCTCTATTCTCACCCTCTGAAGGCCGCTGTCTTCCTCTTCCATGCTGATGGTCCTGCAGACAGGCCTCCATTCTCACCTGGCCTATAGTCTCACCCTGAATACCGCCATCTTCCTCTCCCATGCCGATGATACTGCAGACAGGCCTCCATTCTCACCCAGCCTCTATTTTTACCCTGAAGGCTGCTGTCTTCCTCTTCCATGCCGATGATGCTGCAGACAGGCCTCCATTCTCACCCAGCCTCTATTCTTACCCTGAAGGCTGCTGTCTTCCTCTTCCATGCTGATGATGCTGCAGACAGGCCTCCATTCTCACCCGGCCTCTATTCACACCCTGAAGGCCGCCGTCTTCCTCTCCCATGCCGATGGTCCTGCAGACAGGCCTTCCTTCTCACCCGGCCTCTATTCTCACCTTGAAGGCCGCCGTCTTCTTCTCCCATGCCGATGGTCCTGCAGACAGGCCTCCATTCTCACCCGGCCTCTATTCTCACCCTGAAGGCGCCGTCCTCTTTTTCCGATGCCGATGCTCCTGCAGACAGGCCTCCATTCTCACCGGCCCCCCATTCTGACACTGAAGGTCGCCGTCCTCCTTTTACCATGCCGAGGGAACTGCGGCAGGCCTCCATTCTCACTCTGGAGGCCACTGCACTCTTCTCCCACATCGATAGTCCCGCAGACAGGCCTCCATCCTCACTCGGCCTCTATTCACACCCTGAAGGCCGCCGTCTTCCTTTCCCATGCCGATGGTCCTGCAGACAGACCTCCATTCTCACCCGGCCTCTATTCTCACCCTGAAGGCCACTGCACTCCTCTCCCACATTGATAGTCCCGCAGACAAGCCTCCATTCTCACTCGGCATCTATTCACACCCTGAAGGCCGCCGTCTTCCTCTCCAATGCCGATGGTCCTGCAGACATGCCTCCATTCTCACCCGGCCTCTATTCTCACCCTGAAGACCACTGCACTCCTCTCCCACGTCGATAGTCCCGCTGCCAGGCATCCATTCTCACTCTGCCTCTACTCTCACCCTGAAGGCCGCCAGACTCCTCTCGCACGTCTCTTGGGAGGTTAGTTACAGAAGTCCTGATGACCCAGAAAGGGATGGGGAAACATCTCCTCGCTCTCTCCCGAACACCTGATATCTCAGGAGTGGGGCTTGGCTCTCTAATGAGATTGGGAAATGGCTCTCTGGAGGGCGAGGGGGTGGGTTACAGAAGGTGTGAAGACCCGGAAGGGGATGGGGAAACGTTCTCCTCTCTTTCCCCCGGTACACCTTGTAAAACCAGATATTGTATGGAGAAGCCTGGTTTGTTATCATGAGAGAATCATTACCCATTTAGGGATTTAGTTATCCATCATTCATTCTGATTAGTAGTGTGATATTAGATTATCCATATTATGTAGCCATTTGCGTTTGCTATAGAATGAGGCCTTTTGTATTTGAAGTGCCTTGTAGAGACATGTTAAGACATATGTATTATGTATGCATTGTAGAGACACCACGCATGAGTGTGCACTTAGAGTATGCATTGAGACAGTATGTATAGCGCTTGCCATTGCGAGAGAGAGTAAACGCTAGAATACATGAGACCTATGGCATTTTGAAGCCATTCTGAATGAGATAGAAGAGAAGCGCCACGGCCTGCGAAAGAATGTTTTGAGTCACAGGGGTATGAGGAATGAGTAAACAGTTTGGTTGTTCAGACACAGATAACGTGACTCTTGTGCGAGTGGAGAATCGGAGAAGGGATGGCTTTATTATCAGGCCCTGGGCTGTGTGCGCAGACAGAGAGCAAGGAGCTTTGCACAGAGAGACAGAAGAGAGGGATTTCAGTGGAGTGAATAGAGGAATATGGAAGGAGATGGTATGGTGTTATGTAACACAGATAGCATATACAGGATAGGCTGAAATGTCACGATGACAGAACACGCAGTGCATCACAGACTTTCAGGCACTGCTCGGATTTAGAAATGCTGACAGAGAGAGAAATTAGTGAATTCTTAATGTAACTATAGAGATGTATGTACATCATTTGACACTATAACTGAGCAGTACTGAATTTTTAGATGGCGATGGAGATGACTCTGAGATTGTAGATGTAGATAGAGCTGACTCTGAGATCGAGGGAGTTTGGATGGAGCTGGTCTCTGAGATTGAAGAGAGACGTTTGGCTGGCATGAGATCGAGAGGCGAATGAAAGGAAGTTGCCATTGAGGGAGAAGTGTTTTGGTGCAGCAGAATCCGATGGTTTTGGTAGTTCGGAAGCTTGGGGAAGCATTCTGATGAGAGCAGAGTCGAGGACTTGGCAGAGGGAGGTGGAGACAAGAGACATGGCAAGAGGGGAGTATTGCTGATATGAGACCTAATTGATCTGGATAAGACACGTGCCAATGAGGAATAAGGACAGATACTCACAAAGAGCTTTGGGTTTGGAGGATGGGGAAATCAGACAGGGATTGTCTAAGAGAGAGAGTGTGAAGTGTGGTGTGGATTGGAGAGGAATGATGAGGATTGGAGAGGAATGCTGAATGCTGACACTTGCCATATGTATGAATACACTGGATAAGGCGCTATTAGATGGCTTTCATTAGAAGCCTGTAAGGCTTACAGTTATTGTATTGCATTGTAGATTTGCACCCAAAGCATAAAAGGTGCACATTTGAGATTTGCATTATAGTAGTGTTTGCATCATGCATTGCTGTGCATGAATACATGTATTCTATTGTAATAATTGAAACTGACTTGTGTGTTTATATTCGTGTCCATTGTTATCTTATTTCTCGTGTTATTTCTTAGTGTTAGGTTATGTTTGTGTGTCCATAGCATAGTTGTCAGGGACTCAGGTAGGCAGAGACAAGGACAGGCTAGGCGTAGGGGTGTTGTGGGTACTGTTTTGGGTATTGGAGGGGAGAGACAAACAAAGATGCAACCATACAAAAGGCTGCTTTGCCCCATGTGCAGGAGAAAGGGACTAAAGACTGCGTTTCCCAGCAGCCGGCGCCAAAGGACTACAATCCCCAGCATGCCCAGGGACGTTTTGGGCCAATCAGGAACCAGGAAGGGCGCGGCCGCCCCATCGCGCATGCGCAGAGCCCCGAGCACGGGGCTTGCGCTTGAGACTCCATGCCGACAAGACGTGTGGACCGGAGCTCCAGCAAAACTACACGCGAGGGGCCCAGCCCCACCCGAGCAGCAGCCCGGCCCCTCGCCCACACGAGATAAGTACTCCTCTTTGCTCAGGGCCCAAAGGGATCGAGGGGGAAGTGCAGGGGGCGAATGCTTGCCACCCCAGAGCCCCTGCACAGCTACGAAAAGCTAAGTTTTTAGAACTTCGGCGCTCAATGTGCCGGCGGCATTCTTTTGGGATACATTGACCTGTGCACGGGCGTTTAGCCATTTGGGGTGTTTCCGCCTCTTGGAGACCAAAGCATATCCGTGAGGCGAAAACACAGCACCGGAGACACCTGCCACAGTTTTAGGGCACAAATCGATCACGAGGGTCTGCAGGAAGACTGCTTGTGCATTCGAACATGTTTGCAGGGATCTGCAAGGAGATCGCTTGCGTAGCATAGTGCAATAGCACTATACAGGTCTTGAGAGAGGCATTAGAGAGTGTGTCTGTGTGAGTGAGTCTGCATGAGGTGAATGCAGAGAGTAACAGAGGGCATGTTCTAATGCTTGTTAATTTCTTTTAGCTTGGACCTTTTGAAAACAACCCTTCAGACGTGCCAAGGACGTGACTGCTCTTCATGGACAGGACACAGAAGACCAGAGCTAAGTTGCATGCTAACTCCTGTACTGTTCCGATGACTTAGGGTTAGGCAGAGTTAAACTGTTCTTATGTGCAAATTGGTGCTTATGTACAAGTAGCTAGTAAGGGCTGAGAACACCAGAACAAAAGTGAGCAGCAACCAAACTTTCCCAGTAGAACTCCCCATTCCCACCCATAACCTCTACCTCACCCTCAATCCGGTTTACCTAACTCCCCCTACCTATCCAATCATCGAGACCCTAACCCTCCTTCCCTGCTCTGGTCCAGGAAACCCGTGTAAGCTCTGACTTGCGGGCTCCACGACCAAAGTGGGGGTGGTTGGTACTGCGTCGCTCCTGCGCCTTGGATTCTGGACTTCGTGACAATAGTAACGTAGGAGTAACACAGTGCACAATCGCCCTGAGATACAACAGCAGGGGGGGCATAGTGAACCACACCCCCCGAGGTCGATTTGGAGACTAGCAAGTGGTCGCCCATAAGGGGCTAGGCCACATGTAATCATGTTTTTAGGAACTAACAACCTGATATCCCAGGTGTTGGATATGCTTCTCTGGGGACATTTATTACAGAAGGTCCGATGACCTGAAAGAGATCGGGAAACCCCTCTACTCTCCCTCCCCTGAACACCTCATATCTCAGGAGTGGGACATACCTCTCTGGGGAGGTTGCTTACAGGCGGCCAGATTTCCTGGAAGAGGTTGAGGGAGCCCCACCCCTACATACCTGAACATCTGTTCTCTCTCTGGGGCCAGTCTCGAGGCATTGACTGAAACCTGCTGTAACCTCTTGACTCTGCGCACGTGGCAGCTTGACTGCATCCACTCTTCACTTAGCAGATGGGCCCCAAAGTCGCCATCTTGGAGAGTCCTCAAAACCCGCATCTTCTCCATTTTCTGATATTATAAATGTAATTTTTCTGTGCCACCCCCTGCACAATCTGCTCAAACCAGTCTCCGCAAGCGCAGCCTTGGGCACGGCTTAGTTAGGGAAAGAGCCCTGGAACAGGAGCTCGAGTTCGAGTGATCTGTTTTATATCATTGTAACCTGCAGAGCAAGCGCTATGAATTCAAGTCAGGGAAACTCAAACGTGTCCTTTTTGAGTTGCCTTTATCTCAGTTCATTAAAAAAAAATGCACCATGTACCACAAAAAGAGAAGTTCTAAAAAGGACAAGCTATACCTAATTGAAATAGGTGAGTTCAGAAAGCGTACAATACACCCTCTGAAATGGGGGAAGTCTTTACAAAGTCGTGGTGCAGGCTGTTTTTCTGCAACTTGGTACTCCTTTCATCAGTCGCAAAAGGCTTAAAGACAGCAGCAGTCACGTGGTATGACGTTGATCGGGGTTTAAGTGGGCCGGGACTCGGCTCTGCCATGGAACCACAATTGCTTCTTACAGGGGCCAAGCTCTCTGATCTGATTTCCGGGTCCTTATTTTCATAGAAGTCACTACATTCATGTAGTTTTGCATCTGAATCAAATGTATTTAGCAAATTATGATGTTTGAATGATATTGTCTCGTAATTGGTTCAGCTGTGACAGGCTTATTTTTGTAGCCTATAAGACAATAAAAAACAAAAAAGTCTCTACATTGATGTCTGGCAATACTGCTCCTGTCCAGTAGATGCCACTGTTCACCACTGTATCTTTTGTAATACTCTGAATGGAATATATAATAAATAATACACATGATATGTTTGTAACGGATAATATTTGTATTAATAACGTTAATAAATACCTAGGAATCCTGGTTTGCATTCGAAAGGACTGAGCGATTGGAACCTGCATTGACCTATTTTGATTTCATGTTGTTTCTGTATTTAATTAAATATTGTTATTCTCTTCATTTTTTGACTGCTCATTATATCATGTATGACGCACCTTTTTAAATCGATTTTGCTCCCTTTCATGTCCAGTAGGATAACCCACAAAACAAAGGAGGCGATTGCTGGAAGTTTTAGAATTAATCATAACCTCTGGCATTGCTCTGGGCCACCCTTCAGACCATCGTTCTTCGCCTGCCCAGCCATTACAGAAGGGGGAGTACAGTAACCCCACTGTGCCAGTTAGGCCTCCCAGCTGCTAGGCCACACGTCCATATGTTAATGTTAATGTTAAAGGAGATTTGTACCGCACTATCACCACCGGAGTGGTCCCCTGGCGCTCTGGCGGCTCTGAAAGAGGGAGGGAGGGCGGGTGAGTTAGTGGGTGGAGGTTGGAAAAGTGCAAGAGAGCAGTGATGTACTGTTGCCAGCCTCAGCCCGGTGGGTCCGTCGGCTGGGCCTGGGGTGTATGCAGCCGGTAGTCGTCGTGTACTGATGTGCGGGTCTATGTGCATTTATTGTTTTGTTGTTGCAGTGTGGTGAAGTTTGTGCGGTTTGTTGTGCTGGAGGTTTGTGGTTGTGTTTGGTGTTAGGGAGAATTCTCTCTTTAGGCTGAATTTCCTAACCTAGTGAGTCCCCCAGCAGCTTTGCTGGATTCCTGGAGTTGTTTTTTTTCTCCTGCCAAGAGTGAGACTCTTTTTCTCCCACTCTTGGACATGATTTGTGGTGTTCCTTTGACTGTTAATGTGTTTTATGGGCTATGGGGTCCTTTACTCCATAGGGTCTCATGTGTTTTTACTATGTGTGTTACACAGCACCCTCCGTGCAGTAACACAGGGGTGTCACAGTGACACCCCACCATAGACTCCATACCCTGGGACTGACTACTGTCTCCCAGGGCATGTAAAGTCACCATTGGCTTTACTAGTCCCAAATTATTAACAGAAACCAGTACAAACCATCATATTGTGGACCTACTGGTCGGGTCAATTCGATTGCCCCGGGGTCTGTTAGTCGAGGGGGCACGTCTCCGTCCCCCCTGATCGAGTTTTGGCTGGTGGCAGTGGAAACTTCTTTTTATATTCGACCGCAAATATTTTCTTTTGGGATTTTCCCATTGTTCGAGGCTACCAACTTTAATTATTTAATTCTCATAGCCTCGAACATACCGCCGGTTTATTTATTTAATAATAATTCGCCGGTTGGTATTTTTTGCCACGACTCAATTCTAAAATGCCGTTTGTGTTCTCTTCTGTGACTCCAACCCATGTCGAGCCCTTTGTTCCCCTTTTTGGCGGGCTTCTCCACAGAAGCCTCCAAAAGTGGTGCCACTCTGTCTGGGTACCACAGGGTGTGGGAGGGGTTTTAGGCACCCTGGACTGAGTTACCTTGGTAACTCAAGTCGCACTCTTGTGTGATTGGCCCAAGTGGTGAGCCGGCCGGCTCACCACTTAGCATGTTTGATTGACAGCTAGGCTGAATGAATGGGGGTTTCTTGCATAAAAGCAGGGCTTTTGGGACTGGAACTTCAGAAGTCACCACAGGACCTGAGAATCTGATGAGGGAGAAGCTGAGCCGACCTACCACGACGACACCACCGTTGGAGCCCTGCGGAACCGACTCACCACTTCCCGACGACAGAGAAGATCTCCCGGCTGGAGAGGCTTCTTCCCCTGACTGGTGGGCACAACCAGTTTTACCTTCTTTTCTTCTCACCCCAGACCGGTTTGTGGTCGAACTGCCCGTGCCAAGCACCCCGGCAGCCGGATAGCCACTCACCACTGAACCGCGAATCAACGGACCGCTCCTTGTACCTGAGAAACTCTGCGGCTGGTTTCTTCCCTGGCAGTGCAACGGACTCCTGTCTTCCTCCACGACGAGATCCTCTCTTCCCCCGGACGAAGGACCGACTTGCATCCGCTGCCAGGAACAACTGCCCCCACTGGAGCATTCTCACCACTTAAGGTACCGTGTCCGCCAGGCCTCCCTTTCTAAAGATTGCTACAAGGTAATAATAACCCCTTAACCTTCTGGACTGGCCGCCTTGACCCCCTAACTGGTCCCTTTCTTTGGTCCAACTCCTTTTTGAACCTTTACAAGACTTTTGTGCACTGCAACCGTGTGACCTTGGAAACATTTCGTTTCGATCCTCTTAAAGCGGATCCGGCCTACTGACTCTGAATTCACGGTTTTACTTTGCCTTCCTCTCTTGTCATGTTCTTGTAAAAGTGTTGGGATCTGTTTCAACTTATTCTCTGCTTTTCTCTCCCTTTTTAAACCGAATTATTAGAGTGCCATCTACGTTAAGCGCTCACCGCTGTCTGAAAATAAGTGGGGCTTTACTTAAGACTTGTCTTATATTCTTTTAAGGGAGTGTATATCTTTTAGTGACCGTGTTTTTGAATTGCTTACTATTAGTGCCTGTGTGTTTTCCTAGATGTGGTTTTAAATAAATAATTATATCTCTTTTACACCAAGCCCTGGTCAGCGTTTACTTGTTCTACTGTGTTCTCTTGACCTATTGTGAATACTCTGTATACTGCCTAACTCTTCTTGAGGGAAGTCTGACTGCTCAGCCACAGCTACCAAGTGAATCTGTGTGGTACAGACTGCTACCAAGTGGGTTTACTGCCAAACACCTGTAGTCCTAAATCTTTTGCAGTGGTCCCAGAGGGAACTGCACAGGTTTCTGCCTAACATTTGGTTTGGAGTTTGAGAGGTGTATGCGGAGGAGGAAATTGTTAGTGGTCTCGGTTAGTTGGCATCTATATCCTGGTTGACCAGTTGTGCTCGCGTAATCTCGCTCGATGGGGTGCTTGAGAATCATGTGCCTCTGGAGGTTCGTGCTCGTTTTGTATACGAGGCCCCTTGAGCATCTCACTGCCTCTTCTGCCCGTTCTGTCAACAGCGTTGCATGCTCCCCACCCCCACCCACATGGCCAGTGCACCTGCCAGTGTCCATATCGTAGTTAGTGCGGTCATTGGTGGTACCTAGTTGTAGCTATACAGCGGTTGGGGATGGTAAGAATTGGCTGGGGTTGTTGCCTCCGTGGTTCTCGCATGTGTACCACTCTGTCTGGCGTCACCCCTCCTAGTGCCCTGAGTGCTTATCAGTCGGTTCTGGGGCTTGTCAGTGTCCTTTCCGGTTTAGTTGTTTGTCTTACTGCTGCTTTGGTTTTAGTCTCTGGTATCGAAGAGCCAGGTTTTTAGTAATTTTCTGAATTTAAGGTGATCTTTGGTGTTCCTTATTTCTTTTGGGGTGTTGTTCCAGGTTTTTGCGGCTAAGTGGTAGAAGGCGGTGCCTCCGAGGTTTTTCTTGATGTAAGGTTTTAGTACTATAGTAGATGGCCACCGGCCCAGGTATTTTTCTCGGGCTGTCCTATTGTCCGGTGTAGATGCAGTGTGTCCCCTGCGACGGCAGTCGTCTGAGCTTCAAGAGTTGCAGCAGGAGCGGCCTCGGAAGGTGTGTGTCAGCCAGGGCCGAAGGGACCTCCTGCAGTGTGCCCTGGAGCTGTCATCTACAGCTCTGCTGTCAGAAAAGGGCTGCCCAGCGGGCACCATTTAATTCTGTGACATGGGGGCAAGTACACCTCCAGTGACCCTTTCACGTGCCAACTCTGCATGACAAGTGCTAATGTCGGGGCTGTTCATTTTGACGGCCCGTATGCATTTTCAAGGCAGGTGCCTCTCAAGCTATTTGGTGTGTTCGTGAAAGAATATGTCTACATAAAAAATGTACAAGCCGGTCTGCTTGTCTGAAAGTGCAAAAAAAAAAAGAAATACTTGTTTCTATACCGCCCATTTTATTCACACTGGCTGCCTGTTTTCAAAAAGGAAGGAAGCAAGCAGCCTTTATTAATAATACAACCACCCACAGCAGACTTCAGACGTCTCCTTCTTGCAGTGCCACGTGTGAATAGGGCACCCAGGCAAGCCTCCGTTTTTGAATTGTGTCACAGCTCTGCCGTGAGAAATGAGAAGCAAAACTACGAATACCAGGATGCACCACTCGCACCTGGCCTACACGGTGCGACGCAATATGCATCTCTGTTTCACAGCCAGCATACAGGCCAAGGAGGCAGGGGTGGGAAAGAAGCCGACTAGTGGGCAGGGTTGGCCTTTTAGCCAGTCGCAATCTGCATTTGCTTTGCGGTGCACACATTTGCGTGAACTACAAGTCCCAGAATGCAATCGGCAGTTGAATAAACAGCTCGGGCTGGATGGGAGGTGTCAGACATTTTATGAGACCTCTTCTCCATGCTTAAGCCCTTACTGGAATGTAGTTCCTTCTCTGTAGATTGGTCAGGCAGGCCAATTTCTAGAGAGAGTTACACCAGTCCTGGATTCCCGGCCCACCTCAACCTTCAAGGCTGCTGCTAAATGTAGAACTGCATTCCCATTGGGCACATGAAACGTCACTGTCGTGCAAGGGAGCGAGATGCCTGTTATATCGCTCTATGCTATGGATCCCAAGTACAACAACAAGGATAACATGGGAGATTTAATAACAGGCCAGGGGGAATGGGGGGAAGTCAGTCGCAGGTCAGAGTACCCTGCTCAGCCTCTTCTCATCTCACACAATGAATACGGTTCTGGTGGGAAATCTTATCTGGCAGGATTTCATGACTGCCCTATGTCTCTAGAAGGTTTGTAGGGTTTGTATAGTCGGCTTAATCCTAGATGTAGCTTATTGAGGTTTTAAACTGTCTTGCTCATATGAAATGAATGTGTTCGGGCAATATTGGCAATCTAACTCTCATTTTGTCACTATGCATTTCTTTTGGAATGTTGGCTTGGTGGGTTAACGTGCCAGCTGCTGTTATTTATATATATTCTCCAGCAGGGGCTTGACCCAATGAGCTATTCTAGGGATTTACTGACTCTCAAAAGTTAAGGTTTCTAGGAATGATTATACAGCTGCTTTTAAAACTAAGAATGTATTTTTAGACATTAAATGGTCAGTGCCATCTATTGATTTGGTAAGATAGACAAGTGGGTTAATGCACATCTTGATCCAAATCTGAACAGCACAATACAGATCAGCCTAACCCCCAGGATTGGCCCGGATACTTCAGGTTTTTGGAGACATTCCCTGGGGAGAGTGAGAGACCTACAGATTTCTGGTGTGCACAGACGTCTAAGTAGGGGCGGGGGGAATAAAGCTTGAACCCCCTACCGCCAATCAAACCGTGGCAGCGCACAGGGTCCTCAGCTCAGCAGGAGGAACGTTTCTATCATGCACGTACAATATGAGGTCAAGTCTCCAAGTGGTGGACTGGTCTCAAATCCTAGCTTCATCTTTTAACTAAAGTGTGTGATCCTGGGCAAATCAGTTTATCCTTCTGTGCCTTATCCAATCTGAACTACATAAGCCCTATGTTTTCATAAAATAGAGGAAGATGTAATATATATATATCAGATTTCCCCAGATGTAATGAATTAAAAGTCATGATTATAAATTACTATTGTTAAATTTCTTCTATTCTAGATCACTAAAAATGTTGGCATGAGTGTGTGTGTGTGTGTCGGTTAGTGTTATTATGCCCAATCTTTTTTATCCAGGGAAATGACAATGGCGCGCGGGGTTGGGCGCGCGCTGCAAATACCAGACATTTCAGAGTTTTTGATTTCAACTGTAGGCAGGTCTGGCTTGACAGAACCAGCTCAGCTGTCCATTGTTCCAAGGTAAAATAGTGTATGGCATATCATTTTGCGAAATGTCATTTTAGCCATGCATAAGACATGTTTTATTTTAATAATGCAGATTGCTTTTCAAAAAACGTACATAGGTCAGTTAAAAACATAATTGCTAGCATAATTTTTTAATTCCCCCTTGCTATTGTACTGCAGTTTTTGAATCCATGAAAGTGGTGTGACAGGAGGTGGGGTTTCTACAATGTGGGTGTGGCTAGTAGCCAGGTTTTTGCGTCAAACAAATGAGGCAACCCCAGTGTTTAGCTATTCACAGTTCTTAGTTTGTGCCAAAATATCGTTTTGTGACTGGTTTGCCCCCTGCCCCCAGATTCCATGTCTCACATAAAACACGTCTACATTTGAAAGGTGCATTAACCAGGGAGCTATTTTGCCATTTTATGAACCCTTGCTTTAATGACGAGCAGAGGGCTGTGCTGCATCCATACCTGGAGGCCTCTTGGCACTTGCCGGCGATCGTGTTGTCCACATCTTCCGGAACCCTGCCCAGAATGGCAGCAAACTTGCAAATACAGCCTCATGTAACTCGTGGAAGAGGTCGGGCGGGGGGGTGTGCACGTTGAGCGACTTCTCCACGGCCTCAATGGTTCTCTGCAGCAAATCCTCCTCCATGGCGAGCTGGAAAATCATTAGAAGGTTAAGGTAGGTTCACCTCTGATATAACCCTCCGCTGACACATTTTCACACCACGTGTCTCCCATAGACTTCAATGGACTCACCGCCCCACACTCAGTTACCATTGACTTCAATGGGAACATCACCACATTCCTATTGAAGTGGCTCATTTGAAATGGGGATGTAATCCCCCAAAGGACAATGTATGCGGTTCTCTCTGGGGGATTTTGATAGTTTTCTGGTTGTGGTGGTAATGACGGGCAAATGCGCTGTCAGGTCGGCAAACGGTGGGCGCCGCCCTTAGTGGGGACACCCACCCAGCGGACACAAGGGTGAAAGGAAGGAAGGACAAGGTGATGGCCCCCTTGCACGGGCGGGGTGGGGGGTGCAAGCACATCACAATGGGGGCAACGGAGGGGGAGCAGGACCAGGAGAGGGGCTATATAAGGCTTCCGGCCTCCTAGGTGCGCCCTCTTGGTCCGGCTGCCCCTTCCAGCTCAGAGGAAACCCACCCACGTGTCCCACTGCCGATTCATGGTTAAGTTACAGTCTTGAAATGAGTTGATGTTTTCTCTTCCAGAGCGCCCAGCGGATGTTATATGGGGACCCCAAGAAAAAGCACTGACCGATCCCAAAGGGGACTGCACAGCCAATAGCTTAGAAGTACGGCGCCCAGGGGTACTAGACTCAGGGGAGGCCTGGGGAAAAGGGCGGCTTTAGGGGGCTTGGAAGTCCTTCCAACACCAACGCGGGGGGTGTGGGAAAGTAATGGGAGAACGTAAACTGGGGGAAAGTGAGGGGAAGTTTTGGGGGACGGGAAGAATTTGGTTACAGGAACAATTGGGTAAAGGAAGGAAGGATTTCGGGGAATGGATAAGGAGGGGGTAAGGAAGGAGTTGGGTAAGGAAAGAATTGGGGGAAGGGGAAGTATCTGGGGGAATGTGAAGAGTGGGGGACGGAGAGGCATCTGGAGGGAGTAAGGATTGTCTGGTCTTGAAGGAATTAGTCGGTTGGAATAGACTTGCTGGCGGGTGAAGGTACTGGAAGACCCAGGGAAGAAGAATGCGGGGACTGGGGGATGGATTCGATTAGTATTAGAAGGATTTAGGGGGGCAGGCAAAAGCACTTGGGGAACCAAGAGGGGGCGCCTAGGAAGAACCGTGGGGGATGGTTAGGAATAGAAAGAACTGAGTAATGGAAACCAAGGGGAGGCAGAAATGGAATATAACCAAAGGGGGCGAAAGCACTGGGGGAGGAAGAAGAGACTCAGGAATGACAGAAGGGGGGGCGTTAGATGGGGAAAGAGGCCCGGGGGGGAGAAAGAAAGAAAAATTGGAAAATAGAACGAAAGTAAGAGAACAAAGAAGAAGGGTAGAATGGGAAGAAAGAAACTAAGCAATAGAAGTACAATGTTAGAATGTTAGAAAGAACAAATGAATAGAAAGATAGAATGGAAGAAACGTTCATGAATAGAAGAAAGAAAGAAGAAAAGAAAAGAAAAGAACAAAGAAAGGGCCATGAGCAGAGAGGTGCGGGTCTACTGACGGGGTCATCTGGACACTGACGGGGTGGGGGTGCTTAAGCAGCCACACCCAGCGTAGAATAATCCTGAGGTGTGGTGGAGAGACGGATAAGATAGCTCCTGGCTTCATGCTTCAATAAAGCTTTCTGCAGCTTTTGTGAGTTCCACCTTTGAAAACGGGTCCTGCCTCTTTATTTCAGGGAATCCTCAGGAGGTCTTTGCAGGGTGGGGCTGGGGGAGGGTAGTAGGCTGAATGAGGTGATGGATGCTACAACCATGGGAGGCACAGTTGTGGGCTGTCCCCGCTATGAGGCCCGTGAATCCCAATGGTCCAGAGTTTCCACCCCGACCACAAAAGAAGCCGCAATCCCGGCTGCCATGTATATGCACGCCGGCTGACATTACAGTGGGTCCCTACGGATGCCACCTGCTTTTTACAGGAGTGATTGACAGGCACGAATGGGGTTTGTAGCCTTTCTGTGTGCATCGAAATTAGATGGAGGCAGCTTTCCTGCACTGAGCAGGAAAACGCATGCAGCGGATTTTACAGGATGCGGTCCCACACATAAGCTCCCTTTTAGGTGGAGTATTTGCCCGCAGGAGAGGAAGAGCGAAGCAGAATCGTAAGTCATGACCGTGCCTCGGCTCCCCGTACAAAAAACCGAAAGTGAACCATAACGTGCATTTCATATATACAAATTGTACACTACACTTTTGCGCATGCAATTTCCTTCACGCTCAACAAACAATCGAACAATCGACCAATTGCCCACATATTTGCCCATTCTGCCGAAGCTGAGGCCCGTATCTTGCTTTGTACCATCTACAGCCCGCTGCAGCACCTCCCCTGTCCCCAAAATGGTGGACGCAATGCGGCACCACAGCGAGGCTGTGTCCTGTTGCTAAGCAACAGGGATGCTTTTAATTGTTTCAATTTCTCCCGGCAGGCGGATACGCTGGCGGCATACAGCAAAGGCCAGGACAAGGCCCTGTCTGCCCCTGTTCGCCACAGGGCGCAAAGAGTATGTCTTTCTACAACGGCCCGGCACCGTGCCTGCGAGCAGGCTACGCTGAAACGCAGGTACTGTGTCACCACGTAATCTGAAACAGCGTATGCTACTTACATACTGACGACAGCACTCAGATTCTGCCCACTTTGAAAAGACTTATTTGCTTCAACATACCTCGTTACTGCCCGGATTACTGCACAGCCCCACCGTTGCAAGCAGGGAACCATCTGAACATATTATTGAATATTGACATTGTGAAATACGATCCTTGCTTAACATGAAGGCGGCCATTACAGATTTGTCCTTTCATCTAGCATATCCCATGACTAGGTGCTAGCCTTCAGCATTACGTATCTGTCGGCAATCGGCCATGTTATTATCTCATCATCCGCCAGTAATCGGATCCTCCGATATATGACTTGTTCACACGCGTTATGAGTATTGCTCTGCTTATTACAACCCGTTAGTTCGCTTGCCTATCCATACCTTGAGCAACTCAAACACATGTGGTAATGTTATTTTGCCACATCATTTGTTTAGCATGTGCCTTGGCTTGATTCCCGCATTATCATTACTTCCCCATCGCATCGTATATTATCTAAAATTCCCCACTGCCTATCCAAGCAACGTGTGTTGGTCCGCCTTGTTCATGTTAAATGCGGTATAGGACTCCTCACTGCCCTTCCAAGCTACAACTGTAACTAAGTTGTCTATAGCTTACCCCACCAATTATTGCGCTAGCACTATATTTTGTAACTAGCACGCATCACCCCACACCGTGTTACCACGGAACTCTGCACTCATCACATTACTGTATCTCCCACTATAGTGTCAACATTGTGTACGGCACTGACTATTTTGCGTACCCGCACCGCATTTTGCTTATACTGTTACTGTATTTCATGTAGTGAGGAACAACAGAAATTGCATACTGCATTGTCTATATTGTGTACTGGACAGTATACTGCCCACATTGTGTACTACGCATTGCCTATATTGTGTACTGGACAGCAAGAAACTACATCATGCTTAATTTACTCTGTACTCTCCCATTTATACTTGCTATTGCCAGAACCCACACTAGGCAACCATTTGACTCTGATCAGATGGAACAACCACTGCCCCTTACCATGATCCCCGCCATAGCCACTTGCCCTAGGATCAAAGCCACCCCCTTCCTACCAGCACTCAACTTCAACAGCCTGGATGCCACACTCAGGCCGACCCTATTCCTACCCAACCTACTACCAATTCCACCATGGAATAACAAGGGTACGCCATCTAACCCCACTATCAATAAGAATACCTTAAGCCTCTTTACAGGCCTACCTACCGCCTGCCCTAATTTGAATGACAGACGGTCTATGCTCCCAGCGCACCCCCTGGTCTCACCACCTCACAGCCAGCATGCCAAATACGGCCCTAAAGTCTCAAGGGGCTTACAGACACTAAACCGACCCAACATAGACAAAACACTAATCAGAAAGAACCCACACCCAGAAACAGCCAACTCAGCAACCTGAAGCAGTCCATCAAAGGTGCCTTAATAAACGGCAGGTCCCTTGTAGCCCATGCGACCGAGATTGCAGACACCATCGTCTCCACCAACCTAGACTTCCTTGCAGTAACAGAATCCTGGCTGCAGGCTGCAGCAGGCCCCTCACTTGTACTAGCAGTCCCCGATAATGACTCCATCATCAGAGCTGACAGACCCAATTCCAGAGGAGGAGGCACCGCCATCATCTTCAGAGCTACGCTAGACATGAGAATAGCTCCCTCAGCTCCCCTCTCATCCTGCAAGCTTCTCTCAGCTAAACTCCAAATGTCGCACAAAAGTACCACCACAATACACCTAATATATAGGCCTCCTGGGCCCTTAGCCTCATCCGAGGAAGACATTATGACACTACTTACCGACAATACCAAAACAACTTTGCAAACCTTAATCTTAGGAGACTTCAATTTAGGCTATAACGATCCCAAGGACCCCCCAGCAATCTCCTGAGATAATGTCCAGAATGAACATGGACTTACACAAAAAATTACCCAACCTACTCACGAGAAAGGAAGGACCCTCGATTGGGTAGCAGATCTAAATTGTAACATCACAATGAATGAGATTATACCTCAAACATGGACCGACCACTACCTTCTCTCCTTTGAGCTTAGCATTAACAAGCTACTGAATAAATCGTGCCCTATGGCACCGCCGTGTCCCACCAAAACCAAACGTAACATCACGGCCGAGGCTATTTTACCGCTAGTAATCCCTGCACTTAGCACACTACCTATCACTAATGACCCCAACTTACTGGTAGACGCCTACAACGCATCAATGGCCAAAGCTATACATAGTCGCACCTCTTAAAATGCGCAACGGGAAACAAAGAGCACACATGAATTCCTGGTTCACCCCTGAATTAAAGATGCTACGATCTGAAAAGAGGAAACTTGAAACAATTTGGAAAAACATCCTTTCATTAGAGAACAAAACTAACATAGCTAACATTACTGCCAAATACAAAGACCCGATCCTCCACACTAAGCGGGATACCTTCAACAATAGAATAAAGCAAGCAGGATCCAGCACTAAAGAACCCTTCAACATACCAAGAGAGCTGGAGAACCCTAACCCACCCACAGATCTATGCCTAAAAGACAAACCTTGGTGCACAAGCATTCAAAATGTGCTCTCCAACAAAATTGCCAGCCTTCAGACTAAAATAGCAGACAAACAGTGTCAACTAATAGATTCTACTTCAACTTCACCTCCACCGGCAACCCCCTCGCAACAGCCCTCAGGCTTCAAATTTACTAATGTATCGGCACCAGAGGTACAAAACATTATAGCCTCATTGAAACCTTCTAATTGCCAGGGCGACAGTCGTCCAGGACAGATCATCAAAGACGCGGCCAGAGACCTGGCCCCATTTATTACCAAATGAATCAACGCATCATTCTCCAGCAGCATTGTACCTAGCAACCTGAAGGAATTGTGGGTACTACCGTTACTCAAAAAACAAACGCTAGACCCCACGATCCCTACTAACTACAGACCTATCACCACGGTCCCCTTCCTGTTAAAAATCCTAGATAGGGTTGCGTACTTGTGAATCCAAGACTATCTAGAGACTAATAAACTCCTGGGAACACGACAATCTGGATTTAGACCTCAACATGGGACAGAAACCACCCTTGTCCACCTCAGAGGCCAGATTGATGAACTTAGAAGATATAGGAAGCCTTGCCATCCTAATCCTCCTTGACCTGTCGTTGGCATTTGACCTTGTCAACCACAAGGTACTCTGTGATCACCTCGCCACGGCAGCGCATTACTCTAGGTCCGCCATCACCTGAATTCAATCTTTCCTCAACAATAGAACCATGCAGGTCTTCTCACCCTCTGCAGCTGCTGAACCCATACCCATCAATTGCGGCATTTCCCACGGTTCTTGCGTTTCGCCCACTTTGTATAATATGTTTACAAAGCCCCTGTTTGATAAACTAGACCGTCTCAGTGTCACCTACACAAACTATGCAGGTGACACCCAGATGCATATACAGGCAAGCTGATAAAGGCCTGTAGACCTCTGCATTCAACGGAAAGTTGTCTAATTCTAGCTAGAGCACTCATACAGTCCAAACTGGACTATTGTAATGGTCTCTACTTAGGTGCTAACAAGACTGTACTCAACAAACTCCAGATAATGCAGAACAACGCCTTCAGAGCTGCCTTAAATATGCCAAGAAGAGAGCATATCTCAGCTACCAGAAAACAATGCAAATGGCTGTCCATACAAGAAAAGATTGAACTCAAAACTCTATGTCTTACCCATAAAGTGTTGAACTACACAGCCCCTCCATATCTCACGGACAAAATCACAATGAGATCATCCACACAAATTACCAGATCGTCCAACACCTCCTGTCTAGTGGTCCCCAGTTATAATCGAAGAGAGCAGGCGGGTCCAGTTTACCGGTCTTGGCCGCCGAACTGTGGAACACTCTCCCCTCTGACATTAAATCCATCCAAATATTTGCCAACTTCAGGAGAAGTGTCATCTCGTGGTTACTGAGCAAGAACTAATCTGGTTCGTTCTTCATGTATCCTATCACTAAGATGTAACTGTACCTAGCAATCCCTCCATGTATGTACTCTCTGTTCTATTCACTGTAATCTGTAACTGTTATTATTATTGTAATCTGTAACCATATTCTTACTTCTTGAGCGTCCAGATACCCCTGGGTCAGGTGCGCTATATAAGTACAATAAACAAACAAATAAACAAACAAACATGAGCCCCTCTGGCTAGGAAATCCACCCAAGATGGCGCTGATGGTAAGTCAAAATGGATAGCTTGCCTCCACCTAAACTCCACTGGAGATCCCCCACACTACACACCCGCCACATGTGGTGGTGCTCTGGGACTGGAACCCCCAAAACACACACATTAAGCTATCACTGCTCACTCCGACTGTTAGGGAGAATTCTCATGTTATGGCTAATTTCCCTTACCTATAGAGTCCCCCAGCAGCTTTGCTGGATTTGAAGGGTTTATTTCTTTTTTACCTGCAAAGAGTGAGACTCTTTTTCCCACTCTTAGGCATTTTTGCTATGTGTGTTCTAGGCTATTTTTGTGTTTAATGCCTATGGGATCTTTTTCTCTCACCCATAGGAACCATCTTTATTCACATGTGTTACACAGCACCCTCCGTGCAGCGACACAGGGGTGTCGTAGCGATGCCCAAACATAGACTCCATACCCTGAGACTGACTACTGTCTCCCAGGGCATGTAAAGTCCCCATTGACTTTACTAGTCGATTATTATGAACTTAACCAGTACACCCCATCTTAAAATGGAAGTACTGGAAGGGGTTAATAATTTTTCCCCTATGTTCATTTTCGAGAGGATACCTTAAAGTCCCCCTCTACAAAGTTTCTGGCTGGTGGTAGTGGTTACTACCTTTTATATTCGACCGCAAATATTTCTCTATGGGATTTTCTCATTGTTCGAGGCTACCACTTTTACTGACAGCCTCTAACATACCGCCGGTTTATTTTATTATTAACTTTACTCCGGTAGGTTTTATTTGCCAGAACTTTGATAAAACTTCTTTCTCGAGTCTTACTCCATTTTCCTAACCCAGGTCGGGGATCCTTTGTTCGTCCTTTTGGCGGGCTTCTGCCAAGAAGCCCTCCTTTCAGCGCCACTGAGTCTGGGGTGGGTCTGTTGTTTGGGAGGGGGAGTAGAACCCCCGGACAGAGTTGCCGCAGCAACTCAGGTCACACTCTAACCTGATAGGCTGGAGGGTCTCCCGCCAAGAAGATCACTCCACTGTGTGAGTGACAGCTAGGCTGTATGAATGGGTCTCTTTCTGCTTAAAAGCAGGGTCCTGAGGACTGGAAGAGCAAGACGTCGCCACTGGAACTACGGAACTGAAGGGAAGAGAAGCCAGAGACATCTTCAGCATCTACACCAAAGGTGAAGCCCTGCCGGATCGTCTCACCACTTTTCTTCCACACGATGAGAGGAGATCTTCAGCGGAGGAGCTTCCTTCCCTTGAGCTGGTGGGGTCAACCAGTTCACCTATCGCACCCTCAGACCTGCCTTGGTTGACTTGACAGTGCCCCGCACTTGAAGACCGGATAGCCAGGCAGCTATCGACTACTTCGTTTGGCAGCACCGCGACTGGTTTCATCCCTGGGTAGTGCAGCGACTCGAACCTTCCTCCACGACGCGAGCCTCTCTTCTTCTGTTGGACCCCTCGACCTACAGGAACTACCAGGAACAACCGCCACCGCAGGAGCCACTTCTCCACGTTTAAGGTACATTGTTCCGCCAGGCCACCCTTTCTCTGTGGTAGCGCTCAAGGTGTTTTAAATCCTTTAACTACTTGTGGGGTCAGCCACCCTCTCTCTTAACATTGTCTTTCGCCTTGCATCTACCTCTTCAAAGGTTTTCTACTAAAGACTTGACTGCTGCTACAAGAACATTTTTGCTCCTAAGCTCTTGGTCCTGTACCACTGACTCTGGCTCAGACCTATTGACTCTGGCTGATTAGTTAGATCTGCTCTCACTAGATTAGTTTTCAATGAGAACTGTGTTGATGCACCTAAATCTTCTAAACCCCTCTTCCTTCCTACTGTTTTAACTTGTGGAGTGCCATTCTGCTCAGTTTTCATTCACTTGTCTTTTGGTTAAAGTGTTACTGTGCATTACTTGTTCACAAAACTTCAGGGAAGTGTTGCTAGGGGGTGTCTGAAGATATTTCGGTTTAACTTGTACTTTCTCTCCCTTTCGTTGAATGGGTAGAGTGCCATTTGTAGGAGGTTTTCACTGTTCCGTTTTGCTCAGTTTTCACTATACCGCAAACTTGTCCACAATTGAATAGGGAGTTGTATATGCTTTTCTTTTGACTAAACTTAACTTACTTTATTAACTGTGATCTATGTGTTGATTTAGAAGTGTATAAAATAAATATATATTCTCTTTTTAATACAAAGCTTTGGTCAGTGTTTCCTTGTTCCATAGTCTAATGGGCCTATTGTGTAAACCCTGAATACTGCTCATCCCCCTCTTGAGATAAGTCTGACTGCTCAGCCACAGCTACCAACTAAATATTTGTGGTACAGACGGATACCAAAGGGGATTTATTGCTCTCACCTGTAGTCCTAATCTGGGGTAGTGCTCCCTAAGGGAACTGCCCTGGAATCTGCCTAACACCGACACACCTCAAGACTCCCGTCCCCCTGCCCAGACCTACCAAACCAGCGCAGTGCAAAAGGATCCTTTCGAGGTCGATAAATGAGCCCCACTCACCGTGGGTAAAATAATAAGCAGCGCCCAGAAGCCTGAGCGTTCGCAGTGCTATATAAGTGCAAATTATTATCATTATCAGAGCTCTCTGCCCATCTCCCACACCATGAATCATAAAGTGTTTAAACAGCAGTGTCGAATAACAAGAAGACACCTTGCCCTCTGCGTTGAAGGTTGGCTGGTTGCAGTGAGCAGAGTTTAGCAGGCAAGGGTGAGGCCCAGGACAGGCCAGCCAGGCATGTCAGCCCCGTGTGCGCCTACCTGCAGGCCGTGTCCGCGAAGCCTTTGTAGGCTTCCAAGGTCTCCAGGAGCTCAAGGCGTTGGATGTCGGCCGGGTGACTTGCGTCTGGGGTGTTCCTCTGATAGTGTGAGGCTGGCTTGTCCAGCCTCCAGAGTTGCTTGCCGGGTCCTGATACCCTCCTTGTTGTGCTGCATGCAGCGTGCTCCCGCGGCAGGAAGGTTTGGTGGCTACGCATTTCCCAGGTGGTGCCACCATCTCACTTCCAGGTGGTCCACTCTCTTGGGAGGCCCATGGCATCTCCCATTTTTGATATACGGGGTAGGAGTTCTATAGGAGGGTGGTTCCTATTATTGGCCAAATCAAAGTGCCATTTTGTTTTCGTGCGCCTGCTCCTCTGGTCAAATAAGACTCTCTGGATTTCCACTCCACCACCTAAAGTCAGTGGAGTAACTTTGCTGAAAATGTTGGGGCTGGGGAGGGACATGACATCTAAAGGAAAGGGGCCCCTGCCAAATGAGGGTGGCAAACTGGTGTGCCACGAAAGTCAGGGGGAGGGGAGAGACAAACAGCCACTACACCCATCCCTACAGTGACAGCCTTAGCTAGGCTCATGAAGTATTGCATCTGTTGAGCACACATGCATGCAGTGGTGTGTGACTCAGGCGGCTGACTTGCCTGTTACACTCTATCGTCTCTCGGATTAACATGTGTACACATGTTGTGCCATACTGGGCCCTCAAGCAGCAAAACCTACCTAGCATTGCCACTGGCCCTGAGGAGCTCTAGAAGCGACTCCTCCATGCTGACAAAGTTGGCCCCTGACCTTGGCTAGATGCTGTGTCAGAGATGCCTGGGGCCCTCGACCCCTTCATGGACTTCACAAATGCCAACCTGCAATAGCTGGGGCTGGGGGTCTTTGAGAAAGCAAATGGCAACTTGGGAAACAGATTCACGAAGCCAATGCTTCCAGGTCGCTACTGATCAGGAGAAGGAGGGGCGAGGGGGGGGTTGCGTGGGATTGCTCCGAAGGGACAACCAAACTGTAAGTGCCAGGCTCCAGAGCTGCCTCCAGCGATGACAGTGCGCAAGCGCCACCATGCCAGTGTTCCCAGTCACATGTCGGAACCGTTACTGTGTTATCCCTCTCACGATGTTGTGATGGAACCTACAGGGGCCATGCCTGCTCCTCTTCCTCTGAAGGGGGGGTATTCGCCTGCTCGTCTTCCTCTACCCATACGCGCCGATTGCCTGCTCCTCACTACCCATGCATACTGATTGCCTGCTCCTCACTACCCATGCATACTGATTGCCTGGTCCTCACTACCCATGCATACTGATTGCCTGGTCCTCACTACCCATGCATACTGATTGCTTGGTCCTCACTACCAATGCGTACGGGTAGCATGGTCCTCACTACCCCTACATACTCATTGCCTGGTCCTCACTACCCATGCATACTGATTGCTTGGTCCTCACTACCAATGCGTACGGGTAGCATGGTCCTCACTACCCCTACATACTCATTGCCTGGTCCTCACTACCCATGCGTACTGATTGCCTGGTCCTCACTACCCATGCATACTGATTGCTTGGTCCTCACTACCAATGCGTACGGGTAGCATGGTCCTCACCACCCATACGCACCGATTGCCTGGTCCTCACTACCCATGCATACTGATTGCCTGGTCCTCACTACCCATGCATACTGATTGCCTGGTCCTCACTACCCATGCGTACTGATTGCTTGGTCCTCACTACCAATGCGTACGGGTAGCATGGTCCTCACTACCCCTACATACTCATTGCCTGGTCCTCACTACCCATGCGTACTGATTGCCTGGTCCTCACTACCCATGCATACTGATTGCTTGGTCCTCACTACCAATGCGTACGGGTAGCATGGTCCTCACCACCCATATGCACCGATTGCCTGGTCCTCACTACCCATGCATACTGATTGCCTGGTCCTCACTACCCATGCATACTGATTGCCTGGTCCTCACTACCCATGCGTACTGATTGCCTGGTCCTCACTACCCATGCGTACTGATTGCTTGGTCCTCACTACCAATGCGTACGGGTAGCATGGTCCTCACTACCCCTACATACTCATTGCCTGGTCCTCACTACCCATGCGTACTGATTGCCTGGTCCTCACTACCCATGCGTACTGATTGCTTGGTCCTCACTACCAATGCGTACGGGTAGCATGGTCCTCACTACCCCTACATACTCATTGCCTGGTCCTCACTACCCATGCGTACTGATTGCCTGGTCCTCACTACCCATGCATACTGATTGCTTGGTCCTCACTACCAATGCGTACGGGTAGCATGGTCCTCACCACCCATACGCACCGATTGCCTGGTCCTCACTACCCATGCATACTGATTGCCTGGTCCCCACTACCCATGCATACTGATTGCCTGGTCCTCACTACCCATGCGTACTGATTGCCTGGTCCTCACTACCCATGCGTACTGATTGCCTGGTCCTCACTACCCATGCATACTGATTGCTTGGTCCTCACTACCAATGCATACTGATTGCTTGGTCCTCACTACCAATGCGTACGGGTAGCATGGTCCTCACTACCCCTACATACTCATTGCCTGGTCCTCACTACCCATGCATACTAATTGCTTGGTCCTCACTACCAATGCATACTGATTGCTTGGTCCTCACTACCAATGCGTACGGGTAGCATGGTCCTCACTACCCCTACATACTCATTGCCTGGTCCTCACTACCCATGCATACTAATTGCTTGGTCTTCACTACCAGTGCATACTGATTGCTTGGTATTCACTACCAATGCATACTGATTGCCTGGTCCTCACTACCCCTACATACTCATTGCCTGGTCCTCACTACCCATACGCACCGATTGCCTGGTCCTCACTACCCATGCATACTGATTGCCTGCTCCTCACTACCCATGCATACTGATTGCTTGGTCCTCACTACCAATGCGTACGGGTAGCATGGTCCTCACTACACCTACATACTCATTGACTGGTACTCACTACCCACATGTACTGATTGCCTGGTCCAGGGTTGGACTGTCCACTAGGCCTCTCTGACCGTGGCCGGGCCGAAATCGTTCAGATTAACTTAACTGGTCTGCTGTTAAATCTCAGTTACCAGTTTAATGGTATCCACTACAGAATTATTGCTCATTTTACTATAGCCGGTATGATAGCTCAGTGGGTTGTGCGCTCGCTGCTGCGATGTATGTGTGATCTGCAGGTTCGAATCCGAGCAAGGCCATCTTGGCCTTTTATCCTTCTTAGGTCAATAAATGAGTACGAACACAGGTTGGGTGATATTGTGTGCATATTTGTTCTATAAAAAAGAGCTTAAGCGTAAGTGCTATACAATAACATATTATCATGTGGCCTTGGACGTCTGCTTGCATTCACAGTAATTTGACAATATGGATCTATACACACAGATATTAATGAGTCATATGGTGATCCATTCTTATATAAAATGTATATCACATTAGCGAAATAATAACCCTATTTTATGTAGTGTACTTAGGAACAATGCTATTTAATGGCACTTCCTGTTTTTTCAAGGGGTGAAAGGTCGTGTTTCATCGCTTCCCGGGACGTCATTTTGGGGTGGGGTCAAATGACATCACTTTTGGTGATGTCATCAGAGGTCAACTGTCGAGGGGCGAGGGGTGGGCCACTTTTTTGAGGCGAGCGGTGGGCCACTTTTATTTTGGGTGACCGGGCCAATTTCTTGTCCCAGTCCGACCCTGGCCTGGTCCTCACTACCCATATGTACTGATTGCCTGGTCCTTGCTACCATGATCTCTAAAGTCAGGTCCCACAAAGTCAATCAGATGGAGGTTGTGTGTCTGCTAGGTGTGTATTCTTCAAGAAAGGGGGCTGTGCTTCAAATCCTTAAGAGTTTGACTCTTTGACAGGAGACCTGGGATGAAAGACTGTGGGGTGGAGGGAACCTTTTGGTTGCATTCTAAGCCTCTGCTGTATGGAGGGCTTTTCAAGTGTGTTATTCCCTCAGTGGGCAAACTCTTCGTGTTTATAAATAAAGTCTGCGTGAAGACCTTAAAGCCCAGTGTCCAGCTGTGCTATTCCTCCCCATTGCCTACATCAGAGTTTGCACCTTGTAAAATGCAGGTGGTATAATGTGAGTCGTTGCCGTTCAGTCTATTAGTTAGGGACTGTGAAGATGCCGGAGGGCGGTGGCCTGTACCTCCGCTCTCTATATGGTAGAGGGGAGGCACAGAGGACCTCTGCCAAGATTCTCTATTATTGGTACGTAGTCGAGCAATCAAGGCCTAGCTTCTCGGGAGGGGATGCGGGCTGGTTCTTAAGTACAGTGCAGTCCCCAAGCACCCACAAAGGAATGTCCGCACACTGTATTGGTTAAAACACAGTCTTTATATAATTAATATTCAAGGTGATATACAGTTCTAAAGTGGTACCACTAACGTTATCAGATCTCATTAAAGTGCATACGGTCAGAATGTCACACAGATCAAAATAAAGAGGAAACCAGCAGTAGAGAGAGGAAGGAAAGCAAGATGGTTAAACAACTGGCAGAATACTGGTCACTACCGTTAAACACAGTTCTGTGTAGAGATCCCCCCACCAGGGCAACCTGTAAAGCAAAGATGTATCACAAGCCCAGTCCTTATATTGTTCACACTAGACTTCCCAATAGTTCTGCAACCCCAGAGTACCTGGCGTTGTAGTGTTCCTGGTCCGGGAATCAACAGCCCTTCTTGAGTGCCCTCCCTTTAAGGCAGGAGTCACGGGTCGTCAAACGTCTGACGGAGAACAGGTCGAGCTACGACGGTGAAGTGACAGCTTCGTTCCTAGCGGTGCTCATTGACGGGGAAGCGTAAACGTCCTGCAAGGAAGAGGCATGCGGGGCACCTCGGTGTCGATAGTTCTGGACCGCAAACAGTTTGAAGAACTGTGGCCTAGCAAGGGCGTTGAGTCGTCGGCGTCTCTGTGGTCTTCGGGTGGCGGGAAACCCACCGGTGGATGCTTCTCGGCGCGTCGTCGGTCAGGCCTTCTCCAGCAGGATACAGCGGCGACGATGCGGACGAGAGCGTCCTTGGATTCGAAAGTTCTTAGGCAAAACGGGAGCACGGCGGCTCCGGTCTGCGACAGCAGTCGTCGACAGTGGTGGACAACATTCCGAGCGCTTCTCCTTGGAGTTCTGCAGCAGTCCCTGTCTCGGGTCGGCAGCCTGTCGAAGGTCTGTCTACCAGGGAGCTTAGGCAAAGATCAGCTGGTGCACGATGGTCCCTCGTAGCTCGGGAAGAGGGCGCCTTACCAGGTCCTCTCTGGGTCAGTCCTTAGAGGCCCAGCAGCTTTCAGATTGCGAAGGAGAGCAACAGCAATTCTTCTTGTCCAGCAGAGCTTCAAGGTCAAGCTTTAGTTACTCCAGGTACTCGTCGTAGTAGACTTCAGCTTCTGAACACGATTCCTAGCAGTGAGAGGTCCCCAGATATACTGTTGATCTCCCATTCATTTCCGCTGGGTCACACTCAAGCAACCAATCACGACGAAGGGCATTCGTGCAGGCAGCCAATCAGGCACACGGTGCATTCAGGCCATTCACTTCTCTCCAGACACTCACAATAAGTTATGTGTATTGGGACAAGTACCGAGCCATTCAACAATCCACACTGCATTCATACCGGTTTCAGGCAGGGCTGTCTCAGTCATTGTGTCAACCACCAGATACTAGACACCCACAACATAGAATGCGTATTCGTCACACACTCCATTCACCCAGGTCCCACCCACAGGCGTACCCACAACATACGGTCGTTGAGAAGGCTCCAGTCAGTCTGGTCAGCACTTCCCCACACTACCATATATGGAACTTTCACCCAACAGCCAGCCAGGGGGAAGGGACAGAGGCAGGGCTTCCCGGGACTTCGGGAAGATCAAGGTAACAGGTGATGGAAGGCAAGAGGCTATGGGGGCCATTTTGTCTCCATCAGGAATCTACCGATTCCAATGACAGGGTCTGTGCATCCCAAAATGGAGGACGCTCAGGGCACCAGTCATTTCAGCACGGAGCTGCCACCAGCCCGTACCCTGCTCTGTGGGCCACACACAGGTGCCCAAAAACATACACTAGGGGCACAGGGTTGTACCCCCACCCATGGGTGCCATAAGGGTATCCCATGGGTCTGTTCACCAAACCAAAAGAGAGAGCTGCACCGCCAGGAGTCCCAGATGAACTCCTGCACGGAAAACACGACAGAACACACGATAAAAAGCAGGAAAGGACAAGGATACAGACCTTCCATGGAGACGAGATAATCGCTACGCTATGTACGATACATCCTAATATGGTCAGATCACTCCTTGGTCCTATTCTGGTTGCACTTTCCTAGGAAACCGTGGTACCTGATGACTCCACAGACAACAACCGTAGAGCAAAGCTGGAACACCATCCAATTGGAAATCGAGCAGAACGAATAAACTGTATATCCGCCAAGTTTGTCCAACTCCAGGCCCTGGGATAAATTTGCATGCAATGATTCTAAATGTAGGCATATTTTTCCTCATGAATATTAATGAGGGATATCCTGAAAACAGGTCAGGATCCCGGCCCACGCTATCGTATAGAAATGTCCATTATAGTAGTACAAAGGACACTGAAGCTCCTACTCAATGTCTTGAGATGTGCTTACTACACGCGTGTGATGCTCTTGCTTCTACCACAGCTGGGCAGGGCAAATCCCTATCAGGAAAATACCCTAATTGACCCCAGGGCATAGCTAGGCTTAATAACAGATCAGATGAGTGGAAATGGCCCAACCCATGTATCATAGAAAACCAAATGAATAGGCTCAAGGCAGGGGAAGGGAATGTTGTTACACCCAAAGTTTATAAACACCCCCCACAAAAGAGTTATTTAGAATCCTTAAGGAACTCTGAGCACTGTCATCATCTCAGCCCAAATCTCCTCTTCTTGAAGCATCTGTGAAGATCCTGCATCTCTCTGTAGCTCTACAGTACCTTCTACCTCTAATGATATTGCACCTAAACACAATACTACCCATCGATGCTAGCAATGAAAATGATCAAGAGAGAAGCCAGGAACCGACAAGCTGCTATACCTTCTATCCCTAATGATATTGCAGCTAAACACGCTACTACCCAACAGGGTAGCAATGAAAATGATCAAGAGAGAAGCCAGGAACCAACATGCCTTTATACCTTCTATCCCTAATGATATTGCAGTTAAACACGCTACTACCCAACAGGGTAGCAATGAAAATGATCAAGAGAGAAGCCAGGAACCAACAAGCTGCTATACCTTCTACCCCTAATGATATTGCAGCTAAACACGCTACCACCCAACAGGGTAGCAATGAAAATGATCAAGAGAGAAGGCAGGAACCAACATGCCTTTATACCTTCTATCCCTAATGATATTGCAGCTAAACATGCTACTACCCAACAGGGTAGCAATGAAAATGATCAAGAGAGAAGCCAGGAGCCAACACCCCTTTATACCTTCTATCCCTAATGATATTGCAGCTAAACATGCTACTACCCAACAGGGTAGCAATGAAAATGATCAAGAGAGAAACCAGGAACCAACCAGCCTTTATACCTTCTATCCCTAATGATATTGCAGCTAACCACGCTACCACCCAACAGGGTAGCAATGAAAATGATCAAGAGAGAAGCCAGGAACCAACACGCCTTTATACCTTCTATCCCTAATGATCTTGCAGCTAAACACACTACCAACCAACAGGGAAGCAATGAAAATGATCAAGAGAGAAGGCAGGAACCAACATGCCTTTAAACCTTCTATCCCTAATGATATTGCAGCTAAACACACTACTACCCAACAGGGTAGCAATGAAAATGATCAAGAGAGAAGCCAGGAACCAACACGCCTTTATACCTTCTACCCCTAATGATATTGCAGCTAAACACGCTACCACTCAACAGGGTAGCAATAAAAATGATCAAGAGAGAAAACAGGAACCAACACGCCTTTATACCTTCTATCCCTAATGATATTGAAGCTAAACACGCTACCACCCAACAGGGTAGCAATGAAAATGATCAAGAGAGAAGCCAGGAACCAACACGCCTTTATACCTTCTATCCCTAATGATAATGCAGCTAAACACACTACTTCCCAACAGGGTAGCAATGAAAATTATCAAGTGAGAAGCCAGGAACCAACACGCCTTTATACCTTCTATCCCTAATGATATTGAAGCTAAACACGCTACCACCCAACAGGGTAGCAAAGAAAATGATCAAGAAAGAAGCCAGGAACCAATCAGCCTTTATACCTTCTATCCCTAATGATATTGCAGCTAAACACGCTACCACCCAACAGGGCAGCAATGAAAATGATCAAGAGAGAAGCCAGGAACCAACACGCCTTTATACCTTCTATACCCAATTATATTGCAGCTAAACACACTACCACCCAACAGGGTAGCAATGAAAATGATCATGAGAGAAGCCAGGAACCAACACACATTTATACCTTCTATCCTTAATGATATTGCAGCTAAACACGCTACCACCCAACAGCGTAGCAATGAAAATGATCAAGAGAGAAGCCAGGAACCAATCAGCCTTTATACCTTCTATCCCTAATAATATTGCAGCTAAACACGCTACTACCCACCAGGGTAGCAATGAAAATGATCAAGAGAGAAGCCAGCAACCAACACCCCTTTATACCTTCTATCCCTAATAATAGTGCAGCTAAACACGCTACCACCCAACAGGGTAGCAATGAAAATGATCAAGAGAGAAGCCAAGAACCAACCAGCTGTTATTCGATTAAACCCATGGTCAGAGAATATATCCATGCCCTGGTTAATGGAAGCAAAATGTCTGGATCAGCACTAGACCTCTCGGGTTAAACGTGTTTCTCTGGTAGAAACCTCTTCTAATTGAACCAACTCCCCATTAATCTCAGGAGTGGTTTCGACGGATTATAAAATGTCCACTGATTTAAAATAAACCTCTCTAGATCCGACTGATTTGCTTAATAAAAAGCCAACATGGAGTCTTCCTTTCCTGGTAAAAGTTACTGAAAGGGCTGTAATAAGGCACGCTCAGGCTTCCATTGAGGCCAATCAGCTCGTCAGTCCCAGGTGGGGTTTAGACTGGAAAGGAGCACCCAATCAGTGGTTTTGCCCCTGCTGAAGGACCTCAGGCAAGACCTGGCGAAGGGCTAAACTCTGGTCTTTGTTCCAGTGGCTTTCTCTCTGCAGCATCCGACATGATGCCATTCTCATTAAGCGCGTCCACGCGGAGGCACTTGATGGGTGCAAATCTTTTCTTTCCGTGCACCTTGCGGCATTCAACGGGATGCGTGTTTTTCCTAATTGAAGACCGTGGCATGCAGCGTCCCATGCTGCTTAGCCAGATCGCCTCTGCCGTTCAATATATAGTTGCTTCCACCGATTGATCTGTTGGAGTCTTGCGGCTTTTTAGCGCATAACTACGTGGACGATGCCTAGTGGATGGTAGATCTCACAGCTGAGACCTAAAAGTGCCTATTTTCAACTTGGAGCAGTGAAAAGAGTCTATGGAGAGTACATGTGGCCATTGTACTTGTCTTGACAAGGATCAGCCATGCACAGTATTAAGCAGAGAGATGCAGGGCTCAGATGCCTTGACAAGGATCTGCCATGCACAGTATTAAGCATAGAGATGCAGGGCTCAGATGTTGTGACAAGGATCAGCCATGCACAGTATTAAGCAGAGAGATGCAGGGCTCAGATGCCTTGACAAGGATCTGCCATGCACAGTATTAAGCAGAGAGATGCAGGGCTCAGATGTCGTGACAAGGATCAGCCATGCACAGTATTAAGCAGAGAGATGCAGGGCTCAGATGCCTTGACAAGGATCTGCCATGCACAGTATTAAGCAGAGAGATGCAGGGCTCAGATGTCTTGACAAGGATCAGCTATGCACAGTATTAAGCAGAGAGATGCAGGGCTCAGATTTCGTGACAAGGATCAGCCATGCACAGTATTAAGCAGAGAGATGCAGGGCTCAGATGTTGTGACAAGGATCAGCCATGCACAGTAGTAAGCAGAGAGTTACAGGGCTCAGATGCCTTGACAAGGATTTGCCATGCACAGTATTAAGCTGAGAGATGCAGGGCTCAGATGTCGTGACAAGGATCAGCCATGCACAGTAGTAAGCAGAGAGATGCAGGGCTCAGATGTCGTGACAAGGATCAGCCATGCACAGAAGTAAGCAGAGATGTTGTGACAAGGATCAGCCATGCGCCGTAGTAAGCAGAGAGATGCAGGGCTCAGATGTCGTGACAAGGACCAACCATGCGCAGTATTAAGCAGAGAGATGCAGGGCTCTGATGTCTTGACAAGGATCAGCCATGCACAGTATTAAGCAGAGAGATGCAGGGCTCAGATGTCGTGACAAGGATCAGCCATGCACAGTATTAAGCAGAGAGATGCAGGGCTCAGATGTCGTTACAAGGATCAGTCATGCACAGTATTAAGCAGAGAGATGCAGGGCTCAGATGTCGTGACATGGATCAGCCATGCACAGTATTAAGCAGAGAGATGCAGGGCCCAGATGCCTTGACAAGGATCTGCCATGCACAGTATTAAGCAGAGAGATTCAGGTCTCAGATGTCGTGACAAGGATCTGCCATGCACAGTATTAAGCAGAGAGATGCAGGGAGCAGATTCCTTGACATGGATCTGCCAGGCATAGTATTAAGCATAGAGATGCAGGGCTCAGATACCTTGCCAAGGATCTGCCATGCACAGTATTAAGCAGAGAGATGCAGGGCTCAGATGTCTTGACAAGGATCAGCCATGCACAGTATTAAGCAGAGAGATGCAGGGCTCAGATGTTGTGACAAGGATCAGCCATGCACAGTATTAAGCAGAGAGATGCAGGGCTCAGATGTGGTGACATGGATCTGCCATGCACAGTATTAAGCAGAGAGATTCAGGTCTCAGATGTCGTGACAAGGATCTGCCATGCACAGTATTAAGCAGAGAGATGCAGGGCTCAGATGCCTTGACAAGGATCTGCCATGACCAGTATTAAGCAGAGAGATGCAGGGCTCAGATGTCCAATGCATGAGTTGTTAGTTTGAAGTGTACAGGGTTGTAGTTGCCAGTGCTTGGTTGCTCATTCCCGAGGATACCTGGGCCTGAATACCAACAAATGCAGGGCTTGGGGTGCATACCACCAGGGCATGATGCAGGCCTCTTCTGGCAAGGGCTATAGAGCTCTTTAGTTGGGGACCATCATGCTATTGAAGTCAATATATGTGTATATAGTGATAAAGGGGGCTCGCATTCTGGCCTCTCCGACATGTCGTCCAGCGGTGGCTGCTGAACAAGGGCATTGTTCTGTGCTGGTCATGTCCCGCACTGATGGGGTCTTCCTGTTCATCAAGCTTTCTGGCCTCCCGGAATCCATCACTATGTCTTCACTGGTGGCCATGCAGGGATGTTGGGGCATTCCAGCACTATGTCTTCACGGGTAGCCATGCAGGGATGTTGCGGTATTCCAGCACTATGTCTTCACTGGTGGCCATGCAGGGATGTTGGGGCATTCCAGCACTATGTCTTCACGGGTGGCCATGCAGGGATGTTGCGGCATTCCAGTACTATGTCTTCACTGGTGGCCATGCAGGGATTTTGCAGCATTCCAGCAGTATGTCTTCACGGGTGGCCATGCAGGCATGTTGCGGTATTCCAGCACTATGTCTTCGGGTGGCCATGCAGGGATGCTGCAGCATTCCAACACAATGTCTTTACTGGTGGCCATGCAGGGATGTTGAGGCATTCCAGCACTATGTCTTCACTGGTGGCCATGCAGGGATGTTGCAGCATTCCAGCACTATGTCTTCACTGGTGGCCATGCAGGAATGTTGAGGCATTCCAGCACTATGTCTTCACTGGTGGCCATGCAGGGATGTTGCAGCATTCCAGCACTATGTCTTCACTTCTGGCCATGCAGGGGTGTTGCGGCATTCCAGCACTATGTCTTCACTGGTGGCCATGTAGGGATGTTGCAGCATTCTAGCGCTATGTCTTCACTGGTGGACATGCAGGGATGTTGCGGCATTCCAGCACTATGTCTTCACGGGTGGCCATGCAGAGAAGTTGCAGCATTCCAGCACTATGTCTTCACGGGTGGCCATGCAGGAATGTTGCGACATTCCAGCACTATGTCTTCACTGGTGGCCATGCAGGGATGTTGCGGCATTCCAGCACTATGTCTTCACTTGTGGCCATGCAGGGGTGTTGCAGCATTCCAGCACTACGTCTTCACTGGTGGCCATGCAGGGGTGTTGCAGCATTCCAGCACTATGTCTTCACTGGTGGCCATGCAGGGATGTTGAGGCATTCCAGCACTATGTCTTCAATGGTGGCCATGCAGGGATGTTGAAGCATTACAGCACTATGTCTTCACTGGTGGCCATGCAGGGATGTTACAGCATTCCAGCACTATGTCTTCACTGGTGGCCATGCAGGGATGTTATGGCATTTCGGCACTATGTCTTCACGGGTGACCATGCAGGGATGTTGCGGCATTCCAGCACTATGTCTTCACGGGTGCCCATGCAGGGCTGTTGCGGCTCTCCAGCACTATGTCTTCACTGTTGGCCATGCAGGGGTGTTGCGGCATTCCAGCACTATATCATCACTGGTGGCCATGCATGGGTGTTGCAGCATTCCAGCACTATGTCGTCACTGGTGGCCATGCAGGGATGTTGAGGCATTCCAGCACTTTGTCTTCACTGGTGGCCATGCAGGGATGTTGCGGCATTCCTGCACTATGTCTTCACTAGTGGCCATGCAGGGATGTTGCAGCATTCCAGCAATATGTCTTCACTGGTGGCCATGCAGGGATGTTATGGCATTTCGGCACTATGTCTTCACGGGTGGCCATGCAGGGATGTTGCGGCGTTCTAGCACTATGTCTTCACTGGTGGCCATGTAGGGATGTTGCGGCATTCCAGCACTATGTCTTCACTGGTGGCCATGCAGGGATGTTGCGGCATTCCAGCCCTATGTCTTCACTGGTGGCCATGCAGGGATGTTGCAGCATTCCAGCACTATTTCATCACTGGTGGCCATGCAGGGATGTTGCGGCATTCCAGCACTATGTCTTTGCAGATCTTTCTCTCCTCTTTCTCCTTTTCTGATGCCTCCATGCCCGTATCTCTTCTTGACTCTCAGCGATCCAACCTTGGAAGTCCTCGCGCTACTTTTCCCTTAGCCCCTCAAAAACTGAAATCCTTTACTTCCCCCACTGCTCCCCCTCTCACGTAGTCCCTGTATCCTCTCTGTCTTCTTCCCTTTGATTTCCACTTTCCTTCAAGTGTTGCCATGGTCTTGCTCCCTCTGTCTCTCACATCTTGTCTCTCCTTACATCCCTGCACATGTTCTCTGCTCTCAACATCTTCATCTTCTTTCTTCTCTTAAGCCTACATGCGCTCCCTTGCAGCTCCGCTCGTTTTCCCTCATGGCCCCAAAACTCTAGAATGTCCTTCCTCCTGATATCCACCCATCCCCCTCTCTACACATCTTTCCTTCTCCTCTCAAGGCTCATCTTCTACATTGTGTGCCACCCGGGGTCTGTGTACACTGGGCATAGGCTCAGGATCTCCGGGTGCCTGCTAGGCAGTGCAATACATGTACCTTAAAATGGCTGAAGGAGGGTTACTAATTGCGGAACCTACAGAATGTCAATTTACAGAATGTGCAGGGGCAACCTTCCAGCCATAGGCATGTAATGGGATTTACAGCTGCATAAAGAAACATATTGTTCTTTGAAAACCAGTAGGCAGTTGTCAATTTGAATCGGTTACCGACGAGGCTGTCCTGACCGCTCTCTGTCAGCTTAAGTCGGCCTCGCCAGCTGACCCTGTTCCTCTCCATGTTATCCAGGCCCTTCCTCAGAAGCCAGACCTCTGTTCACAGCTGCTCTTCACTATTCCTTCTCTTCTGGGGGTGATTCCTGCTCCCTTGAAACATGCGATGGTCACCCCGCTTCTGAAGAACCCACACTTGGATCTTCTTTAGATGTTAACTATTGTCCTATACCTCTTGTCGGTTCTTATGCAGCTTATGGAGGTAATTGTAACTCCTCAACTCTCCCACTTCTTTGAGGCCATTCACCTTGTAAACCCTTTCCAGTCTGGTTTCAGACCTCTTATGGATACTGAATATATATATATGTATTCTCTGCTTAGTTTTAACGATTCCCTGGTGACCTTCATGAGCCAGACTTATCAGTCGCTCCCGGACCTTCTCAGGTGGAATGATTTTGTCACCACGCATCACCCTCCCTTCTTGGATGTAACATCTATCACATTCCATAAGGCTGGCAGACCTAGCCTCTCAAATATGTTTTCCAGTGAGGATTGTCTACTTCCAATTCTCGCTTGAGAATACTTCAACTTGTGTCCCCTTTCATCGCCTCTTCCAACTCTTCTCACGGGACAGGCACAGAAGTTATCTCCAAAACTGCTTCTTGGTCTGTTTCTTCATCATTCACTTCCACTGTGGATGTCATCCTCGATAGGCAATCTCGCGCAAATTTCTTCACTCCTTGTAAATATTTGACTACACAATTATATTCTGAACTCCTCATGCGAGCAGAGACCTTGTCTAAACCTTTCTACGCAATTATTTCTACCAGAGGTTTGTAATCAGTGCGAAACTCAAAGCGCGTGCCCCAAATGAAGTTGCTAAATTTCCCTGCAGCCCACTTGATAACGAGGGCTTCTTTTTCAATCGTAGCATACGCCTTTTCAGCTCCTTTCAATAATCGTGATGCGAAGGCTATGAGGAACTCTTTCCCACCTTCTTCTTGTGTCACCACCGCGCCTAGGCCACCATTGCTGGCATCCGTCACTATGATGGTCTTCCTGCCCCTTCTAAAGCTTTGCAGTACAGGAGCACTCGCCACGGCTTTCTTAATGAATTTAAATTGCACTTCACGTTCTCTACTCCACACAAATGCACTCTCTATTTTGACTTGTTCATGCATGGACACAGTGTGATAAGCAGAATCACAAATGATTTTGGAGTAATACTCTGCCATACCTAGTAAAGTTCGAACTTCTTCACGACATGGGGGACTTGGCATATTATCAATGGCTTCTACCAACTGTCTCTTAGGACGTATTCCTTCAGCAGTAATAACATGTCCTAGATACTCAATTTCTGTCTATTCATCTTGCATTTCTCACGATTTAATGGCATCCCTGCAGTATGTAGCTTCTTGAATACCTTATTCTTTTTTTTTTAAAAAACCTTTATTTTTGGTCTTTCAACACACCATACAAATACGCACCCACATTAGGGTGGATTTAACTTTACGCCGTCAACCAGTGCCCCAACCCCCCCCTCCGAGTCCCTCCCCCAGCCCTTGCCGCACCTCCGCATTGTCCCCATTGTGCATCATTTCAGCCTCCCTGCGACCCTGTGGTAATTTCTGTCGGCCCGAGTTAAGACTGCATCAGGGTGTGTTCCCAGCGTCTAGTGGTCCCTCTGAGGAGGTGTCGGCCTCACTTATCAGGAAGGATATCAGCGGGCCCCATATGTCGGGCGGCCGCGCGTGAAGCGGGAGGAGTTTTATGAAATCTGCTTCTGTGCCCTGGTAGTAGAGTAAGTCTTTCCGCCAAGCGGTGTAGGAAGTTGGGGGGCCGCGGCCCCATGCCATGGCAACTCCCCTGCGGGCTAGTGTCAGTAGGACTCCGGTCAGTTTCCTCGACGGCGTGGATAGCAATCTTGTCATTCCCAACAAAGCTGCTGCGCATCTCGGTTGTACTACTTCTCCCACGATTGTGGATGTCGATCTAACACTCGGTTCCAGAATGGGGCTACTTCAGGGCATTCCCATGCCAGGTGAATGAAGCTCGCTGATAGAGTACCACATCTCCTGCATTCGGCCTGGGTGTCGGGATGGTGTTTATTAGCTTTTTCCGGTGTATAATAGGTTTGGTGGAGGAAATTAAAATGGATAAGTTTGAGCTGGGAGTTAAGTGCAATTTTCTGGGTCTGATTCAGAATGTAGCCCCAATCAACCTCCGATATACTTGCATTTAGCGCTCGTTCCCATCTTGTTTTCGCTCCAGAGTTGACGGGGGGTGTTCCGGTGGTAAGTGCTTTGTAAATTTGCGACACCAGCCTGCCTTCCCCCTGTGGTTGAATGACATCATGCAGTAACTGCCAGGTCGGTGGCTGTCTCGGGAAACCAGGCAGGTGGAACTGCATAGTGTATCGAGTTCGGAAGTAGAGGAACACGTCCAGTGCTGAGTTGCCCCCTTTCTGTTTGGCTTGGTCAGGGGTCAGGAAGCCCTCCTCTGTGAATAGGTCTCCTAGGGATTGTATGTGTAGCTTGTCGACCCACTGGTGAAACACTTTCTCTGATGTTAGGGGGATTCCAGGAATAAACTTGACTGGCAAGAGGGGAGAGTACCTTATCTGCACCCCCAGTTTATTTGCTAGCGACTTCCAGACCTTGTATGTTGTGAGCATCACGTTCATTGTGCGGTTCGGAACGGGAAGTTGGCTGAAAACCACGGCAGTCAGCAAGTTGGGAGTTGCCAAGGCCCTCTCGACCTGTACATGGGGGCGAATCGTTTGCGTTGCGTACCAGTGGCTGAGGTACTGTGCTTGGGCTGCCCAGAAGTATTTTTCCATCTCGGGGAGGGCTAGACCACCGCTGGACACAGGAAGCGTCAGTATTGTGTACGCCACTCTGGCTGGTCTGCCAGCCCACAGTAGATCCAGAACCAAGCTTTTCAGCCTTTTCAAGAAGGATTGTGGTAGTAGCAGCGGGATATTGTTGAAGAGATACAGTAATTTTGGCAACATTACCATTTTGACTAAGGAGGTTCTGCCTCAGAGTGTCAGTGGGAGCGTCTTCCAGCGTGTGACCTTGTCCTGTAGGGACTTAAACACCTCCTCATAGTTGTCCCGGAATACCTCTTGTGGGTCCAGTGACAGTTGGATTCCAAGATAACGGACCCCCGAGGTTCTCCACTTGAGTCCGAAGTCGATAGCGAATTGTTTCGTGTCTCGGGTCCTTGGGAAGACGACTGATTTTGAGTGATTGGTTTTCAGTCCGGAGGCCGCCCCGAATCTGATGACTTCCCGCATGACCGGGTTCAGATTGACTTCTGGATCCCTTATGAATAGTGCTACGTCGTCGGCGTATAAGGATACGATGAGTTTGTGTGGGCCGATGGTGAGTCCCATTTGTTGGCGTAGTTCCCGCAGGTTGGAGGCCAGTGGCTCCATTACCAGAGCGAATATTAGTGCTGACAGGGGGCATCATTGTCTTGTACCGCGCTGCAGGTTTATTGATGCTGATTTTGCCTTGCCCACTATGATATTAGCTTGTGGATTGGTGTACAGGAGAGAGACAAGTTTGATAAAGCGGGCCCCTAGCCCCATTCTGGTGAGAACCATGAACATGAACGGCCACTCCACTGAGTCAAATGCTTTTTCTGCATCAAGCAGGACCGCGATTGCCTGGCCTGTAGGATCTAAAGCCTCGATGATTCCAAACATTCTCCGGATGCCGAAGGTCGTATTGCGGCCAGGTATGATACCTGCCTGGTCTGCTAGCACTAGGGCAGGCATCAGGGGAATCAATCTATTCGCCAGGATCTTAGCAAGAATTTTATTGTCCAGATTGAGCAGGGAGATCGGGCGATACGAGGCGCATTCGTCTGGTGGTTTTCCTGATTTGTGTAAAAGAATGACATTGGCCTCACGCGAAGAGTGAGGAAGGGTCCCAAGCTCTAGCGCTTCCTCGTACACCGCTGCCAGCAACGGAGCCAGGGGTTCTGCAAAGGCCTTATAAAATTCTCCCGTTAGGCCGTCAGGGCCTGGTGCTTTGGAGGGTGGTAGGGTCTTTATGGCTGCTTTAATATCTTCCTGTGAGATTAGTTTGTTCAGAGGTTCACGTAGTTGATGTTCGACCCAGTAGAGTTCTGTGTCTTCCAGATATTCAAGGGGGAGGTTTGAGTATTTCGGCAGCTTGGCACTGTAAAGATCTTTGTAGAATAGGCTGAATTCCTCTGCTATCTTTTCGTCAGTGTGGACCCCTTCCCCTTGCCTAGTTCTGATCCTTTCGATTTGGGACTGTTTATTGTCGGCTTTAATTAGATTTGCCAGTAAAGCTCTTGGTTTCTGGCCCTCGCCATATTGGCAGACTTGGTTGGTGCGGTGTAGAAATTTAACCTCACGTTCCTCTGCGTCGTTGAATTTCTGCAATTCCGTCTTCAATGCCGCTGCAGCTTCCGGGTTGTCTTTGTTCGCGTTCTGAGTTTCGAGCTGTTTTAATTTATTTTCGCTGTTTGCAAGCTCGCCCCTAATCAGCTTGAGAATGCCATTTTCTTTGGCGAGGCAGACTCCTCTGATAAAGCATTTAAATGATTCCCAAATTATGCTTGCCGAGGGGACCGAACCCAGGTTGGCTTCTAAGAACACGTCAATCTCCTCTCTTAATTCGGAGGTAAAGACCTCGTCCCGCAGTGATCCCTGTTTGAAGCGCCAACGTTGTAGCGGCGGGGTGAGGCTAGCTGGCTTGAGTTTAAGGAAGATTGGCGAGTGGTCCAAGAGTATTCTCGGGTGGATGTGGCACCGGCCACACGCCAGGGGGCTGTTAGTTGAGGTAAAAAAGTAGTAAATTCGGAGGCTTGTATTATGGACTGTAGAATGAAAGGTGTACTTGCGCCTTTCCCCATTGGAGACTCTCCACGTGTCCTGTAAATCAAATGCTTTGCAGATTCCTTTATCTGGAGAGCAGCTTTTGAGGTTGGTTGATGTATGGCCGATGATCTATCTCTCGTAGGGTCCATAACCGTGTTCATGTCGCCGCCCCAGACAACCGTGGCCGGGCCGAGCGCGGAGAGCTGTGTCAACACCCAGCCGAAGTTGTCAGGGCCATCCACATTCGGAGCATATGAATTGACAAAGGTCACTTTCTGACCTGCGACGATGCCACTCACCAGTAGTGCTCTGCCCTCCTCGTCTTTTGCCGTGTGCAGTAGCCGGTAACTGAGCCACCTTTGTATGAGGATCGCAACTCCTCCCGAGTACGTGGAGTAGGATGAAAAGTATCTGTGGCAGCCCCAGCTTTTGGCCCACTGGCGGTCTCTCCCCGGCGTAAAGTGCGTCTCTTGAATCAGGGCCACGTCTACATCGTGGCGTCTGAGATAGTGCAGAATTTTCCTAGATTTAGCCGGGATGTTACCTCCTCTTATATTCCATGCTAAAACGTTGAATGGGGCAACTTTGCTTTTATTTCGGATCTCATTTCTGATTCAGCTGGTGGCCGTGGTCTGGTTGAGCCAGAGCTGCTGACTGGGTCTGTATGTGAGGGATGGGAGTCATGATGCGATGATGAATATGGCAGCGAGTAGGCAGCAGGCAGCGAGCGGGACAATCGGGAACTGGTGGCGTTGAACTTCTCCATTAACTTTCTAATATTCAAACTTCTGGCAATTCCCAACTGGCCCAAGACGTAGCTCTCCCGAGGTTGGGCAACCCTGAACATGCTCACCGGGAGGTTCCGACTTTCCCAACCCCAAACCAAAACGGCCCTTGGAGTCTCCATGCCGAGACGTGTGGTCCACACCTCGCCGGGCAGACTCTACTCAGGCTAACAGTAACTTAACAGTAGCTGAGCTAGGGGCAACCGGGGTCTCCCAAGTGTCCCAGCCCCGACTTGTGCTGCTGTAAATGGTCTGGCCCACTCAATGCTGCTGTGCCGGGTCTTGTGTCCAGCTGTGTCCAACCGTTTAAGGAGGGTTCCTGGGGATTCTGTCTCTTTGTGGTCTGGGGCGAGCCTGATTCTGATCCGGGAGCCCTGGACGGTCCAGGAACAAATTTGCTTCATCTGGAGTTTGGAAAAATTGGACCTTTCCCTCGTGTTGGACTCTTAAGCGTGCTGGGTAAAGCATGGAATACGGCAGTTGGCTGTTGCGGAGTCTCTGTTTGACGCTTGCAAATGTTTTCCTTTGTGACTGTACTGCCGGGGAGAAGTCAGGGTAAAAATGGATTTTGTCCCCGTCGTGGCTCAGTTTGCCTTTTTCTCTGGCGAGGTGGAGCAAGGAGTCGCAATCTCTGTAGTTCAGCAGTCTTGCTATTATGGGCCTAGGGGGAGCCCCTGGAGCAGGTCTTGTCGCGGGAATCCTGTGGGCTCTCTCGATTATGAATAGGCGGGATAGGGTTTCGCGGCCAAATAGAGTGATGCATAAGGCTTCCACAAAGTCTTCCGTTTTCTCCTGCATTTGATGTTCTCTCACACCGACTATCCGTAGATTATTCCTCCTCGACCGACCTCCGAGATCCTCGCACTTGGCGGCGGTTAGTTTCATTTACGATTCCAGCTGCGAAACTCTATTAGTTAGGGTTGCCGAACTGTCATTGATATTTGACACACTCTGCTCCATCTCGTTTAGGCGTTCGGCCTGGGAGTCCATATGGTGTTGCATGAGATCGACTTTGGACGCGAGACCGTCCATTTTGTTACTCAGGCTGCCAATGCCTGCTTTTAAGTCAAGGAGGATTTCTTTGATTTCAAAGGGGTTCTCAGCCACTTCATCCTGGTGGGAGCATTTGGACGATGAAGCTTGATCTTTTGGGTGGTGAGGGGCTCTGGGGGTCGGGCCACTCTCAACGATTGCTTCCTCTGAGATTTATCGTTTTTTCCCATCTTGGCTGTGAGAATGGAAGCGTCGAAAATGGGTTGCAGGTGGTCTAGTTGTGCCTCGAACGCCCTCGGGACCCACCTCCGGATCGGGGTGGCCGCGGCTGGTTGTATGTGGTGCTTGATCAGCAATACGGGGTGGCGGGCGAATTTCGTCGTGCGCTGTGCTCTTCCACTGTTAGCGCAGCCCCCTTGGTGGGTTTCAGTGGAAGACTGGCGTAGGAAGTATGTTACCCGATATGCGAGCATGGGTTGACTGTTGAGGTGCTACGTTGGCTCGTGTCAAAGATGTTTACAGAGGCTTTCTGCCAGCTCTTCCTAATTCAGGGGGCGAAGTGTTGGACAATTCCTTGTGCCCCTGTTTTGTAGTACAGGGCAAGTGTTGGGCTGCGGCAGGGAGGATGCTCCACCCCAAGTGGTGGGGTTCAGGTCGTCCGTGTGTGCGGGTGCCGCACCCGTCCCGGCCCAGCGGGTTGCAGGAGTGAATGGTTTGCCGGGGGGCGCTGTGCTGCTTGCTTGCCCCTGCCACTGCGGGAGAGGCCGCCGCCGAGTCCCGAAGTCGGAGGGGGGCGGGGACCGCGCCGTCTCCCCACCACTCCTTACCTCCTGGGGCCCCGGGAACGACCCTTTCGCTCGTCGCCACTAGGTGGGTGTGGGGGTTCTTGCTGGGCCGTTGGACGCCGTCCGGGGTCTGTCGCTCCACGGCCCTCGGCTGGGAAGCCGGATGCCGGAGCCGCAGGTGCAGATCCCGGGCATGGGGGAGGCCCTGGCGTCTTACGGCTGACTCTTCCGCTCTGGCGATGGCTCCAGGTGGGGTGAGGGGGGTGGTCAGGATCTCCCGCCGGCCCTCCGCTTTTCGACGCGTGTTCCCCAGGCCGCTGTCGACTCCTTGCCAGGATACTGGGCCCCCGTCTCGTGGGTGGCTGGGGGGGCGCGTCGGGCTCCGCAGTGAAGGAGCTCAGCTCTTGATGCGCGGGGCTGAGTGGCCGACCCCGCGAGTCACGGCAGCCGGGCCTCTCGGGCCGAGTCTCGGGCTGGGAGCTCCGATTTTACATGAAACTTCGGGATGGCATAGCTGGGGACATCAGCAGTTCGTGTACAGGCAGACTGGGGGTCAGTAATGCCAGGATCCACAGGATTTTCCAGGATTGATGCAGGGCTACGAGGGAGCTCTGACCTAAGCGGCCATCTTGGATGGCCCTCTAGCGCCCTCTTTGAATACCTTATTCAATCTTTCATCGTGAAGTTCACGATTGTGTGCATAAATCAAGATGTCATCCTGAAAGCATAAAATACCTTTGTCCTCATTAAACAGTCTGTGCATGTCTTTCTGGAAGACCGAGGCTGCTGACACCAGGCCGAATGGCATTTGTTTGTATTGGAATAGCCCAAAATCTGTCAAACACTTGGATTCTTCATGGAATCTTACTTGATGATAGGTCGAGGTGAGATCTAAGGTTGAAAAATGTTTTGCAGGGCTTATAGTCGATATAATCTCATGAATGTTGGGTAATGGGTGTATCTCTCAGACTTCACATTTATTGAGTTCTCTCATGTCTACACAAATCCTGAGTTTTCCTGAGCTTTTCCATAAAACAACTAAGGGCGATACTCATTCCGCTGCATCTATACTCTCTATGATGTTTTGGTCTTATAATGTATTTAGTTCTCATTTGACTTCTTCTCTCATAGATAAAGGAACATTGCGTAGCTTCTGTGCCACCGGTATACAGTTGTCTTTCTTTATCTTATGCACAAACCAACGTAAGCAGCCTATTTGATCCTGGAACACTTCATCCATTATTTTCTCCCCGTCTTTAGCATTTTCAATAACAAGTACTGTCTCCTCTGCATTGGGGTCTAATTTCACTTTAAGCTTTCTTTGGTGTGTCCACCTGAACAAGGCTCTTTTTCCCTTTCTTGTTACATATACTTCTTCTTTGGCTTCCCTACTTTTAATTTTAAAGTGGCCCAGAACCACCCAATTAACTCCATTTTGACTCCTCTGTAACCTCTGAGATTGATATGAACTTCATTAAGATAGTCGCGACCCCTTCTCTCCCATTCATTCTGTGGTAAGAGTGTCTATTTAGCACCTGAATCAATCATCATGGATGGTGAAACTCTGTCCATCTGTAGAGTGGCTTTGGGACTGTCTATTTCTTCTTTGTCATCTACTATCATTGATATGCACTCATCACCCTCTTCCTCACTGTGATCACTAACAATCCAATTGGTGGAAATGTTTTTTGTTCCTCCAACACCTTGCGAGGTGACCTTTGCCTTTACATATCCTGCATATGATTTTCAAAGCAGGACATTCCGGGTTATCTGCCCAATGATCCGCACCATCACAGATGAAACATCTCCTTGGACTGCTCTGCTGTAGACTGTTTCTTACCCTTTCGTGAAAGGGCACTCTCCCTCGCCTGTCGCCTCTTCATGTGGGTTTAAGGCACTCTCTTCATTCTTTCCCCTGTTTTCTTCCTCCTATATGTACTATCATTGATGGTCGATGTGGCATAATTTACTTTTGGTGTGGCTGCAGGCTGCAGTACAACTTCTGTCTTTAAGTTAGTGTCCTTTATTCTGTTCTCCAGGACTTGGACACACTTTTCTGTGTATGACACTTCTTTGGTGACTCTCAGGACTGTGTCTAACGCGGGATCATCTTCTGCCCATTGTTTCTCTCTGACTTTTGCACTGCTGCACCCTAGCCTGAATTGATCTCTGAGACGTTTGCATGTTCTGCCCAACTTCCTTAGGCTTGTAATATATTGCTCCATACTTTCACCATCCACTTGTGGCATTCTAGTATTGTGCTTGATTTTTTTCAGAATGTTTACTCATCTTTTTGACTGTTTTTCCATATTCATTGAGGTTTTCACCCTCATTTTCCAGTAGATCTGATAGATTCTCAAGTTTGTCTTGCCCTGCGGCACCCAGACAATGTGGCAGCAGCGATCTCCTTCTCTCAACTCTGTGATTAGTTCCACGTATCACACTGGTGCAGTGTGCACATGATTGTATCCATCTCTTCCAGGGGATTCTGGACTCCCCTATCTCTGGTATAAACAAGGCCGGTGTGGGAACACCACCAAATGCCCTTGTAGTTGTTAGGAAGAATTCTCTTTAAAGGCGAATTTCCCTTACCTAGAGAGTCCCCCAGCAGCTTTGCTGGATTTCCAGGGTTTATTTTTTTTACTCCTACTAAGAGTGGGACTCTTTTTCCCACTCTTAGTTGTATTTTGATATGTGTTTCAACCTATAATTTGTGATTGTGGGCTGTGGAGTTTGTCTCACTCCATAGGTATCATCTTGTTACATGAGTGTTACACAGGACCCTCAGTGCAGTAACACAGGGGTGTCATAGTGACCCCCAAACATGGACTCCATACCCCGGGACTGACTACAGTCTCCCAGGGCATGCAAAGTTACCATTGACTTTGCTAGTCAATAGTTATGAACAAAACCAGTACACACCATCTTACTATGGAGGTACTGGGAAGGGTTAAATAGTTTTTCCCTGGTGTTCATTTGCGAGAGGGTACTGTCCAGTCCCTCTCCAAAGTTTCTGGCTGGTGGCAGTGGTTACTACCATAAATATTCGACTGCAAATATTTTCCTATGGGATTTTCCCATTGTTCGAGGCTACCACTTTTTATGATAGCCTTTAACATACCGCCGGATTATTTTATTATTAACTTTACTCCGGCAGGGTTTTTTTGCCAGATCTTTGATAATATTTATTTCTCGTGTCTTTCTCTGAAATCCAAACCGAGGTTGGGCCCTTTGTTCGTCCTTTTGGCGGGCTTCTGGACAGAAGCCCTCCTTTAGGCGCCAGTGAGTCTGGGGTAGACAGTGGGCCTCATCACGACCCAGGCGGTAAGTTACCGCCTGGGCCGTGACTTTACCATTCCGACCTTGGCGGGGCGGTAAGTCCCCAATCCCCATTTACCCTTCCCCATTCCCATTTTTGCCCCATAGGGCATAATGGGAGTGGGGAAGGCGTTAATTACGCCACCGTAAATTACGGTGGCGTAATTAACTCCATGGTCCCTTAGCGCCATGGATTTTAACACCTGCTAAAAGCAGGTGTTAAATCCGCCATGGCGCTAAGGGACCTCGTACTCAGGCGGTAAGGGTCGGCGCTGTTTACGGCGCCGTAAACCCCTTACCGCCTGAGTTGTAATGAGGCCCAGGATGTGTGGGAGGGGGAATAGGCACCCTGGACAGGGTTGCCTAAGCAACCCAAGTCGCACTCTGCCCTGATAGGCTGGGGGGTTATCCCGCCAGGATAACCACCCCGCTGTGTGAGTGACAGCTAGGCTGTATGAATGGGGGTTTTTCTGCATAAAAGCAGGGACCTGTGGACTGGAAGACAGACGTCGCCACTGGACCTAAGAAATCCGAAGAGGAGAGAAGCCGAAGACATCTGCAATGACTGAACCACAGGTGAAGCCCTGCTACAGATCCTCACCACTTTTCTCCAATGACCAGAGAAGATCTTCACCTGCAAGAGCCTTCTTCCCTTGAGCTGGTGGGGCCAACCAGTTTGCCAATCACCTTCCCAGACCTGCCTTGGTCGAATCGCCAGTGGCAAGCACTAGGAGACCGGATAGCCAGGCACCCGTCCACCACGACCACGATTTAAAGGAGCGTACCTTTTATTTCGTTTTGCATCACTGTGGCCAGCTTCTTCCCTGGGCATTGCAGTGACTCGAACCTTCCTCCACGACGAGAGCCTCTCTTCCTCTGCTGGATCTCCCAAACTGCAGGAACTGCCAGGAACTACCCCCACCGCAGGAGCCTCATCCACTTTTAAGGTACCCTGTTCCGCTAGGCCTCCCATTTTGTTGGGTACTGCTAAAGGTGTTTTCAATCCTTTACTTACCTTCTGGGCTGGCCGTCCCTTTTTTCTAACATTGTCTTTTTACCTTCTGCACCCTCCTTTTTAAACCGTTAAACAAAGACTTGACTGCAGCTACTAGAACCGTTTGATCCTGAGCACATTGCCTTGTACCACTGACTCTGGCACAGGCCTATTGACTTTGGCTATTTCAGTTACAACTGCCTTCCACTGGCGTAACAGGGGCCCCCGCACCGCCTGCGGTGTGGGGGGCCCCGCGACCACATGTTCTGGAAGGGGGCCCCACTTGGAGTGTAAAAAAAAAAAAAGAAAAAAGAAATGTTTTTTTTTTTTTTACATTTTCTTTTTGAATTCACTCTGCATTTCTATAGAAATGATTTCTGTAACAGAAATAATTTCTTTATGAAGGCAGAGTGAATACAAAAAGTCTGGTGGCTACCCCCACCCCATGACATGAAGACGTTAGGCTGGAGGCCTCCATGTCATGGGGTGGGGGAAGCCCTATGACTTCAAACATAAATAGTTTATTTTTGAAGTCACTCTGCCTTCATAAAGAAATTATTTCCGTTACGGTTCAGTCCTTAACGGAAATAATTTCTTTATGAAGTCAGCGTGACTTCAAAAAGAAACAATGGGCCTCATTACGAGCATGGCGGTAGCCGTGCCTGTATGGCAGGCACGGTTACCGCCATGCTCACTACCGGCACCACCTCCCGTGATTGGGCAATAACCGGCCCATTACAAGATGAATGGGCCGATAATTGCCCATTCGCGGGTGGCGGTATTGTCGGGCTCCCGATCCCCATTCTGCCCAATAGGGCAGAATGGGGGTGGGGAGCATGGTTGCGCCGGCACCTTTGATAACGGTGCTGGTGCAATTACAAGTTATGCTTGCGGGTGGCGCACAGCTCGCCAGGTAAGACCTGGCGAGCTGTCAGGAATCCTCGAGCAGAACTCCTAATGCGGCGGGACGGTATGAATGGTGCCAGTGCCTTACCGGCACCATTCATACCGTCACCGCCAGGGTCCTAATTAGGCCCAATGTATTTTTGAAGTATTATGGCTCCCCTCAACCCATGACGTGTGAGTGTATGGTGAAATGATGCACACTGAAATGTATGGGTGGCTGCCTGGGTGTGCCTGTATAGTGAAAATGTCCACTCTTAAGTGTATAGGTGACTGTCTGTGTGAGGGTATGGTGAAAGGGTGCACACAAATGTATGGGTGGCTGGGTGTGCGTGTACGGTGAAAGGATGCACACTTAAATTTATGGGTAGGTGCCTGGGTGTGGGTGCCTGTGTGGTGAAAGGTTGCACACCTAAATGTGTGGGTGGCTGCCTGGGTGTGCCTGTATGGTGAAAGGGTGCACACTTAAATGTATGGGTAGGTGCCTGGGTGTGTGTGCCTGTGTGGTGAAAGGTTGCACACTTAAATATATGGATGGCTGGGTGTGCGTGTGTATATATGGTTAATGGTGTGTGCTTGTGTTCAGGGGCGCAACAAAACCTACATTTCAGGGGGGCTAACTTTTCAAATGTTGGGAGAGGTGCTAACTTCACGTGTGGTGGGGAGGAGCAAACTTATTTGTGTGGGGGCATCTAACTTCTTTATGCATTTTAATGAGACTATTCCAGTGCAGCTTCAATGTTACAAGCAGTTAACTCTCTGGTATAGGTCTGAAAGCACCCACTTATGGGCTGCTGTGAGAATGACTGGTCTCCTGTTTCCGCTCTACCCTTCCAATCACTCCCCTGGCATGCAAGTACTAAACCCACATCACAATTTCAATTGCTTAAAAAATGTGGCATTTGAATGCAGGTACTAACAGTGAAATGATGTACATTAGTAATTGCTGGGCTGGGCCCTTGTTAATGGCAAAACCCAGGTGCTGTTTAACATCTGTGTCCTTTTCTGTCCAGCAACTGCTCTGAAGGTCAGCCAGGTCAAGTCAACATAGCCCACAATTTCAGTGGGGAGGAGGGAGACCGGTGGGGGGAGTGCTGAAGCCCAGTCAGCTCAATGGTGTTCCACCACTACTTGTGTTTAATGCCTTGATTAATTATTGGTAATCTTCTTTACACCTATCCCTATTCTTCCTCATCCCAGTACTTGTGTATGAGGCAGTACTTTTGTATGAGGCACTATGCCTCATACACAAGTACTGGGATAAGGTATGGGTACATGAAGGTAATGCCTGATTTAGCTACATGCAATCTTCATTACTCGTAGTCCCACTCTTCCTCCAGTACTTACCAGTGAGGCAAGGAGCCTCACAAGTAAGCACTGGGACAAGGAAGAGGGACGTGGAGGTAATTCGGGACCAATGAGCGGATTTTGGAGGCTGGGGTAGGGGATGGCAGGAAAAAGAGATGTATGGGGGATGTAGGGTTGTGCAATAAATCATAATGGTCGTCCATGTCCAGGCTAAGCAGGCATGATATGTGGTATTAGTGGCTAGAGAGGCATTTTGTTGCAGCCAGTCTAGTCATTCCTCAGTTTGGTATGACTTTTTTTAACTGGGCATTTCTGATAAAGCAGTCCTGCTAAGTGTAATTACCTGGCTAGACTGGCATTTGGGTTTTGCCAGTCTAGCTGTTTCTTACTGTGGCACTGTATATTGTTCTGGGCATCTGTGTAAAATGATATGTTATGATATGATAAGTCATATATAACGCACCTGTACACAAGTGTTTTTAGTCACGACAAGACAAGAGAAGGAAACGTGTGGGAGGACAAGACAAATGATCTTACTAAGCCTTGTGTCATTCAGATCGAGAAGGAGAAGGGCAAGGGGAAAGGGAGGGGGGAAGTGCAAGGGAGAGGGCAGGGGAAAACAGGGCAGCAATGCTCTGAGTAAGTGCCGCCAGGGCAGTGCGGCTCTGGATAGTACATGGAGAACAATGGACTGGAGGGTTACAGTTACAGCCCCTCATTGTGTGGTAGGCCTGCAGGCAGTGCAAGGGTGACTGATCAAGAAAGAGCCTGGACTCAGTGAGACAGAGGGTAGCCAAGCAACCAGTTGCTACAGCGGACAGGTAGGTCAGGTAGGTCAGCAGGGAAGGGGGAGAGAGAAAGCAGAGGAGAAGAGGAACGTTTTGAGCTGCTTCCGGAACGTCAGGTGGTCCGGCTCAAGTTTGGGAGGATCAGGGAGGCCATTTCAGAGGGAGGTGCCTGCAGGGGAGAAGGACCTACCCCCCCCACTCTCTGCCTGGATAAGTATCTAACCCTTACGGCTCGAGAAGGAAGGTATTTTGGAAGATAGCGTTGGATGTAGTGCAGATACCAGCCCCAGAAAGCCTTGTGGACAATGAAAAGGGTCTTTAACCTGATCCTTGCATCCACCGAGAGCCAGTGGAGAGATTTCATGGCTGGAGAGATACAGTCCCTGGGCTTGAGGCCAAGGATAAGTCTCGCAGTCCTGTTCTGGATTAGTTGCAGAGGGTGCCGAGTAGAGGAAGGCAGATTGAGAAAGTGGCTGTTGCAGTAGTCCAGCCTAGAGAGAACCAGAGCTCTAGAGACAGTGAGCTTCTGGGGGAAAGTGAGAAATGGAAGAGTCCCTTTGAGGAGGTGCAGCTGGTAGTGGGATTTCTTGGTGATGTCCGAGATGTGAGGAGAGAAAGAGAGAGTGAAGTTGAAGATGACACCAGGAATTAGCGAGATAGGAGAGTAGGCTGACGGGAGCCTGAAGGAAACCTGAGTGTCATCCGCACAACACTATAAGTTAGAGGAGAAGGTAGAGATCAGGTGGGTCAAAGGAGCCAAGTAGAGGTTGAAAAACCAGGGTGAGAGGATAGAGCCCTGGAGAACGCCACATGCAGAGAGAGGTGGCGGAGTGAACGTGACAAAGTTGGACCTGGGGGGGCGGTCCAAGAGTAAGGAGGTCAGCCACTCCAGGGCCTGATCCATGATGCCCAGGTTCTCACAAAGTCAATTGATCAGGATGGCGTGGTTGACCGTGTCGAAAGCAGAGGAAAGTTCCAGGATGATGAGGACAGAAGGAATGCTGGAATCAAGGTTAGAGATCAGATCTTCACAGGTGTTCAGGAGAGCAGTTTCAGTGCCTCTGGCAGCTCTTAAGCCAGACTGATGGTCATGGAGACAACCAACAGATTCAGTGTGGAGTGTAAGCTGGCAGTTGGCCAGCTTTTCCAAGAATTTGGGAGAGGGGAAGTTCCAGTGCCAAAAGAATGATTACAGAAATCGGACAAGACTAGATCGTGTCAATGTGGTCCTTGATGGTTCTAGAGGAGCAGGCGAGTACCTGTTTCGACGACACATCCATGGATGGGACTTGTCTAGAAACCTTGTCAGGTGTTAGAGAGAAAGAGGAGAAAGGAGGAGGAGAGGGAGAGATGGCCAAAGGGGGCCGAGAGAGGTAGAGGGAGAGGAAGAGGAGATAGTGGACAGGATGTCCTGAGCTTTAGCAGAGAAGCGAGAGGCCAAAGCCGTACAGAGGGCCTGTTGAGGGAACAGGAGAGTTAGAAACCGCAACAGGATTGGCCAGTTCTTTGCAGATTTTAAAGAGTTTGCCTGTGTTGTTAAAGGCCGTAGAGACACAGGCTTGAATGTGTGCTGTGTTCTTGAGTCTTATTGCTTCGACTGGCATTTTTGTGCAACTAGTCTAGGTATGTCTAAATGTTACTGTGATGTTATTATGTGTCTACACTGGTCTACATTGTGCAGCCAGTCTAGGTATGTCTAAATGTTACTGTAATGTTATTATGTGTCTACACTGGTCTACATTGTGCAACCAGTCTAGGTATGTCTATATGTTACTGTGATGTTATTATGTGACTACACTGGTCTACATTGTGCAGCCAGTCTAGGTATGTCTAAATGTTACTGTGATGTTATTATGTGTCTACACTGGTCTACATTGTGCAACCAGTCTAGGTATGTCTAAATGTTACTGTAATGTTATTATGTGTCTACACTGGTCTACATTGTGCAACTAGTCTAGGTATGTCTAAATGTTACTGTGATGTTATTATGTGACTACACTGGTCTACATTGTGGAACCAGTCTAGGTATGTCTATATGTTACTGTAATGTTATTATGTGTCTACACTGGTCTACATTGTGCAACTAGTCTAGGTATGTCTAAATGTTACTGTGATGTTATTATGTGACTACACTGGTCTACATTGTGCAACCAGTCTAGGTATGTCTAAATGTTACTGTAATGTTATTATGTGTCTACACTGGTCTACATTGTGCAGCCAGTTGGACATGTTTTTATTGTGGCATGGCATTTTTAATAGCAAAGCATTAATGTTCATGTGCCCTGTTGGTGACTTGCATGTTTTGGGTTGCTGTTACCCTACACAACAATAGCAAACACTGTGGCTTTTTAGTGAATTTTTCACAGAAAGTGTGCTGTATATTGCATTAAAACACATATTTATATCTTTTTCCTAGTGCAGTGTGTGGCATACCCCTTCAGCAACAAGTTTGTGCATATTGCGCAAGCGTGGTAATCTAGGGCGGCCCAGAGTGTGGCGCGACTCGTGATTTGTTGCCGAGTTGGGGGGCCCCCTCAGTATGGCTTGCAGGGGGGCCCCCAGAGCTTGTGTTACGCCACTGCTGCCTTCTCTAGATTGCTTTTCATAACGAAATGTGTTGGTGCACCTGAACTCTTATAACCACCTTTCCTTCCCCTTTATATATTGTTGAAGTGCCATTTTGCTTGGTTTTCACCCAAGTATTGCTTATGCTAAAGTACTACCTTGCCTAACTTGTTCACAATCCAATTGGGAAGTGTTGCTGGTGTGTCTAGGAGTCTAACCCTGTATAACTTGACCTTTCCCTCCCTCTGAAGAAATTGTTAGAGTGCCATTTCTGCTAGATTTACACTGTGCCGTTTTGCTCAGTTTTCACTCTTGCTCAAACTTGTGTACCATTTAAACAGGGAGTTGTGTCTACTTTTCTTGAGTTGTGTGTTGAGTTAAGAGTGTGTAAAATAAATATATATATTCTTTTTGATACAAAGCTTTGGTCAGTGTTTCCTTGTCCCGTAGTACTGTAGGCCTATTGTGTAAATCCTGAATACTGCTCATCTCCCTCTTGAGATAAGTCTGACTGCTCAGCTACAGCTACCAACTAAATCTTTGTGGTACAGAATGATACCAAAGGGGATTTATTGCTCTCGCCTGTAGTCCTAATCTTCTGTAGTGCTCCCTAAGGTAACTGCACAGGATTCTGCCTAACACTGGTGGTGAGATTGATAAGGTTACAGTGCTGGGTTATCTGTGCTGGGTGGTGGAGAGTATTGCTTGTTGGGGTTGCAGTATAATTGATTGTTCTAGCATGCGGTGCTATGGGTTGCTGTCAGCATTTAATTTTGTTGCCCGTACATACTGTATAGTACGGTAATGCTGGCTGGCATCTGATGGCGTGATAGTGATGTAGCAGTAACTTTTTTTTCCCTGTGCCCACGTATTTAGGTTAATGTAGTAAAGTTCTGGTTGCAATGCTGTGCGCGCACTGGCAGGCACTGTTCAGAGAGAGGAGCAACGTCATTGCCTGTATAATAAGGCTAAAACAGTAATATTCCGTGAACGTTATCACATTGTGTGCCTTCAAGCAGACGCTGTACAAGGGGGAGTGATTGGCCACCGTACTGTCACAAAGCTGATAGGGGAGATCAAAAGGAGCAGTGCAGCTTACCGTCTGTCCGGCCTACCTGTTAGATGCAGGACCTTATCATCAGCCTCTCATGCGTTAAGGCGGCTGCCGGGCTTAGTGCGTTCCGGGTATCCTCCGTGCCAGGTTTGTAATGAAGGGGGAACACGGAGGCCTTATGTGTATAAATATAATTTAACAAGTGAATATGGTACAGAGCCCCCCAAGCCTTCTCCCCCCGTCGTCTCCCATCGTCTCCCTTGCCCTCTCCGTTCTCTCCTCGAATCCTACTCCGCCAGCTGAGGGATGCCCGCACAGAGTTGAGGCGTGGTAGTGCCGGGGGAAGCACTACACTCTAACGATCTTGCGATGCCGCCGGTCCGCGAGGAGGTCGAGCTGCTGATTCTTCTTCTTGACCACTCCGCAGCCTTTGATACAGTTGATCGGGACATTCTCCTGCTCCGTCTGGAACGGGCCGGCATTTCTGGTACTCCTCTTGCTTGGTTATCTTCATTTCGTACAGATCGGATGCAAAGAGTATCTCTTCGCTCCTGCCGATCTGCCCCCACTACTCTCTCGTATGGTGTTCCTCAGGGTTCCTCTTCGTCCTCTGGCTGATCTTATCTCTGAACATGGGGTGCACTTTTACACCTACGCTGATGATACACAGTTAGTGTTTCGTCTTCACTCACCAACAACTGAGCCCCCATAAAAACTGAAAAGCTGTTTATCCGCAATTGGGGAGTGGATGGAAAAAACTGGTTGAAACTGAATGGGGAGAAAACAGAGGTCCTGGTGATTGGCCCTCCTAATTCCAATACATTATGGGGTACAGAGTACTGTCCGGAATCTTTGGGCCCTTGCAATGCCCATAGCAACTCAGTAAAATGTCTGTCCCTGAAACCTTTGCCGTCTGCCTCTAGAGAAGCCAAAATTGCCTCAGAATGCAACTCTGGCTTCAACAAACTCAAAGTACTCAGGAAGATTCTCCCTTGTCTTCTGACTGAATGAATGCCGGGCGATGGTGGTTGCCTCGTCCATCATGAGATCCTTAGATTACGGCAATGGAATTAACCTTGGTCAACCGGTTTATCCGATTCAGTGTTCACAAATTCTTCGAAATTCGGCAGCCTGACTTGCTCTGAGTGCGCCCAGACTTACTCCCTCCCGGCCTATGCTGCACCAGCTTCATTGGCTGCCAGTAAGTTCTCCAATCCATTAAAAAATATCCTGCATTACTCGCCGAGTAATTCACAACTCGGGTGCAGATTATTTTCAATCCAAAATGGCCCGTTATCATCCCACTAGATGTCCACGCTGGGCCTCACAAAACGTACGAAGAATTCCGCGTTATCGTAGAGCGTGTGTAGGAGGGCGCTCTTTTTTGGTTCTTGCTCCTACTTTATAAACGCCCGCCCTCCCGACCCTTGTAAAACTAATGACCACCTTCGGTTTTGGAAAGGCTTTGAAATCTCACCTATTTTAATTTCCTAGTTGTGTCAACTGGCCCATCTGTTGATCGGCACTTGCAGCGCCTAGATGCCTTTTGGCCATAGTTCGCGCTTTATGAATCCAATACCATACCAGTGTGCAACTGCGGGCACCTTTAAGAAAATAGGGTATGTGTTCTGAACACAGGGGTCTATTCATGACTTTTACTGCATGGAAAATGGAGGTGCACATCTGGTAGATGTAGGGCGAGAGAGGGTCAATGGTCCCATCCTGGGTCAGTTCATTTAACACTAAAAAAGATAAGACCGCTCAAGGCAAAATACACTGGCGGCAAGTATGTCCTTCTAGAGGGAGGAATCCTGGGACATAACCTGGAAAATCCCTGGGATCTGAGGGCTTCAAGGATAAGGAAATGCCATCCTCACAGGGAAGGCGTTTCGGGAAGGACCCTGGATGGATCCTTCAGACTATAATGTGCTAAGAAGCATCCATATAAGGCGCTAATTCAGCATTACCCCAGCTGATCCACAAAGTGACAACTGCCAGTTCATCCTGGTCATCCACTCCTCGCAAAAAGCCTCAGAACTTGTGGACCTTAAATAAGGGCCTAAAGTCCTGCAGGAGTCCGGCTCACGGTTTGCGAGCTCTGACATTTCGGTCTGTGCCTCCCAATATCATATTCAATGTCAACAGCGTATGCACAGAAGGTCCTTCTCCATTTGGGTACCACTTCAATTCCAAATTAAATAGTCAGTGTGGCATAACATGGATTTCCCAGGACTAGCAGGGTGATCTGATCAACAAAGCCAGAAGACAACTCTTCCGGACCACATATCGACAACAAATTCCAATGCTACTCTTCCAAACCCCCATTAGGTGAGGGCACAAGACATTGACAATGGAAATCCTGGGTGTCTAATATGACGAATCCTTGGATGTTGCCCCTTTTTCCCTGGGGGGGCCCCTTCCTGTAATAATATTCCAGGAAGAAAGCGGTATGTTCACACTACATCCCAATCGTCCTCTTCCTGTATTTTTAGACACAGCACACTAATCCCTACTGTGACGAGGAAGATGCAAGGAGCAATGCATAGTGCCCGACAGAACCAACATGAGCAGTCTAGACTTGGAACAAGTACTGAGATGAAGAGGAGTTGTCGAAGCATGAAGACTATGCCTTGGACAATCTCGAGCAGTCTAGTTGTTGCTGACTGCTCATTGGTGCAAGGGGAGAAGAGGGAAACAAGGAAGTGGGATCAAACACACCCTGGAGGAAGAAGGAGCAGAGGAGTTATGCTGCAGGAGATGGGACTGTAGACCAGAGTCCCTGCCAGACAGAGGAGGAACCTTTGCATGCTGGCGAAGTACTAAGGACTGGGGGAAGCCCAGGAGAATCCCTCTCCAAGGTACCTGACAAAAAATCTAGCCCTCTCTGAAGGGACCAGAGGTCAAGACCGCCCCGGAGGCGCATAGCGGCAGACTGGGAGGCCGAGAAGGGAGAGAGCTGCTATGGAAGTCGGTCCAGTAGAGAGGGACAGGTCAATGAGCAGAGGAGGTGAAACTTCTGGCCTCCCTGAAGGTCGGTACGTGTGGAGAGAAGGTGCTACACCGACCAGAGCAAGACAGACAGTGTGGAGTGGCCACGGTTCGGAGAAGGATGTAGAGAGAAGGGGAAATCCCACTGCAGACCACATGCATCCAGGAAGACCCGCGACCATCGTAGACCATGAGATAAGGTACGCAGACGGATGGGGAGGTGCCAGTAAAAGCAGTAGTGGAAGCAGTAGAAAGACCAGGGGAAGGGAGCCCCCACGCCCCAGCACCGTGATCTGCCCAGGAAGCCAGGAAGCCTGGGCAGAACTGAATTGGAAGAAAGCCCGAGAAAGGTTAGGGTGAGGGAATCACCCCCCTAATATTGAGGGTCGACTACCTCGTGGTGCTTGTGAAATAAAAGGAAGAAGCCAGAGGGCCGGGAGACAACCCCGCTGGCACAGAGGACGTTTGTGTGGTAAGAGACCAGGGGTAGGTAATCATCCCGCCTGGTGGAACTGGAACGTTGAGACTTTGAGAACTGTCAGGAGGAGGGAAACGCTCCTGAACTTTGGTTTTGAATCTTCTGTTTAGCACCCTATTTTGGGAGCTTTGTTTTCTACAGAACCCTGGAAGCTACAGAGAAACCCATTTTCACCTTATTCTTAGTTTCAGGTGTAAGGGACGGAAATAGTTTTGCACACAGGACGGTGGACACATTTTGATTTGGACATCCTGACAAAGACATTAGTAACTTTGGTTGTAGCAAAGAAACAACTCTTAGCTTTGGTGACCGGTAGGAGGAACCCCAACCCCTTTTTACTTTCAATACAAGTGTATAGCAATCACAGTGCCACCTGTGTGTCGTTTGCTTTGTTCTGCATCCTTACACTAAGCTGAAATGGCTGGCACCCATTATTGAGCAAGAGACGCCCCAAGATAACAATGGTCATTGAACCGTTCATAAATGGTAACATATCTTGTGTTTGCCCCATAGTATTCAAGCCAAGGAGCCATCATGAAACTTAAGCCATACTGAAGCCACATTGGGCACTGCACCATTTCAAACATGAGGACATACTGGGCAGCTGTCCCTTTGAATACCAGCCTGTTAACCTAAGCAGCTATGTTGAAATCACTGTCCTGACACTACACAGAGGCTGCAAAACACATCTGCAGACTGTGGGAGGCCAATGCAAAACACACACTCCTTTCCAACTGTGTTTTTTTTTAGTATTTCCCTTCAATATGTTCCTAAAAGAACATGAATATTTTTTTAGTATTTACTGGCGCCCATTTTAAGATGATCAGTGTCTAATTTTGAAGAACATATTGGATGTGAATAAGGATTACTTTCTTAAAATGCATTGTTCGCCATGCTGAGAATTGTGAACTGTGTTTGTGCACAGGGCCTTATGTGTTCCCTGCTTCCTGTTTTATGGTCCGGCAGATAAGGCAGTCCTCCCAAGCCTGCATTCCACGGAGACCATCCCTTCACTTCCTGATGAATTGTCCATTGTGTATTCAGTTGACGCTCGTTTCCCACCGCACCATCTAGCGAAGAAGCCTGTTTAAATTTGAACAGGTGTGCGCCGGTCCACCTCTGCATAATACTTCCGGTTCCAATAAGAGGTGTCCAAACCTGCACTTTGCGTGATTTAAACTGAACTAAAATGGCTTCAAACCTTTCTTTGCACTTTCTTTTCATGAAATAATAAAGACAGTTTGTTTTTTGATTTCTTCCTTCTTAACTTAGTTATTTTCCTTAATCAATGTCTCTTTATTTTCACAATTCTTCATTTTCACAGAGTTATAAATTGGTACCCAGTAATTTTTACGGAAAATAAAACAGAGTGGTAAATTTCACTGAACACCATAAAACAGAAAAACACAGAAAATATTCAATAAATATATAAAGGGTACTGGGGTAAGGGGTTCGAATGAGTCGGGTTGGGGTGGCGTTATGAGGGTCGAAAATCAGGGGGGTTGGAGGGGACTCACCCGCAAATTTGGTTGCAATGAAATGTACCACTCTGAATTTTCCATCTGTAAAATCACATATAACCTTATCATCACTATGTCCCAATTTGAAAAACATTCGGTCATGGGCTAGTCTCAATCGAAGTGGTATGATAGTGCAGAAGGGGGTGGAGCCTGCCACTTGAAAGTTGGACACGGTATGCCTCCTTCCTCTACTCTGCTTTGACTTCATTCCACCCTTTCGCTTCCAAGCCCATCTCCCTCACCAGCTTTTTAAATAAAATCCCTCCCTTTAATGATTTCATGATTCTACCCCATTCAGATATCCAATGCTTCTGTCCATTGCAGCCCCTGACTCTTCCTGCATCCTTACTTCACCCCTCCCCCTGCTGAGCTGTTATCCTATCAATTGGACATTTGCAAAAGGCACCATATTGGAGCTACGGGAAACACCAAGGACCAGTGCCTGGAACGAGCCTATTCGGAAAGCCGCAAGTCCAGGCTATACACTCCTAAGAGTCCTTCAGAAGGTCTCCCTGTTTCCTAAGTAGCTTCATACCTGCAGTGAAGGGTCCAACTTGGAGGTGAGGAAGCAGTCTCTTATGATCCAGGCTTTCTTCTGCAGCAGGGTCTTGTCGGGTACGTCATGGTAGGCGTTCTTGAACTTTTTCACCTCCAGGCAGAAGTGGAGATGGTTCTCCAGCAGGGGGAGCTCCTCCAAAGGGCCGTAGGTTTGGAGGTACTTCAGGAAATGGAGCATCTCCAGCGTGGGCCAGCCTTCGGCCGCCAGCTCCAGTGACCGGGACAGCGAGGCCTTATCGTCCGCAGTTGGCTGAGCCCGGACCGTGTGCTTCATCTTGGCCCTCCTCTTCTTCAAGCGCCGTCGGATCAGCTTGGAAGCCACGGCATACAGAATGGGCTGAAGCTGGGACCACCCCTCTGCTCTGACCTGGGACGGGTCAATGCCACACTCTTCAAGGCCTTCCACCATGTCCTCCCAAAAGCGTCCAAAAGACTCCCCCAGAAGGGAACGGAGGTAGGACCCCATCTCTTCCAGACTCGTGTCGCTAATTTTTCCATTGGTCCACTCAGACCTCAACTTTTTACCAAGGTCTTTTGGGACTGGGTTCAACGCCAACACACTATGAGCGTCATCCATTGCCAAGAAACGTTTCACAAGCGCAAGGCGCCTCTTTCTGACCTTGCCCACTTGGCAGTCCTCCAGTTGGCGAAGGAGCTCCAGCACCCCCTGCAGCTCAGCAGTCTCTGTGTCTTGCACCAACCTCCTGTAGATGTTGAACACCGCCCTGCTCTGCAGGAGTTCCGAAGGAGGACCCCTCAGCGTCTCAAAGTCCTCTTCATCATGGGGGTGCCTGGAGCTGTGCAGGTTGGAGGAGGCCATGGTTCTCGACCTCTTCTTCTTGTGGGGGCCTCGGCCACCATCAAAGCTGAATCGAACATTTCCTCTCCCCTGTCCAGCCCTGCAACAAATATAAGAAGGTCAGGAACAGGTGCAGTAGAGCCCAGCTCAGCCACATCAAAGTATCCATCAGAGTGGACTGTGGACTAGTTCATGTCCTGCCACCATCACATATGGGTTGAGTTTAATTGTTGCGCTTTTCAGTGTCTCAAATCAAGGTGTTGTCACGTGCTTTGCTGGCCGCTAACTAGAAACGATCACTTAAATTCACTTTCCATCTTTGCATGCAAACACTTGTGGCATATTGCCAGATATGAAGCAGTCCTTGCAGCAGGGATCTGCAACCCTTCGCTCTCCAGATGTTTCGGACTACGATTCCCATGGTATCTGGCTATTGACTATGCTGGTTAGGGAGGATGGGAGTTGTAGTTGGAAAGCCAACGGTTGCAGATCCCTGCCTAACGACATGGCATTTGGCTTTGCAATGATTTGGGCCACGTGGCTATGCCTTAAATTCCTCAATTCACTGGTATTATGAAGATGGCTGTGTATCAAACACACACACACACACACACCTGGATGTGGACAACCATTGCCATGTGACAACATACTGCAGTTTCTCAGGCAAGCACCAGGCCTGATAATTAGCACTAGGTGGTATCACAACCCTGCCCGGCAACAGCCAAGCACCCAATGCTTCAGGAAAGGGGTACTCAATATGTTGACAATCTTCAGAAAAGGCACCCACCCCTTGGTTTAGAATGGGGGGGGTCAATGTAGTCCATGGCACTCAGGGATCCCCTTCAAACTCTGCTGGTTGTGGCTCATGGGGGCACAAGCCACCTAATGAACACCCCCATATATGGATGTTTAGAGAGAGAGGAGGTGATGGCCTGGAGAGGAGGCCTAGCACGTGGATTTGTGGGTATAGTGTTCTTTCATCGATGGGTGAAATTTCGATGGTCCCCCCCCCCAGTACATTGTACCTAAAAAAACTCATTGACATGTTTAGGGGGTTTTAGAAAAGTATGTATAAGGGCTGGGGGTGGTCGTAAATAGGTTAAAAAAAGAATAGAGGATGTGGGGTTTGGGGGGAACCCCCCCAAAATAAAATAGAAATAATTTCGATGAGTTTTTTCGGTAAAAAATACTCGGGGGGGAAAAAGACATCGAAATTTCACCTGTCGATGAAAAAACATAGAACCGATTTATGCAGGCGTAGTTATCCCGATCCCCTGGCCGTGGAAATAGTTAGGGGGTGCCCTGCTCACTAACAACTCATCCCCGCCCAAATGGCGCCGACGTGGGTCTCCTGTGAAAGGCGCCTGAGGCTACACGTTGCACTCTGTTCAACTATCCAGCCATCGTACTATGCAGTGTCTTTCTGCACCAATAGGGTGAGGTCTCTGGATAATGCTAGTCCAACTGAAGCTGGGATGTGTTTCGCCCCTGCAGGCTTTTTCAAGGCAAGTCGCGTATTAGGACATCCCCTATAGCGTACATTTCAAAAAGCCAATAACAGCATGGCTGGACGAGTGCAGCCTGTATGAATGTAAAGGAATCTAAAATGAAGGAGCATAATATTAAGATGAGCACGAAGATCAAATGTCAAATAAAAAAATACAAAAGATGTGAAATTCTGCCCCTAAAGCAAATTTAGGGGAATCAGAAATTTTCAAAAATAGATTACATTTGGAAAGAAGATTGTGGAGATCCTTGAACAGTGCCCTAATAAGGAGTATTGCAAGCTTGTCAAACAAATGACTTCCGACAATGTATTATTTAAAATATTCACTGTATGGGATGTAGTAATACACGGCTTGCCTTGAAGAAGCTCGCAGGGGCGAAACACATGTAGACACTTCACCTGGAGTACGACTAATATCCTACCAGCAGATACTAAAAGCTTATAACTAAACCCTGTTAACCTATCACCTTCTAATTGTGTTACTTTGTGTGTTAGGGAAGCCAGTTACTTATACCACACCATTTCTCTAGAGCGCAGGTTAGAGTGCCTTATTCTGGAAGCATACGCAGCAAGTATTAATCAGTGATAATTAATCCGTAGGGCCCAGGAGCCAGGGAGTACTGGTTCTACCGCCTTGTATCCATCCACTAGTAAAACTAAAGTTTCATGTCTGGGAGGTTTTGAATTAATCATAACATCTGGCATTTCTCTGTGCAACCCCCTGACCCCTCCTATCATCGCTTTTCCACCTTCCATGCCAGTACAGAAAGGGAAAGACCAGGTGCAAATCAGGCTTGTTTCCACCCGGAAAAGGGGCAGTCCAGCCAGGACTGCTGATGACATGCCTTCTGCACGTGACCACACGCATCCCCGGGCATGTGTCGGCCACATTGGGCCTTGTTATTGAGGCAGGGTCTCGAGACCCATGCCTGGGCACACCTGGCATTCCTGTGTTGACATTGAATGGGTATGCCCAGGTGTGGGTCCTGGATTTGCCATGCCTCGAGACCCAAGCCGCCCCTCGCAGAGGATGCGGGATGAAGTTTAAACCTGCCCGGGGTTGCCTGTGGTCTCGTGCTTGTGACCAAGCAGTTTGTTCATTTATTTTATTATTGGACATTTGTATGGCACCTATACAAAGTGTTTCCAGGCCCCACAAGATGGTGGGGGGGAGGAGGGGACATGGGAACAAAAGTAGAACAAAAACTGTTATATTGGCCCAGTGCATGACAAGGTGGTAAGTGTGGAGAGTAGGGGTAGAGGGTGAAGTGCAGCAGAGTGGTGCCCACAAGGGATAGGGGCGGGCAAGTGCTGGGCGGGCCAAGGCGGCAAGTGGAGGATGGCATGATGAGTGCGGTGGATAGGGAGGACCAGGTTGGGCTAGTCCGGGAAAGGGATCCTGAGGGCAAATGTTGGCAATGGATTCTGTAAGGACTAGGAGGGGGTGGTCTGGCCCCTGTATGAATCAGAAGTGACCAGGCCCCAGTCGCAGCGGCAGAAGGAGATTTAGCACGGGAGGGGAGAGGGAAGGAAGAGGAGAAAAGGAAAGTCTTGAGAAGTTTCTGGACCTTAAGAAGATCTGGCTCAGGCCTGAGGGGGACAGGGAGGCCGTTCCAGAGGAGGGCAATAAACTGAGGAAAGGGATCTACCTCCCAATCTACTTGGAGAACCGTTTGACTTACAGAGAGTTGGAGCCAGAGTACCAAAGGACTCTGGCCCAGAGGTATTTAGCGAGGGAGAGCTGGATACAGAGAGGTCCCAGGCCTCAGACAGCCTTGTGGATGATGCAGAGGGTCTTGAATTACATCTGTGCGGTCACCGGGACCCAGTGGAGAGATTTTAGTGCTGGAGAGATGCGGTCCCTGGGCTTGAGGCCAAGGATAAGTCTTGCTGCCCTATTCTGGATTAAATGAAGAGGGCAAAGGGAGGAAAGAGGCAGAATGAGAAAGAGGCTGTTGCAGTAGTCCAGCCGAGAGAGAACGAGGGCTGTGGAGACATTGAACTTCTGGGGAAAGGTGAGGAAAGGGAGAATGCCTCTGAGGAGGTGCAGCTGGTAGTTGGACTTCTTGGCAAGGGCCTTGATGTGAGTGGAGAGAAAGAGAGGGAGGAGTCAAAGATGATCACAGGTTTCTTTTGCCTCACAAGTGGGAGAGGGCCCAGGGAGTGAGGCCAGAGAGAGTGGGGGAACAAGGAGCAGGAGTCCCAATACTAAGGATCTCTGTCTAACTGGCATTAGGGCAGAGATCATTGGCAGAGCACCAGGCCTGAATGGAAGGGGACGAAGAGGAGGGGGTAGATGAAGGCAGGTTGCAAGAGAGCTGTGTGTCATCTGCGCAACACTGGAAATGAGGAGAGAAAGTGGAGATCACGTGGGCCTGGTAGATGTTGAAGAGCCAAGGCGGTAGGATAGAGCCCTGAGGGACACCACAGGTAGAGAGTGAGTTGGAGGAGAGAAGATGTGTTTGAGAGGAAGGAGGTCAGCCACGCCAGTGCCCAGTCAGTGATGCCAAGGCTATCATGGATACAGTTTATGAGGATGGAGTGGTTGACTGTGTCAAAAGCAGAAGACAGATTGAGGAGGATCAGAACAGAGGGAATGTTAGAGTCCAGGTTGGAGAGTAGGTCTTCACAGATGTTCAGGAGAGCGGTTTCCATTCCTCTGGCAGCCCTAAAACTGGACTGGTGGTCACCGAGGCAGCCGGCCATTTCGGTGTGGAGGGTCAGTTGGGGGGTGACCATCTAGCGAGAGAGGCAATGTTGTCCTAGATGGTTCTGGGGGAGCAGAGGGTCACTTGTTTAGAGGAGACTTTCATAGAGCGAACAACTCTAGAGATCTTGTCTGTTTTAATAGGAGAGATAGAGGAGAGTAATGGGGAGGGTATGGGGGAAAGAAGGCAGGAGAAGGGGTATGTTGGGGGGGAGCAGGTGACAGGGAGGACAGGATGTACAAAGTTTTGGAGGAAAAGTGGGCAGCCAGTGCTGAGTTGAGGGCCTGGGAGGAGGAGACTGCGGTAGGATTGGCAAGTTCTGTGTTATGGGAGCCTCCAGAGATGCAGGCTTGAACATGAACCCTCTTCTTGGAGCAGATGGAGATACAGTATTGCTTTTGGGGCAGGCAGCAGGCCTGTTTGTCAGAGGATGAGCCCGAGTGCAGGCTTGGACATGAACCCTCTTCTTGGAGCAGATGGAGATACAGTATTGCTTTTGGGGTAGGCAGCAGGCCCGTTTGTCAGAGCATGAGCCCGAGGCCTGCCACTTCCGCTCTGCATCTTTGCACTTGCGTTTCAAAACGGCCAAATCGGAATCATACCAAGAGCTGCATTTGGAGGCAGGCATCACGCGGATCCTCCTGACAGGGGCAAGGATGTCCAGGCTGTTAGAGCTAGAGATTTGGGTTTGACTGCCGCTTTTGCAGTGGGACCAGTGCTGTCATTGGATTTGGGACCCAGCTCCCCAATCCTGGGGAATGCATGTGCACTCCCGGGTGCACTTTACATTTATTTTTTAACGCTGCAGCAGCGCATGTTGCACGTTCGTGTCGAGGGCCAGGATTTGAACCCGGCTTGCTAGGTTGAGAGGCGAGACACTTCCCCACAAGACCACCTGAGGGTCTGCGCAGGAGTGCTCTGAAATCCCATGTCAATGGTGCGCTGCACGGGAAATATTGCTCTGCATTTCTATTGGGGTTTAAAAGGCGGCACATTTTGTACTTTGCTGACCACATTATGAGAAATTTGGCTAATTTGCAGGTGCTCATGAGTCACCTTCTGAGGGGCTGAGAGGCAAATGTTTATAGGGGTGACTAAACCCCCATGCTGAACCCCCCTCTTACCTCTGCGCTAGGTGGGACCCCCCAGTAAAATAAAAGTCAATTTCCAGCACTGGGCGGGTCCAAGCCTCATTTGCATATGATCTTTCCCCTTCTGGAATGCAATGGCAGAAGGAAAGGCAATAGTTTGGGGGCGTTGCCAGGAGTTAGAATGCATTCAGAACCTTTCAGCCATCACCCATCTGTTTCAGTCAGGCTAACTGGAGCCATTGACGGGTGGTAGTTGGCGGAGCCAAGCTGCCAGTGAATGTTGGGCGGTGAGGAAGGTGGCACTGTCTTGCTAAATGCCTGGCTCGCTAGTGGCGGAAGCCCCCGCGCCAAGGGCAGAGGGAGGGTGCCCCCCGGAGCCCTTTGAGGCACAGCTCCAAAAGAAGTGCAGCAAACAGAGCCCAGTCTGAGGCCAGCCAAGCCCATAACAAATAGAACAAGATAGCTCAGTGAGTAAGGCACTATACACCAGTTCAAATCCCAGCATGGCTGACTCAGCCCTTCATCCTTCTGAGGCGGGTGGGTGTAATACTGTGTGATCAGGTCCCCAGGATGTTGCCTGAGGAGAGAGACTGGCGAACTCTGGGGGCTGGAGGGAGTTGCCCACTCCATGATAAGACTCGAGAAGGCTGTAAATGGGGGATCCCCAGGAGCTGTCCCAGACCTCCCTCAGGTGATGTTGAGGGGTCAGGGTAGTTTAAACCATCTCAGAGCACCTATGTGTTACACAGAGCTATATGTAGAGAGATATGCAGGGGTCAACCTCGGGGGAAGAAATCAGAAGGAAAAGCAGCTCCCGAACGAGGATGGGCAGGGGTGTTGCTAGGTCTGGAAAAGACCCGGGGCTAGGCTAATGTCGTAACTGTCGAGACTGGGGGCTAGCTATAGCCTTTTGGTTGTAGCTCGGAGCTCCTGAGATTCTATCTGGGGCTACAACCAAATGACCAGGGGCTACAGCCCCCTTAGCCCCCACTAGCAACGCCTCTGAGTATGGGCCCCTCTTTTGGATCAGAAACTGGCTGGCCCCCTGTGGACACCACCCGATGGGCATCTACATGGAGCCCAGACTTCAGCTGAAGGGGCACCTTGACCTGGCAGCCGGGAAATGAAACCTGGTCATTGGCCGGAGTCCAGTAAACCAGAGGGACGCGGACAGAGGCCTTTCCATGGGACTAGCGCCCCGTTTAAAATCAGCCTCTTGGTGTCTCAGCTCTTAAAAGTGGGCAGAAGCACTAAATGATTATTACCCACCTGTGCCAATAAGCAAGGTGGGTGCTGTCAGGTGAAGCCGCCACACTCATAATGAGGGCCAATATTCCATGTGCCAATAATCACAATGCCAACCCTTTGAGCTTTCGTGTAGTCATGGGAAAAGCACTTGCCAGGCACTTGCCGTAGTGGCAATAACTGGCCATTCATGCTAGCAGGTGCAAAATGCTGCGAGTACCAGGGCATCTAATAACAGTGCCTGGCAAATCCCTAATACTTTTTCACAAACCAAAACTGTTGGCTTTGCTAATGCTTGTTTTTAACAGGACTTCAGTGAAGGACAAGCAGAGTGCATATAAATGGAGTAGCTGGAGGCAGACCCGGTTAAGACATTTTTGTTACACCAGCAGTGGGTTTACTGCTCCAATTAAGTTATTAACTTTGAGGAAACACTGGCAGGCACTTTGAGTGCAAAGTTTGATGATAAGGTTTGATTAAAGCGAGTTCCCATGAGGAGGTGTTTAGGGCGGGAAGAGGCAGGAACTGGGTGGGAACTGCCATAGGGATTAGCATGGCCATGAGCAGGCAATGGGTGGGCAAATAACCAGACAACACCTATAGATGCTTTGTCCCTCCTCGTGTGCATTTCTCCCTATCTGTACTATAATGCAATAGTTTTGATTATAGGGGGCGCAAGCGCCACATAGTAACTCAAATAATACACGTGTACCTAGACTAAAATGTTGGGGAGCCTGGGGGGCAGGGGGCTGTTTCTCAGGAAGGAAGGGCCCCCATAAACACGTCTTACCAGTGACTTTGACATACACTCATTTCTTTAAGTGGGATAAGAAATGATGGAGTCGCAATGAGTTACCCAACAGTACCCGGGGCGTGACCTAAGAAGTGCCTGGCGGGGCCTTCGAGCCGCAAGGAGCTGAAGCTGTGTGGCCTATGAAAGTAAAGACGTAGCCCACAGACGGGGTCCCGTTTTTGGACCAAGCAAGAGCCCACAGAGCAACAGAGGTTCGAATCCCGGATCCGCGCTTAGAAACCAAAATCAGGTACGGTATTAGGCGCATTATAAATAAATAAATAAATAAATAAAGGTGCGCTAAATATAATATTCATGAACAGTGAAAATACTTTCTAAAACTAAAAAAAGAATACAAATAAAATGATTGGGTCTGCTTATGTATTAATGCATTCATTTTACATAAAAGCAAGGTTTGAATATATGTGGCTGCAAAGATCAAACAGTTTATTCTCTATATTTCCCCTTCTAAGTATCAGAAAACAATCGGCCTCCAATTGTATGAAACAGTCCATGTGGTTTTAAACAGGGGGTAGAGTAACATCTACTGGGCAGCGGCGGTATTATCCGTTGAGTTTTTGATGAGAAATCGGGTCGGGACGTCATTTCGGGAGCACTGGCACGGCCCCTGCATAGTTGCCAACATGATCCCTTCCAATCTGTAGGTAGTTATCCAGTCCTGTTATTTTCTTTGCATTCTAGGACTTGGAGTACTACTTTTCCCCTTAAAATCAGACTACAACTCCCATAATGCATTGAAAAATACAGGTTCTGGACAAGCACATACAGACTGGAATGGATGGGATTGGCAACTATGCCCCTGCAGGAGAGTCCTTTTCTGGCTTGGCTCACCCCTACATCCCTACATATAGCTCATTGAAGACAGCATCTCGCAAGCTGTCTTTGCTTCTCCCAGCTGCTAGGATTGTTAGGCCCCCTTCCTTAATAGTTTCTTTTTTTGGCACCACAGTTCCCTTATCTTTTATTGGGTCGATTGTATTGAAAAAGGCTTTTTTCAGACTGTGTTTCCTCAGGTCACCCTTAGGACAGGGTGATTGCGGGTACACTGTAAATTGGTTCACCTCAATAAGCAGGGCGTTAAATGGGGTAGTAAATTGAGGGGGGAGGCTCTCGTTAGGGTGCGTCCCCTAAGTACACGTTCTTTCACCACGCCCCCAACAAGAACCCCCAGCCCCCCAACCCTTGCAGTCAAGGAGCTGAGGTTAAAGAAATGCCTGCGGGGGTCCCTGACCCTCCCAGGCAACCCTTTGACCACATGGCTTCTTTAATGCAATGGGCTGCCTGCTGCGTGATGTCTCTTTGTTCCAAAACAGGAGTGGGACTGGGTTGGTCAGCCTTTCCTTTTGTTTCTGAGTAAAGAGCTAACACGCAGTGAAGCCCTTTCACCAAGCACGGTTAATGAAGGTGACGACGAACACAAAAAGCACCGCAAAATGGAGGAGGCACTCCCGATAACCCGGGCAGTGTCCCCCTCCGGACTTCCCCCTCTCGGGAGAAACGGAAGGCGCCGCACTCAGTGCGGCAAAAGGCAAGGAAAGCCCGCGAAACAAGAAAGCGCGGCGAAACTTGGGGAAAGCCCGTGAAGGGCAGACAAAGGAAAGGGGAGGGGTTCCCCCTTTATAACGGGCAGGGTCTGTAAGGAAGGCAGCATCCAGCCGCTGCGAAGGACGCCCGCCCAGGAGTCTCGGAAGGAGCTTTTCGTTTTTGCAGCAGCGCTGGGCGGAGGAACCGTCAACAATAGCCAGAATCGTGAGGAAGCAGAGGAAGCATCGCCGCCGTGAGGAGAAGAAGAGCCGTGGGCACAGGCGGCAGAGGAGCTGTCGGAGGGACACCTCACTGCCAGAATGCGATCATAACAGCAGCGGGCACCGCTGTCGGGAGGAGAAGAAGAGCCGTGGGCTGCAGGCGGCAGAGAAACCGTTGGAAGGTCGCATCGCTGCCAGAAGGGAACCACTGCGGCGGGTGAGAAAGCCGCGGCGTTCCCAGCGAAAGGTGGGGCTGTCAAAGGGACTCCTCACCGTCGACGGAGCACAGCGGTTCCCCCCCCTGCAAACGAAAGAGCCGGGTAAAAACACCTCACTGCGGAGCCGCTGCGGCCTGCGGTGGGGAACGCCACAACAACCGTCTGCCTTTGAGGAAGAGGACACGCCGGTGCGCTTCGATCGTAAGGAAGAGGAAGGGTCGGAGTAGCGCCCAGAGTGGCATCCGGGGTCATCAAAGCGACGGGTTGCCGAAGACCCGACAAGGAAAGCCCCCAGGTTACTAGCAAGACACACGGCAGGGATCACCCCTTTCTGATCCTGCAGCAGAGCTGAAAACTTTGGGGGCAACAAAGGACACGTATTGGGGCAGCAAAGGACAACTTGGGAGCAACAAAAGACAGTAAGTCGCGCATTGGCCCTACTGCCTCATAGACAGCACCGCACCCGCCGGGCCGGGTGAAATCACGTGTGCGGCGAGTCCAGCCTCGCACGGCAAACCCACTTCTCTTCGTGACGAGGAACACGGGGGTGCAGAGCGCACGGCCCCAGTCGGTCAAGAGGAACAGGCAAGCATTGCCTGAATATAGCCTGTTAAGATCATACAACAACAATCATGGATCTGGAGGCTTTCATCTCGATGGCCAAACTGGTGGTGGCCAAACACGGCAGCAATTGGATGGAGGCTTTGGCCACGCAGCCAGGGCAGGAGCAGCCAGGGACCAGCGAGAACCCTGAATCTCCATTGATGTTCCAAGATGAGGAGGATATGCAAGAGCAGGAAGGAGAAGAACACAGGGAAGAAGATGAGCCAACTGGAAAGAGGAGGAGAGTGATGACTCAAAGGGCCAAGGCGAGCAAAGAGCAGGCTGCCAAGAGCAAGAAAACTAGAGCAGCCGCAGCAAGAAGCAAGGGAAGGACACAGGAGGTTGTAGCCGTACCGGCACTGGAACCTGTGGAAGCGCCAAGGAAACAGGGACCACCCAGCACGCCTGCAACCAAACCGGTGGCTGCGAGGGAAGAGGGACCCACATCCTTGGAGGCTGTGAAAGGTATGGTGATGCAAAGTATGCAGGCATGGGGGAATGGGGGCAATGGTCCACTACTGAGTGGGAATGTCAATGCATTTAACCAAATGGGAAATGGGGCAGCGGTGCTACAACAGGGAGGGATAGCGCCAGGTCCAGGGGGCGGGGTATCGGGGGGTTATCAGCAACCTGGAAGCCTCTCCAGCATGGGGGTTCCAGGAACGGGGAGCCAGTGGCCGGGGGTGTGGCCCGCGTCACCAAGCTTGAATGGGGGGATGCAACAGCCACAGAGTCAAGGGGTCAACACGGTGGCTGGTGTTGATGCCGGGGCCCTCAATGCACCGCAATCTTCACAAATCCAACAACCTATACCGGGGACCGGCGCAAGCCCAATAAATGGTGGGTGGCCCGGGGAATCAGTTGGGTTCAGCTGCAGGAGGGGCAGCTCAGCCACCCACATGGTGGGGGCAAGGGGTAGCTAACACAGGGTTACCTCCGGGGCCCAGTTCCAATGTCGGTCAGGACGGGGTTTGGGGTGCAATGACGCAGTATGGGAGAACAATGCCGGGGTTTGGCCCGGTTAGGTTGGCAGTCAATTCTTTATCATGGCACACACCAATGGCAATCAAGGAAAGGGTATGGAGGAAGGAATTCATAGAAATCCTGGATTTTGTGGGGATGGAGCCACTGGGAAACGGATTAAAAGAATTATCTGAGAAGGAGAAGAGGGATAAGGAGACACCCAAGACGGAGGCTACCATGCATAATTGGTTAAAGGCATTCTTGGTATATACTTCAATAATGATAGAAAAATACCATCAGGATGCTTTAGCAATGCTGGCATATGGGCATTACATCCAGGATATTTATTTGAAACGGGGGGCGAAGGTTGGCTACAGTATGATCGGGCATTTCACTTGAAAATGCAGGTATGGCCAGCTCTATCTTGGGATAAAATGGATGTGGGCGGGTTTTTGGATAAATTAGTGCTCACAGGGGAAGGAGGTGAAAGAGCCACTGTAGAGAAGCCTCAGGTTTGGAGGGGCAGGGGGGGGTTCACCCGGCGGGGGAGAGCATCCTTTCGCAGGCACTCCTCCTGGAACAGCATAGCCAGCTACCAGGCGGAGCAAGCTGACTGCTGGAGGGTCAGTTCAGAGGAAGGTTGCCCCTTTGGCAAATCATGCCAATTTAGGCACGCCCGCGGAGGTAGTGGCAAGGAACGCAGCTCCTCTGCCAGCGCGGGGAGGCGCAGGAGCAGCCCAAAGGGGAAAAATAAGGTAAAAAAAGGATGAGGTTGAAAACATGATGTCAAGCTCGTCCCGGAAACAAAGATGTAATGGTTTGATTAAAATTGGGCTGCCAACCCCAGTTAATTTACAAGCAATGACTCTGTGGTTAAATACTTATCATAACTGTGATGGTGCTAGATTGTTGTGGGAAGGTTTCAGGTGGGGGTTCAGGATCCCATGTACGGCAGTAAGAAGGGGCACAGAAGCGTGCAACCTGCGGTCAGCGCTAGGGATGCCAGAAGTGGGGGCACAGAAAGTGGCCAAGGAAGTAGCCTTCGGCAGAGTGGCGGGGCCTTTCAGGCAGCCACCAATGCCAAACCTAGTAGTCTCACCTCTAGGTTTGGTCCCCAAGAAGGAGGAGGGCCAATATCATTTGATCCATTACCTCTCTTTTCCCGAAGGGAAGTCAGTCAATGATGGGATTAGCAAGGAAATGTCCAGAGTGCATTATACTTACTTTGAGGATGCAGTGGTGAGAGCGCCTGGGAGGGGAGCCCTTATGGGAAAGTCTGACATTGAATCAGCATTCCGTTACTACCCATTCATGCTGAAAGTCAACATTTGTTGGGTTTTAAGGTGCAAAAACTATACTATTGTGATAAGTGTTTAGCGATGGGGTGTGCCATCTCCTGTGCTTATTCTGAGGCATTTAGCACCTTTCTGGAGTTTGCAGTAAAGCAAGAGTGCCGGGAAGGGGCAGTGGTCCATTACCTCGATGATTTTCTTTTTATCGGGGAAAAGGGGTCTAAAGAGTGTGAGAACCTCATGGGTACTTTTCGGAGGCTGATGAAGGTAATGGGGGTTCCTCTAGTCAGGGAGAAAACAGTGGGCCCAGTGACCTGTCTGACCTTTCTGGGGATTGAGATTGGTTCATTGAAAGGGGAATGCAGGGCACAGGACAAGGTGACAAAACTGAAGGGGATCATTAAGGGTTTAAGATGTAAGAAGAAGGCATCCATGAGGGAACTCCAGGTCCTGGCAGGCTCCCTCAATTTTGCAGGGAAAGTCATCCCGGTGGGTAAAACATTCGCAAGGAGTGTGGAACTGAAAACAGTTGGGCTGCAACATGCAGGACCACACGTCAGGCTAGGGTCTGAAGTGCGGGAGGCCCTGGCCATGTGGGACACCTTTTTGGACGACTTTAATGGGGTGTTAATTTGGCATAGCAAAGGGAACAGTGAGGACAGGCGCAAGTTGTTCACTGATTCATCTGGTGCATTGGGGTTCGGGGCAATCCTGGACAGCAAGTGGTGTGGCATGGCATGGCTGAAGGAATGTCAACGGAAAGGGGTCAGTAGGGACATCACGCTTTTGGAGCTCTTCCCCATTGTGGTAGCATTTAAACGGTGGGGGGAACAGCTGGCGAACAGCAGAATCATGCTCTGGTCGGACAACTTAGTGGTGGTCCAAATCATTAACCAAAGTTCCACCAGTGGCAGAAGGGTTTTGCATCTGTTGAGGGAGCTTCAGAGATGCATGCTAGAGAGGAATATAGAAGTACGAGCCAGGCACATTCCGGGGGTACAGAACACGGCAGCTGATGCTCTCTCTCTCGTTTACAGTGGGTGAAATTCTGAGAGAGCTGCCCGGGACCAGAGAAGGCGATGTCTCCGTTCAAAACTCAGTGGTTGGACATGATTGGGGTAATCTGAGTACTCTCATCCAGACGGCTCTGGCTCCAGGCCCCAGGTATAAGGCTTGCTGGGAGCGGTACCTGAATTTCAAACGAGAGGTGCTAGGAGAAAACCAGCAGGAGTCGCCGGTGAGGGCCTTCGTGGGTTGGGGCTGGCGTGAGGGGGAATCCAGGTCATGGATGGTTCACCATCTAGCAGCTATCGCCCATTTCTGTAAACTGAAGGGGGAGAATGATCCTACTAAAGAGCACCATATTGGTATGGCATTGAAAGGGTGGGCCAAACAAGTAAAGTCTAGAGGGGATGAAAGGAGGCCCATTGACGTGGTCAAGCTCCAGAAGGTGGTGGCTTGCCTTGAACAAATCTGTCACGGGGATTATGAAGCGGCATTGTTCAGAGCTGCTTTCACGTTAGCTTTCTTTGGGGCATTCAGGGTGAGTGAACTGTTACCAGAGAACAAAGGTGTAAAGGGGATGAGATTTTTGCAAATGCAGGATGTGCACTGTTCAGAGCTACAGGTGACATTGTGGCTAAAAAGCTCAAAGACGGATCAGGAAGGCAAAGGGTGCACAGTGTCTTTACAGTTCATCACAGGGAGCACAATATGCCCAGTCAGGGCGGTGCAAAGATACTTCAATTTGAGACCTCCTTCAGTAAAGGAGGCTCTGCTACTCATCCACCAGGATGGTTTGGCGCTAAGTCGCTTCCAGTTTAGGAGAGTGATGGAGCTGGCGTTAGAAGGAATTGGGGAGACGGAAGGGGTGTTTGGGACACACTCATTCCAGATTGGGGCTGCTACAGCCGCAGCAGGTGTTGGCATGGGGGAGGTGGCAATCAGACAGATTGGGAGGTGGAAATCTGGTTGTTTCAAGAGATATATCAGGCCCAAACAAATGTAAGGTTTACGTGTTCCCTTCTTTTTCCACCAGCACCGGCCCGTAGAAGGAAGAGATCAGTATGAGTGGGAGGACACTCTTTTGTGTCTAGGGCAGGGGCAAGCTGGACGGATGAACAGGAAAAGCTAACGGCGGGCGAGTTCAGGATGGGATGGCACAGGGTGCCAGGGATGAAATGGGCGCAATTGCAGGGGCAGGTGCGCAGATTGTTGAACATTGAGCAAAAACCAGACATACTGGTTATCCACTTGGGGGGTCATGATTTGACAAGTTTGGGGAGGGGGCTCTGATGCGTGAAATGAGGTTCTCATTGCAGGAACTGGCAGGACAACTGGGGGAAACAGAAATTGTTTGGTCAGAGATCATCCCGAGGCCTGAATAGAGAGGTGCAGATAATCACGCAGCAGTGGAGAAGTCCATGCGGAAGCTAAACTGCACAATGGCAAAGTTCTGCAGAGGCAGGGGCTTTGGGCAGATCAGGCACGGCCTGATTAATCTGAAATCTCCAGAGTACTTCCTCAAGGATGGGGTAGACTTGGCCCCATTGGGCATGGAGCTATTCGTTTGGAACATCTGCACAAAAATCCTGGAAATGTAGGAGGAAGGGGGGAGTCACGGTGGGCGGTAACCCTGGCGTGGCGGTGTTTGGCCGGATAAACACATGAGACAGACTCCGGATGAGCCAGGGGAAAGCAAGAAGGGTCTTTGCTCTTCACAGACCCAGCACCCCTTGGGAGCCTAAACAGCAGGGGCATCTGGGAGGAACAACTAGGGCTCAGCTTCCCCCAAGGAAACGGCACTCTCCCCGCCCAGGAGCGCCGGCAGGGGCTGGAGAGGCTTGGATGCAAAGGTTGGGAGAGTTGGGCCTATTCTGGATGCTTGGGGAAGGAAAGGGGGAAGCTGTTTATTTTGGACACGGAGCAGTCGCCACATCTTATGAGTATTTTTCCACAAATGTGTGCAGTGTGGTTTTGGTTTGGTGTTATTGTGGAAGAAATCTGCGGCCTTTTATGCCAAAAAACAAACAGGTCTCATCCTACACTTTCCTGGGGGGAAAGGGGAATGAGCTACGGATATGTGTTGGATACAAATGGATGGATGTCAGGGTTATGAAGGTGACGATGAATACAAAAAGCACTGCAAAATGGAGGAGGCACTCCCGATAACCCGGGAGTGTCCCCCTCCGGTCCTCCCCCTCTCGGGAGAAAGGGGAGGCGCCGCACTCAGCGTGGCAAAAGGCAAGGAAAGCCCGCGAAACAAGAAATCGAGGCGAAACTTGGGGAAAGCCCGCGAAGGGCAGACAAAGGAAAGGGGAGGGGTTTCCCCCTTTATAACGGGCAGGGTCTGTAAGGAAGGCAGCATCCAGCCGCTGGGGAGGATGCCCGCCAAGGAGTCTCGGAAGGAGCTTTTCATTTTTCCCACCCACCAACCCTACGAACAGAAGAAGCAGAAATACCTGGTCGTCGACGTCGCAGGACGACAAGGCGTTGTGGCAGTGTTTGGCCGAACAAACACATGAGACAGACTCCGGATGAGCCAGGAGAAAGCAAGAAGAGTCTTCGCTCTTCTCAGACCCAGCACCCCTTGGGAGCCTAAGCGGCAGGGGCGTCTGGGAGGAACAACTAGGGCTCAGCTTCCCCCAAGGAAACGGCACTCTCCCCGCCCAGGAGTGCCTGCAGGGGCAGGAGAGGCTTGGACGCAAAGGTTGGGAGAGTTGGGCCTATTCTGGACGCTTGGGGAAGGAAAGGGGGAAGCAGTTTATTTTGGACACGGAGCAGTCGCCGCATTTTATGAGTATTTTTCCACAAATGTGTGCAGTGTGGTTTTGGTTTGGTGTTATTGTGGAATAAATCTGCGGCCCTTTATGCCAAAAAACAAACAGGTCTAATTCTACACTTTCCTGGGGGAAAGGGGAATGAGCTATGAATATGTGTTGGATACAAATGGACGGATGCCAGGGTTATGGGCTTCCTGCTGCATGTTAGCTCTTTACTCAGAAAGAAAAGGAGAGCTGGCCAAGCCAGGCGTCCTCATGTTTCTGAATGAAGAGAGACATCACGCAGCAGATTTAGCTGAAGCGCTGCTCGGTAACACGGCTGACTTCAGGTGTCAGCATTTCGGATTAGAAAAAAGGAAAGGCAGCCGTGTAACCATGCAGCGCTCGGCTAAATGGCTGCCTGAGAGGTCGGCGTGTTTGGGGGTAGTTGGGGTGAGCCCCGGCAGGGCCTCGGCTTGGTAGCCCATCTCAGAGACTGTCGGGACCTGACCCTGGCTCAGGAGCCCATCTCAGAGACTGCCGGACCTGGATTCGGCCAGCCCTGGCCCACTTAAAGCCCTGCTCACATGTGTACAGTCACAGTGCACTCCAGCCCAGACTCAGAAATGTTTGAACGTGTTGCCCAGGGCGTGGGTAGAAATCTCTGGACTTCCCGATGCCCCTGTTGCCCAGCACAGCACAGCTGCACCAGAGGGGTGCACGAGGTGAAAGTTTGCACTGGTCTTGCATGTGCGGACGCCCCTGCCGGGGGTAACGGATGCCTGTCTGCTCGGTTGTAACTCGATGGCTCTCCTCCTGCAGTGAGCAGGGCCGGCTCACTTACCCAGGAGGTTTTTAAGAAGTCATTTGAGGAGTGGAGGAGGTGGAGGGCCATTAATTAAATATACATGGGGGAGAAGTCAGGGCTTCACCTGCCTGAGCCAGTCCCTGAACCGGATTCTGGAGCTCTTTAAGTATTAATACTGAATAGATGTTGCCATCGAACCTGTGCCCAAAGGCTTCCAGTTGTGTCTGCTATCTGGCAGCCTCTGCAGCTGTGCTTGGTGAGGGTACCATCGCTCGTGCTGTTTACTCCTGGCAGGTGCCAGCGATTGGATCCCTGGTGGCGCTTTGAAACACCTCGGCGGCCCACGTGACCCCGGAACTGAGGCGCTTGCACGTCCGCAGGCCGAGGCTCGTTGAATGTCGTGATGCACCTGGACTCTGGGATGAGCTGGAGTTGGTGGTAGCCCCCCTGGAGATAGGGTGGATGTCATGCGCTGCTCCCCTTTTATCACCTGGAGGCTGGAGCCCCATAGTTACACAAACGTGGACCTCCAGTGGTTGTTTTCACTTGATTGTAGCAACCTCGGGCAAAACCCACAGTGTGGGTCCAGAGGCGGATTTAACGGTCGCCAGGCAGACAAATGGCGAGCAGGCCCCTGTGCTCTGCCATGCCCCGCCCCTCCCCTGCTCAGTCTCGGTAGGGCACCTGTGCACTTCTATTTCATGCCACGCATGATGCCTTAATCACTGCGCCCTGGTGTGCCTAGATTCCATACTTCAGGGTACATCATTACTTGAAAATGATGGGCTCCAGCAACCATGCTTGCTTGGGCTGTGCAGGGCAGGCCATCAGTAGTGGCATAACGAGGCCCCCACCGACAGTGCTGGGGGGCCCGCACACCCAATGTGCTCACAGGGGGAGCACAGCGTCAGCTGCAGCAGGGGGCACTCCACGGTGGAGGGCCCCAGCCCGCGGCTGCTGGACTTTGACGGCTCTGTGCTACCCTTGGTGGGCGGCCTGGGACGCTACCCATGGCTTCTGGTGCTGCTCACCTGGATCTCCGCTCTCACCTGGATCCCCGCGCTCCCGCCCCAGCCCTACCCTCAGCAACCACTAGCATTATCTCATTGTAACGCCAAAACGCTCATCAGGTTACAGTCTGCTCTATCCCCCTCCCCCCTCTTTGCCAAGACACTGAATCTCCCACACTGTCCAGGCATGGAGTGCTGTAGAGTGGGCGTGTGAGCCCACCGAGCTTGCTTTCATTACACTCTGCATCTGCCTTGTAGAGACGTTTGGCATTGACCTCCCACTGACAATAAACCCCAAAGCTAATGAGACGGTGAATTGTCAGTCACAGATAACAGCCACCATTACAGATATTGCTAAAGTGCATCATGCAGGTGTTCCAAAGTGGCGCGCACTCGGGCTCGGTTAATACCGAGCTGTGGTCCAGGCCTTTAAGGGCAGACTTTCACCCATAAAATGCAGGGGAGAGGGCTGGTTGTGCCATGTGGAAATGTCGAGTGGTGGTTCCTGGGAATATGGGGCCATGCACTAAACAAACAAAACTCAGATTCAGTTTCAGAACCAACAGCATATGTATTATAAACAATATCGGAGTGTATTACACAACTTCTCTTATTACATGTCTTAAATCACTGAAAGTACAGTGGGCGAACTCGATTTTTCAGGTTTCCATTATCTTGCATTGTGGGACTTTTTCGTTACCATTTAGGAAGTGAAAATTAAAGCCACAATCTTCCCAGGTATACAACTTCATATCAGTATTTTAAAGGTTTGGCAATGAAAAGGGTCAATAATGCCTTAAAAAGTATGCAAATCACATGATAAATTAACCTGATTATATATATACACACACATATATACACACACACCCACACATTATAGAAATAGGACATGCAGAAGAATGTGAATATACATTTATTTTCCCCACCCTGAACGCTAGGTTTCCTGTATAAACCAAGAGAAACCTGGTGAGGAGGCCCAGATGTCACACCCCCAAAAACAGAAAACACAACTCGCAAAAAATGAATCATTTATCCCTAAAGTTCATCATTGTGCAACTCTGCCCTCTCTAGGCCCCGCCTTCACGACACGCCCACTTGGGGCCCTCTGTCATTTTTGCCCACGGGGACCTTTGCCTTAAATCTGCCACTGTGTGGGTCTCTGGACTTTCTCTATCGTGGTTGTTTTTATACAAAATGCAAATTGCATGCAGAGGACCCGGTCCAAGTGAGCAGCACATTCCATTCCCACGGAATACTATCAACCGATCTCAAGGGGTCTGGGAGGCTACCACCAATCAGGGACGCCAATTCACCAAAATGCCAGGAGTAGCGGAAGTGACATCACAAAGCCAGTGACATCACAGGAAGCAATGTCCCAGGAAGTGGTGTGACAGGAAGTGACATCACAAAACCTTTGACCTCCCACCCCCCATTCTCCCGCAAGCGGACATTGTTGCAGGGAGTGATTTCACTATGATGGAACGTCTTGAGGCAGTACAAGAAGTGGCACAGGTCTAAGATGAATGCACATATATGTTACGTTATCCAATATCATCCTGCACTTATTATGTGTTCTGCTGCCTCGATGTGCTACTGGGCAGCCAGGTGATGTCAGGAACAGCCAAGATACTATGGGGGAACTGCTCCCCCATATTCCCGTGCAGCCTCATATACCCAGGCGCTGACGCTTGATGGTGGGATAGTCAATGTCAGCTAAAGCCTCATATGTCCAAGCATTATCTGCACGTGCCAAAAGCAGACTCAAATGGTCAGGTGTGGCCTTCTTATGGCCTGCTTATGGCCTTCTGCTTTTGGCATTAGGCCCCGAGCCGAGGGACATCAGCCGTTAGACCAGGGTACTAATAGTTACTTTTTAAAAGTTGCATGACGCCTTCGGTGTTGCTCAACAGAAGAAAAAAAAGACAAAATGGCTGCCATGTAACGGGGAGAAGGGACTGTATGTAGTCAATTCTCCTTTTCCATTGCAGACATTGAAGAATGAATAAAAAAGTAAACAAAAAAGATGGCTGCCATGGAAGGGGGAAAATTAACAATACGTAATTCCTTCTCCCTTTCCTTGGGGCCATTGAAAAAAGTAAACAAAAAGATGGCCGACAAGGAACGGGGAGATGGGACTACACATAGTCCCTTCTCCCTTTCCATGGCGGCCAGAACACAGCTGCAACCGGCCCGACAAAGGCTTTGTCGAGCTGGTAACGATACGGCGAGGGCCAATGTGCTGGCTTGTTAAATCATCATAAATCGGGTACGGCCTCAGATGCTCAGGTGTTAAACTGTGTAAACTGTAGCCTAAAAATGCTCAATTCGTGCCATCATTTAATGCCAGCAGCATGCTCAAATTCCAGGTACAGTTATCATATGGAAGCACGTCTGGTGCAAGGAGCTTTGCTTTCAAAGGCCATGTAACATATCTCTTCCATCAAACCCCCACTCCTCCACCGCACACCCAGTCAGGAGCGTTTCTACGTGCACCCTGTCCCCCTGTACACGAATAGTATATCCTGTGCCTCTGATTGGGCTTGCAAATCTTAAATTGTCGAATATCTCTTCTAAAAAATCCCCCATCATGTAAAGTGGCATTTGTTTGAACTTGAGCTGCTGTTAGCAATACAGTTTGGCTCTTTGCAGATGAAGCTTGGTACATACCCGTCTTTCCCATATATACATCTTGACTCACATGCCCCTTAACTGGACACCGGGCACCGCTGCCAACCCCAAGCACCATATTTGAAACATGCAAACCTTGCTGACTCAGTGCAACTAAAATTCTTTTAAAGGACAGGCACTAGAAAGCAGCAGTCCATTGTGAAGAGCTAACGAAAGTCTCTCTGACCCTAGCCTACTCCTCACACGTGGTGGCCTATAGTTACTTCACACATCTCACTGAAAATGTCACATTTGCTGTGCCCTGTTTGTATACCTTTTTCTCTGTATCCCACTAGAAGGTACGAACAATGGAACTCTTTCAACTCCCAATATACATTAGTGGTACCAGTCTCCATACACTTTCTTACTTTGGCATTGTATTTGTACTTTGTATGAAATGTAAGGCATACTGGATAAGTGTTATTACGTGGCTAGCCTTGCCTACATTGGTGCTGTCAGTTTGCTTTTATTTTCTTACTGAGGGATTGTATTTGTTACTTTTTATTTGGTATCAAGGGTAAAGCAAATAACACGAGTGTTTTATGCGGCTAGACTGTGTTACATTGGTGGATCCAGTCTGCCCATGTGTGATTATGTGGTATACTGGACTATGTTGGTATAGCCAGTCTCGTACTTTCTTTCTATGGCATGGCATTTTTATTGTCTGGGAGTCCTTACATGGTCATACTAGCATATATTGGTGCAGCCTGGATGGACATGTATGGGCACAGCCAGCATGAAAATGTTTTTTATACTTGCATATTTTGTGGGGGAAAGGCATCATAGAAGTGTACTGGAAAATGGTCCTGCACACTGTTGGTGGCTTGCATCTGTTGTGTTTTTTCGTGGTCTCCCATACAAAACCAAATGCAAACTGTCTGGCTGTTTACCCAATTTATCACAGAAAGTACTGTAAAATGCACCATTTTAACCCATTCTCTTAAAATATATCTTGGGGAGAGAACCCCCCAGACCCTCCCCTGGTTTGTTTCGGGCTGCAGTAGTCCAAGAATCAACAGCCCACACGGATGACGAGCCAGCCAGCATCGTGTTGGTAGGTAGAAGTGGGGCGGGATTTGGGCAGGTTGCAGAGACTGGGGTAGCGAAAGTGAGGACCGTCTAGCAGGAGAAAAGAGTAGATAGGAAGGCCAAGCAGTAGGCAAAAGAAGCAACTGAGTTTGCTAAGCGCAAGGGTGAAGATACGAGTTGTTGTAGACTGGTGAATAAGAAATTGAGGAATGTTGGGATTACTACTAGCAGTAAAGGCAGAGGTAGCAGTGAATTGTTGCAGACATAGGTCGCTATCAAAGAGGACCACAAGACTGTGAGCAGGGACGTCATTTCACCAAAAAGCCAGTGGTCGCGGAAGTGACATCACACAACCCTTGACCTCTGATGTCATCGCAGGAAGTGCTGTCATTTGACCCCACCCCAGAGTGATATCACGGGAAACGATAGAACATGACCATTCACCCCTTGACAAAACAGGAAGTGGCATCACATAGCATTGTTCCTAAGTACACTACGAAAAATATGGTTACGATATCACTATAATGTGATATAAATTTCATACAAGAATGTATCACCACATGTATCATTAAGATCAGTGTGTATAGGCCCATATCGCCAAATTACTGTGAATGATGTGTTATTATATAGCACTCATGCGTAAGCGCTTTATATAGAACAAATATATATGCAATATCATCCAACCTGTGTTGGTACTCATTTATCGACCCTCAAGAAGGATGAACGGCTGAGTTGAGGTGTTTAAGAACAGACTAGGGTTGTGTGATGTCACTTCCGCGACCACTGGCTTTTTGGTGAAATGACGTCCCTGCTCACAGACTCACCTCCTGAAGTGTGCCTGAAATAAACCTTTAATGAGTCTAGCAATTATTGTATAAAATTCCAGAAAGACAAATTATTTGGTATTTCTAGTTTTCCTTATTTAGTGTCACTGCTGAAAGTGTTAGACTTGTGGAAACCCTGTTCTTTTTTTGTAATTTAAAAAAAAAAATGTAAGAGGCCTGAACGAGAAAGCCAGCCACTCCAGAAGCAAAGAGCCTCATGGCACTGGCCACGACACCGGAGCTTGCATTAAAAAAAGAGGAAAAATTACTTTTTTTTCTTTTTCTTTTTTTAGGGGTAGCAAGGGAGACCTCGGGGGTCGCAATTGCGACCCCTAAATGATGTCCCTGACTGTGAGCCTTGAGCAAATGAGCTAGAATGTCAGGTTGGAAAGAGATGGGAGAGGGGTGGGGGGGATGGTGTTGGAAGCCCGAATAATGGAACATTCCATTTTTGAAGAGTTCAGCATGAGAAAGTGGAGAGCCATCCAATCAGAAAATGCAGGGAATTTGTCATCTTTTCTGAGATGGCTGGGGCAAAGGAGAAACATTTTGATTGCCATCAGCAAACAGGTGATAGTGAAAGCCAAAGGATGAGATGAGTCTTCCTGCGGCAGAGGTATAGAGCAGATGTCAAATGACAGATGCTTGGTTACGCTAACAGGGAGAGGGGTGAAGTCGGAGGTTTGCACGCTCCAGGAGATTTTGAAGGTGCGACCTTTGGAACCCACCTCTCTCGTCAGTGCTGTTTCACCGCATTTGGTGGAACGGCCAGCTCACAGCGGCAGAGTAAGAGTACATTTAGTATGAATTTTTAGGGTAGTGTGGGGCGAGGAAGAGGTTATGGGTCTTGCACCCCATAAAAAACACCACAAAAAATACAGTGGCACGGCATGCATGATATGATATGATATGGCATTTATAACGCGCCTAAACACAGGTGTTCCAAGGCGCGAAATGTACCACGCCCATGACCTTCAAACTAAGAGACAATCCAGGTCAGAGCAGATTTCTGAAACCCCAGTGACTGAGGAGGAGAGAGGAGTGGTTGACAGTGTAGAAAGTGTCAGAGGTCAAAAGGAGGAGCATAGAAGAGATTTAGAGTGTTGAGCATTAGCGAGAACGTTGGAGACATGAATGAGTGCAGTCTCGGTGGAGTGTTTAACATGGAAGACAGATTGAAGTCTCCAAGGCCAGTCTCCTGGGAGAGGAGTTCCCACTCAAGGACCTTTGACTAATGGGTAGGCGGGAAAGCGAGCAATAGTTTGACAGGACGGTTTGTCTAGCTGAGGGTTTCTTCAAAAGAGGTGAGACAGTTGCAGATTCGATGAAGGCAGTGAAGAGTCCAGTGGGGAGAGAGCACTCAAAGAGCTCAGAGAGAAAGGGAAGGTGATTGCGACCAAGTCTTTAGCCATTTGAGGAGCAAACAGGTCGATGGGAGTGCAAGCTGGCTTGGCACTGTAGTTTGCAAAGGTGGTGGACACAATGAGGGTTGGGGTGGCAGAGGAGGGTTGTGAGAGTGCCACACATTTTAGAGATGATCTCAGAAGAGCTTGAACTTATGCTGCATATGCTGTTATCTGTGTGTGAATAAAGTTTGCACTTTTTCTGCCAGTGATGAACCTGTTTACTGAGTTAAGAAAGTGTCAGCAGGACCCACCTTCAGGAAACACAACTCATGACTTAACCAACAGACTGAGAAGCACCAGGTGGGGCATTTTAGGCACGCTTTGTGGGAATTGACAGTATTTAAAGAACATTGGGAAGTAAAATTGGTTAAAACTCCCAGCTCCACAATGTATCAGCAGCTTTATTTAGGAGAACTAGTGGAAGCCAAGTTTCCGCCATGACTCGGTTCCAGCCCCTGACGGGCTGATCGGGAGACGGGCTGGCCAGGAGGCATGGCCACCGTCTCATTTGTAGAAGCGAAGCTTCCGCCATGACTCGGCTACATCTCCTGATGGGCTGGCCAGGAGGCATGGCCACCGTCTCATTTGTGGAAGCAAAGCTTCCGCCATGACTCGGCTCCGCCCCCTGAAGGGCTGGCCGGGAGGCATAAACACCGTCTCATTTGTGGAAGCAAAGCTTCCGCCATGACTCGGCTCTGCCCCCTGAAGGGCTGGCCGGGAGGCATAAACACCGTCTCATTTGTGGAAGCAAAGCTTCCGCCATGACTCGGCTCTGCCCCCTGAAGGGCTGGCCGGGAGGCATAAACACCGTCTCATTGTCACTTTCAGGGTGGCCCTGTGACAGTAATCAGCTTGGCGGGAGATCTCCACTGAATGCCCAGATGGTGCGTTGGGTAGCATCCCCCCTTCCCAGGGATGGTGAGGGACGTCCCAGACCCATCCTCCTCCCAAGTATCCAAGATTACAAAGGAATTCCCTCTGCTCAAGAGCAAAAGGCATTTCTTTGCCATTTTAGAAGCTTGAAAGGAGGATGCTATGGGGGATACCACTATCCCTGAATTAGCGGCGGCGGTAGGAACGCTACCACCACCCAGCAACACCCTCTGCCTTTATTTATAATTATACATGATATGATCGATTTTTGCCACTCCTGCCTGTTATTTTTATTTCTAATCCTGCCTGCTCTGGCCATTGTTTTTAATCTAGACTGCTCTGGTTATTGTTTCTAATCCCGCCTCTACTGGTAATTGTTTTTAATCTCTCCTGCACTGGTCAGTGATTCTAGCCCTGCCTGCTCTGGTCATTGTTTCTAGCCCTGCCTGCTCTGGTCATTGTTTCTAGCCCTGCCTGCTCTGGTCATTTATTCCATTCCTACTTGCTCTGGGCATGGTTTCTAATCCTGACTGCCTGCTCTGGTCATTGTTTCTAATGTTTCTAGCCCTGCTTGCACTGGTCATTGTGTCTAGCCCTGCCTGCTCTGTTCATTGTTTCTAATCCTGCCTGCTCTGGTAATTGTTTATAATTCTTCCTGCACTGGTCATTGTTTTTAGACCTGCCTGCTCTGGTCGTTGTTTAGAATATCACCTGCTCTGGTCATTGTTTCTGGCCCTGCCTGCACTGGTCATTGTTTCTAATCTCGCCTGCACTGGTCATTGTTTCTAATCCTGCCTGATCTGGTCATTGTTTCTAATCCTCCCTACACTGGTCATTGTTTCTAGCCCTACCTGTGCTGGTCATTGTTTCGAGCTCTGCCTGTGCTGGTCATTGTTTCTAGCCCTGCCTGCACTGGTCATTGTTTCTAATCCTGCCTAATTGGGTAATTGTAAGTAAGTGAGAAAAAGAGGATCCAAAATGGAACCCCCCCCGTCCCCTGCACACCTTTAAATTGCGTCGATATGACGCCTAAACATTGATTAAAAACAACTTGTACGTGGTTCAAAGTAAGAATTTACAATTTGAAAGCACGTGTGGCTCTTTCTAATAATACAATCAGATGTATGAATATTACAACAAGTGATGTTTATTCCAAACGCAAATAGTAGAGAAGATTGAAGTCATTGTAGATGGCTGACGTGTTTCGAGATACCAATTCTCTTCTTCTTGAGCCATAAATCATACATACGAACTAAAATGTAAAGAATACAATGGAAATATAATCAGGGTTATAAAGCTCTCAAGTCAAGACCGCAGTCTGTATCTAGTGCACATTTACTCATTTATCATAGACTGTAAGTCACCATTTGTATAAAGTAACATAGCCCCAAGGCAGCAACCAGTTTCTGTGTGGACATTTCTAATAGTATATGGTGATTATCCAAAGCCACAAACAACCCAACCAACGAATAGCCGCCATGATCAATTTAGATGGAAAGAAAAAAATTGAGTTGTCCTTTTAGAGTTAGATAATGCCCTATGGGCTAGATATAAGCTCACCATCAATGGGAGGATCCTTAGTCCTATTACGTTTGATGATGTAAAAGGGTAGTGAGGGTTCAATCAGTCATGGGAGACTCCATCGGGCATCAATTACACGGGAGCCCCAGGTCCTACAATGAGTGGTCTAGGGAATTAATGATATTTAAAGTAGCACAGAGCAGCAGCTTATACATTGTGGAAAAAACAGATAGTTAATGATGTGCAAAGAATGGGCACAGGGCTGCAACATAATCGGCACAAATTTGGAGCGGTAAAGAAAGTAAGGGAGGTACTCACCCTGGCAAGGTGAGTACGTGTGCTTTTCGCCAATTGCCAGTGGAGTCCGGTAACTTGCATGCAAAGGACAACGTGGAAGCACTAGGTAGTGCTGAAAGATACACGGTTTGTGAATATAAGAAATAGCACAGAGGAGCTACGGATCAGTAAAGGAAAGTCTTAGAGTGGAATACAAAGCCGGCACAATGCTATGTGTGGATGCAGGAACTTACTAGTGTAAACACGATACGCGATTGTGTATTGGAATCTTCGTCCATCGCAGAGCCGATCTCAGAAGTGGCACACTAACGAGCCGGGAGTAGATAGAAACTGTTGCTAAGCAGGGGGCTCTCCGTCTGGAATGAAGGACCCTCCTGCACGCGTAAGACTGTGTATGTAGTTTGTGATATGTAGAGGTGGAAAACGGACTCATGTTGCAATACATAGATTGAAGAAAGTTCCTAAGTGTCTGTCCTTGATGGCGGCCATATTTGAATGTACTTGTAAGGGGTAAAGTAATGCGAGCTGATATGACTCGAAGCTCTAAGGAGTGTAAAAGAAAAAGGAAAACGACTAAAGGGACTATAAATGCAGGTTTATGCGAGTTAGAGTTGGTTGGCTTTGGATTTACAAATTGCACAATATAGATTATTTTTTATTTTTTGAACAGATGAGAGCACTGTGGGTAAACCATAACAAGGTCTGCTGTATAAAGTTCAATCGACAGTAATTCAAAGTAAACAAGATCTGCATGTTAACATAGTTCTACAGTGCATTGTAAAGAGTGGGAACATTAGGTGACCATCCAATTAGATTAAATGATACTGTGTAATAGGCAGAATGGGCTATCTATAGAGAGCACCTGATTATTTTTTCAAAATTAGAGGACTCATTATAAGTGTCTAATTAATTGAAGCATTTCAGCGAGAACTCATCATTGAGGCCCTTAGGGAGTAGTGTGTTCAAGGTGTGGATCCAGTATTTCTCTCTGCGAGAAAGTATTGACTGATAGTTGCCACCTCTGTAGGGTTTTTTAACTACTTCTAGGACCTGATATTTGACATGAGCTACAGTGTGGTCATTTTCCATAAAGTGTCTCGAGAGAGGTGAATTCATGTTTTCACCTGATATTAGATTTGTGCTCTGTGAGCCTCTCTTTAACTGACCTTGTTGTTTGACCAATGTAAAGTTTGCCACATGGGCACTTGATCGCGTATATCACACCGGTGGACATACAGGTGGCAAAATGTTGTAGTTTGATCTTTTTACCCGTGTATGGGTGAGTGATACTGTCCCCCTTAGTGACGTTGTTGCAGTGTGAACAACAAAGGCATGGGAAAGTTCCAATTTGTCTTGTTTGTAGAACCATTTGTTTATCCTTTGGAGGTACTTCCGCTCTGACGAGTTTGTCTCTAAGGTTCTTACCGCGCCTGATGGCCATCATGGGTGCCTTAGGAAATAACTCTTTCAGCGCCTGGTCGTTATGGAGAATGTTCCAATGTTTCCTGATGGTTTTCCCTATCTGGAAGCTTTGTCTTGAGTATTTGGTGATGTGTAAGAGTGGTGTTTCTTTAGTTTTTGCTTTTGGGATCAGCAGATCTTCTTTGCTGATGAGACCAGATCTTTCTTTGGCTGCATCGAGAATAGTTACAGGATATCTTCTGGCTTCAAATTTTTCAAAAAGTTTAGTGCTCTCTGTGTCGAGACCTGCAGGATCTGAGATTATGCGTTTAAGCCTCAATTGGGTAATTGTTCCTAATCCTCCCTGCACTTGTCATTGTTTCTAGCCCTGCCTGTGCTGGTCATTGTTTCTAGCCCTGTCTTCTCTGGTCATTGTTTCTAATCCTGCCTGATCTGGTCATTGTTTCTAATCCTCCCTGCACTGATCATTGTTTCTAGCCCTGCCTGCTCTGGTCATTGTTTCTAATCCTGACTGCCTGCTCTGGTCATTGTTACTAATGTTTCTAGTCCCTGCCTGCACGGGTCATTTTTTCTAGCCCTGCCTGCTGTGGTCATTGTTTCTAATCCTGGTTGCACTGGTAATTGTTTCTAATCCCACCTGCACTGGTCATTGATTCTAGCCCTGCCTGCTCTGGTTATTGTTTCCAATCCTACCTGCTCAGGTCAGTGTTTCTAATCATGTCTGTTCTGTTCATTTTTTCTAATCCTTTCTCCTCTGGCCATTGTTTCTAATCATGCCTGCATTGGTCATTGTTTCTAGCCCTGCCTGCTCCGGTCATTGTTTCTAACCCTGCCTGCTTTGTTCATTGTTTCTAATCCTGTATGCACTGGTCATAGTTTCTAATGCTCCCTGCACCGGTTTTTGTTACTAGCCCTGCCTGCACTGGTCATTGTTTCGCATCCTGCCTGATCTGCTCATTGTTTCTAATCCTGACTGCTCTGGTCATTGTTTCTAATCCTGCCTGCTCTGGTCATTGTTTCTGGCCGTGACTGCCTTGGTCTTTGTTTATAGCCCTGTCTGATCAGGTCATTGTTTCTAATCCTGCCTGCTGTGATCATTGTTTCTGGCCCTGACTGCACTGGTCATTGTTTCTGGCCCTGCCTGCACCGGTCATTGTTTCTAATCCCGACTGCTCTGGTCATTGTTTATAGCCCTGCCTGCTCTGGTCATTGTTTCTAATCCCGAATGCTCTGGTCATTGTTGATAGCCCTGCTTGCTCTGGTCATTGTTTCTAATCCTACCTGCTCTGGCCATTGTTTCTAATCCTGCCTGATGTGGTCATTGTTTCTAATCCTGCCTGATTGGTCATTGTTTCGAATTCTGCCTGTTCTGGTTCTTGCTTCTAGTCCTGACTGAGTGCTCTAGATTGTGTATGTAAAAGAGAGTGCTTTGATTTGACCTTGTTATGAAAATAAAGTATAAAACGTGATGGGGAAACGGCAGCTTTTGGCTGGCAGGACGTGCAAGTGGGGAGGGGACGTAGCCATGCCACACAGGATTGTTAGTGGGGGTGAGATAATGGAAAAATTACCCTTCTCATAGGGCGGCAAAAATCATTGAACCTTCTCTCATCCACTTAAGCACCTGGGGCGGGGGGAGCAGCCAAGCAGGTTCCACGGATCATGGGCTGAAACCGCTGATCTCGACCTGCATTCCACAGAACCCTCAGGGTGCTTCCCCCACCCCAGACTGCCATCTTCTTCCCACCTGTCTTTTTAAAAATATTCCCAACCATCCTCAATAGCCCGATTTACCTGATTGTGTCGGTGGTGAGGCCCGCCGCTGCTTCTCTCCATCTCCCTTTGCCGTCCACAACGGAAATGGAAGAGGAGCCCCGCCTTACATCTCTGTGGTGGCCATCTTGGAACTGTCATGGCGTCCCGTTCATTCATAGAAAAGACCCTGCTATCAGCACCCTGGGTTGCTTCTTTGGTAACCCGGGGTACTAATGGCATTAGTAACCCGTTCCATGGGCTTCACTGGTGGAGGTGGGGGGTGTTAAGTCCCGGTGCCCTCATTAAACATGCTTGCTTCGCCCGGGTCTTTAACTCAGGCTGCCGGGCTGTTAGCCTCCGGTGTAGCCCGTGCAACGGGTTACAGACACCACATTGTAACGCCTATGAATTATGCCGCTGCCACATGCCCGGTAACCCTCATGCCCTTACAGGCCTCCAGCAGTCAGATCCAATCACATGGATGCTCACCATCCTATTGGCCCACACTGCCCTGCTGCCCAAATGGTTCTAGCCTGCATTGTTTGTATTGCTGCACTGCCCTGCTGCCCAAATGGTTGTAGCCTGCATTGTTTGTATTGCTGCACTGCCCTGCTGCCCAAATGGTTGTAGCCTGCATTGTTTGTATTGCTGCACTGCCCTGCTGCCCAAATGGTTCTAACCTGCATTGTCTGTATTGCTGCACTGCCCTGCTGCCCAAATGGTTCTAGCCTGCATTGTTTGTATTGCTGCACTGCCCCGCTACCCAAATGGTTCTATCCTGCATTGTTTGTATTGCTACACTGCCCTGCTGCCCAAATGGTTCTAACCTGCATTGTTTGTATTGCTGCACTGCCCTGCTGCCCAAATGGTTCTAACCTGCATTGTTTGTATTGCTGCACTGGCCTGCTGCCCAAATGGTTCTAGCCTGCATTGTTTGTATTGCTGCACTGCCCTGCTGCCCAAATGGTTGTAGCCTGCATTGTTTGTATTGCTGCACTGCCCTGCTGCCCAAATGGTTGTAGCCTGCATTGTTTGTATTGCTGCACTGCCCTGCTGCCCAAATGGTTCTAACCTGCATTGTTTGTATTGCTGCACTGCCCTGCTGCCCAAATGGTTCTAGCCTGCATTGTTTGTATTGCTGCACTGCCCTGCTGCCCAAATGGTTCTAGCCTGCATTGTTTGTATTGCTGCACTGCCCTGCTGCCCAAATGGTTGTAGCCTGCATTGTTTGTATTGCTGCACTGCCCTGCTGCCCAAATGGTTCTAGCCTGCATTGTTTGTATTGCTGCACTGCCCTGCTGCCCAAATGGTTCTAACCTGCATTGTTTGTATTGCTGCACTGCCCTGCTGCCCAAATGGTTCTAGCCTGCATTGTTTGTATTGCTGCACTGCCCTGCTGCCCAAATGGTTCTAGCCTGCATTGTTTGTATTGCTGCACTGCCCTGCTGCCCAAATGGTTCTAGCCTGCATTGTTTGTATTGCTGCACTGCCCTGCTGCCCAAATGGTTCTAGCCTGCATTGTTTGTATTGCTGCACTGCCCTTTCTAACCTGCATTGTTTGTATTGCTGCACTGCCCTGCTGCCCAAATGGTTCTAACCTGCATTGTTTGTATTGCTGCACTGCCCTGCTGCCCAAATGGTTCTAGCCTGCATTGTTTGTATTGCTGCACTGCCCTTTCTAACCTGCATTGTTTGTATTGCTGCACTGCCCTGCTGCCCAAATGGTTGTAGCCTGCATTGTTTGTATTGCTGCACTGCCCTGCTGCCCAAATGGTTCTAACCTGCATTGTTTGTATTGCTGCACTGCCCTGCTGCCCAAATGGTTCTAGCCTGCATTGTTTGTATTGCTGCACTGCCCTTTCTAACCTGCATTGTTTGTATTGCTGCACTGCCCTGCTGCCCAAATGGTTGTAGCCTGCATTGTTTGTATTGCTGCACTGCCCTGCTGCCCAAATGGTTCTAGCCTGCATTGTTTGTATTGCTGCACTGCCCTTTCTAACCTGCATTGTTTGTATTGCTGCACTGCCCTGCTGCCCAAATGGTTCTAACCTGCATTAATGGTATTGCTGCACTGCCCAATACTGCCTTGCTGCCCAACTAGACCAGCCTATTCTCGAGCAACTGTTTGCACTGCTCGCCATCCGCACAAGGGAAATAGCTCTCACCCTCTTTCAACTACATACATCTCCCACCACAAACACCCTTAACTGGGATCTCTCTGCCAGCCCACAGACTCTACCACCAACTGCTCCCGCACAAATATGGCACCCTCACTCCCTTGCTCTCACACCATACCACCTATGCCATTCCTACCGGCCCTATCTACCACGAGTACAGCCACTTCTCACCACACCTGCCCTTGTAGCTCGAACCCTACCTCACCCCATCCATACACCTAAATACTATCATTCTAGACCTATGCCCCCCACATAAGAAATCTAAGGCTAGACGGCCGTTCTAATCAACGTGCAGCCACCTCCAAGATACTTCAGGCTAAACACGCCCAGCCTACCCCACAACTAGTAAAGCCACACCTAACACATCTAGCACAACCAATACTTCTCACGATACCTTGGCACCAAATATACAAAAAACAACCAGAAAACTCAATTCCAGTGCGCACTTATCAACTCACGCTCCCTACCAGCTCATGCAACTGAGATCCATGATCTCATCAATGACCTAGACCTAGACATATTAGCCATAACTGAAACCTGGCTACACGTAGCCTCTGGACCAGCTGTCTGCCAAACACTACCACCAGGTTACATCATCCTGCGTCAAGACAGAACCACTAGCAAAGGAGGAGGGATAGCCCTAATCATCAAAGAAACCCTCAGCGCTAGACAAATAAAGACCAACAAAGCGGACAACTTCAACTCACTATCAGTTAAAATATCCCCCTCGCCTAATGACACTATAACAATACACATAGTCTACCGCCCACCAGGCCCAACCCTAGACTTCCAATCGAACATCACCCACATCCCAGGCAATAACCTGAAAGCAAACTCCAAAGCTATTCTCTTAGGTGACCTCAACCTGGGCTTTAAAGACCCAAAAGATAAAAAGAGTAAAGCCCTGGCCAAAGCTCTCCTAGATCAAGGCTTTACACAACGAGTAAATGAACCTACCACCACCAAAGGTCGCATCCTTGACTGGATCGCTGACCACAACTGTGTGGCTGACATTATTTCTAACACCCCCAGACCATGGACAGATCACCACTTATTACGCTTCTTCATTCCAGCCAAAACAGCAGGGAACCCTTAGCCACCTGCACCAGCTACTATGGCAAGATCAAAAAACTGCTCACCGCAGACAGACTAATCCCGCTCCTGGAAAAGTCAGTGCTATCCCATGCTACCTCCAAAGACCCTACAACACTAGCTGAGCTCTACAACAACACACTAAAAGACATAGTAGAAGTAGTAGCTCCACTTGAAAAGAAAAAAGCCAAAAAGATACTCCATGCTAACTCCTGGTTCACACAAGAACTAAAGGATACACGCACTGTCAAAAGGTCAGCACTAACTGCTTGGCAGGCCAATCCCTGCCCTACCACAAAGGACTCCTACCTCACACTCGCTAAACAATATAAAAAGGCCATCTCTACAGCCAAAGGAGAGACTTACAATGCCAGAATTGAGAAAGCTAGCTCACAGTCAAAAGAGCTTTTCACCATATACAATGAGCTTACTATTCCCACCGCCTCCGCTCTACCCACTGAGAAAAACTCCACATGGTGCACGCCATGTTAGACAAAATTGAAACACTCAAAAAGAAAATCAAAGCTCAATTTGAGAAACTACCCAAATTCAACACTGCTCCAAAGCAGTCCACGTACAAACCAGATGTGAACATCAAAAATAGCAGTAAACCACCTAAAACCTTCACTTTCAGAGAAGTGACCATTCCAGAAGTCCTCCACATTCTGCAGCACATCAAACCTTCACTGTGGAAAGGTGACATCTGCCCAACCAACCTAGTCAAAGACTGCGCCACTGCACTCGCTCCTTTATGACCTCCTTCATAAACGCATCCTTCGCCCACCAGTACAGTACCCACCACCTTCAAGGAAGCCTGGGTGAGGCCTCTACTAAAAAAGAAAACTCCCTCGACCCGGATTCTCCAAACAACTACTGCCCCATTGCCATTCCTACTGAAAATTCTAGACAAAGCTGCATATCTAGAGATTCAAGCTTATCTAGAAACACACAACATCCTGGGTAAAAGACAATCAGGCTTCTGCCCCCACCACGGCACAGAGTCAGCCTTACTCGACCTTAAGAACCAACTACTCGAAACCATGGACAAAGGCAAAACCTCACTCCTCCTACTCTTAGACCTCTCAGCAGCCTTTGATCTGGTTGACCATAAGATCCTTTGCAAACATTTTACTGACACAGCCCACTTCTCTAAAGAAGCTACAGCATGGATCACCTCCTTCCTGGATGGTAGAGCTATGAGAGTCTCCTCAGACCAAGCATCGGCCACACCCTCACCCATCGAGTGTGGATTCCCGCAAGGCTCATGCACCTCCCCCACGCTCTACAACCTCTTCACTCTCCCACTATACAGTGACCTAGAAGATTTCGGCATAGCCTTCACCAACTATGCCGACGACACACAAATTCTCATGCCCTTAACAGGCAACTACAACCAAGACCTCAAAACCCTCCAAGAAATTACGCCCGCACCCAGGCTTGGATGGCGGCAAACGGCCTATGTCTAAATGGGGAAAAAACAGAACCACTGCTAGTAGGTCCCAAAGAAGCCTTAAAACGCCTCGACAACACCTACAGCTCCTTCATCATCGAAGACACAGTCATCAGTACGGCAGCCCCAGTGAAAACCCTAGGCGTCTCCTTAGACTCCACATTATCGATGGACAGACAAGTCAGTGCCATCTCATCAGCAGCAGCCCACACCTCTAAAATAAGAAATGCTGTGAAACCTTAACCTAACACAAAAGAACCCCCTCAACATCGCCAGAGCCACCATAGGCGCAAAACTAGACTACTGCAATATCCGACTCTTGGGCACATCCACACAAACGATTACAAACAGCACAAAAGAACGCCCTAAGAGCAGCACTCAGCATTACTAGGAGAGAACACATCTCCCAGGCCAGAAGGGACGTCCACTGGCTCCCAGTCAAAGAACGTATGACGTTTAAAGCCCTCACCATCACCCACAGATGGCTCACCCAATCTGCGCCAGCTTACCTAGTAGAGAGAATACACCAGACACCATCACATAGGCCTAAACGTAACAAATACTCACACCAACTCTCTCTCCCAGCATTCAACAGAGTGAAAGCGGGAGGAACCAGCTAAGGAGTGAACAATCCCTCTCCACCTTCAGAGAAACACTGAAAACAAGACTGTTCAACTAAACTGTCTAATACTCGGCCCTTCCTTCAATACTCTTCCTCTGTTACCACGGGACACTTGATTCACAATGCTCATTGTCATCTGCATGGTACCTTTGTTTGTCTCTGTACCAAGCTGCATATTCTGTAACGGCGCCACGATGCCTCCGGGCCGCTGGGCGCTTGATAAATCCAAATAAATGTGCAATGGGCAAAGGGGTGTCCCTGTGCATGAAGACAGCGTCGGGAGTGATAAGGAATGGCCGTGTGGAGGCCAGCGTCAGATAGACACATACACAGTGAACAGGGCAGATGCCACCATTTGCAATATATCCCATAACACACACACCAAATGATTGGCACGTATACACAGTGCTGCAGCCAAATGGCGCATGGCAGCGTGTGGCATATGACAGGCATGGAACTCTGCCTGGCGCAATTCCATGCATATAAGAGGGCCACGTGCCACAGGATGTGTGGCTGGACTGGCGGAAGGTGCCAGGCATGACAGGGGACCCTGGCACCCCTGCTCCATGCGCGAGTCAGGTGAATACTCTAGAGGGCTGTCCCTGAACCTGCCCCATGCCCCCTTGACCTCGCACGCGCGCCCTTCTGCACACACCTGTCACTTCTCCGCCTTCCTGCATCTGGGCTGCCATCCACTTCGTCCCCGGGTGATAGGTAAGAGGCTGGCACACAGCACCTGCAAGGCAAAGCACAGCACATTATGTTCAGCCTAGGAAGATAACTCAGTGGGTTGAGCACATACTGTAGAGACCCGAGTGTAACCAAGAGGTCTCTGGTTCTGTTTCCATTGCTGGTCAAATACATTCGGTGGTTAATAATCTGCAGATCGTAGTTCACAAACTCAGTAAGGTAACCCAGTGCGTTGAGTGATCACTGAAGAGATCTGCGAGCAAGCTACAGATTACGTCACTCAACTCCAGTAAAATAACCTTTTCTTTCTGGGTCTTCCTGAAAACATCTTTCCACGCCCTGGCGTGGATAGGAAGGCTGGGGGTGTGTGTGCGTGATGGGGCAGGCGGGCGGGGGTGTAAGGCGCTGGAGTCTGCAGCCCACCCTCTTTACAGGTAATGTTTCAGGTGCGGGGGCGTTGCTGCATGGGGCTGGGCGCGCATGCACGCGTTTCTGAATAGAAGAGCGCAGGAGTGTTGGAGGCTCTGCAGGGAGCGACGCAGGAAGGGCTGCGGGGAGTGTTGAAGGCTCTGCAAGGAGTGACGCAGGAAGGGCTGCGGGGAATGTTGGAGGCTCTGCAGGGAGTGACGCAGGAAGGGCTGCGGGGAGTGTTGAAGGCTCTGCAAGGAGTGACGCAGGAAGGGCTGCGGGGAATGTTGGAGGCTCTGCAGGGAGTGACGCAGGAAGGGCTGCGGGGAGTGTTGGAGGCTCTGCAGGGAGTGACGCAGGAAGGGCTGAGGGGAGTGTTGGAGGCTCTGCAGGGAGTGATGCAGGAAGGGCTGCGGGGAGGGCTCCGGGGAGTGTTGGAGGCTCGGCAGGGAGTGACGCAGGAAGGGCTGCGGGGAGGGCTCCGGGGAGTGTTGGAGGCTCGGCAGGGAGTGACGCAGGAAGGGCTGCGGGGAGGGCTCCGGGGAGTGTTGGAGGCTCTGCAGGGAGGGACGCAGGAAGGGCTGTGGGGAGTGTTGGAGGCTCTGCAGGGAGTGACGCAGGAAGGGCTGTGGGGAGTGTTGGAGGCTCTGCAGGGAGTGACGCAGGAAGGGCTGCGGGGAGTGTTGGAGGCTCTGCAGGGAGTGACGCAGGAAGGGCTGCGGGGAGTGTTGAAGGCTCTGCAAGGAGTGACGCAGGAAGGGCTGCGGGGAATGTTGGAGGCTCTGCAGGGAGTGACGCAGGAAGGGCTGCGGGGAGTGTTGGGGGCTCTGCAGGGAGTGACGCAGGAAGGGCTGCGGGGAGTGTTGGAGGCTCTGCAGGGAGTGACGCAGGAAGGGCTGAGGGGAGTGTTGGAGGCTCTGCAGGGAGTGATGCAGGAAGGGCTGCGGGGTGGGCTCCGGGGAGTGTTGGAGGCTCTGCATGGAGTGACACAGGAAGGGCTGCGGGGAGGGCTCCGGGGAGTGTTGGCGGCTCGGCAGGGAGTAACGCAGGAAGGGCTGCGGGGAGGGCTCCGGGGAGTGTTGGAGGCTCTGCAGGGAGGGACGCAGGAAGGGCTGTGGGGAGTGTTGGAGGCTCTGCAGGGAGTGACGCAGGAAGGGCTGCGGGGAGTGTTGGAGGCTCTGCAGGGAGTGACGCAGGAAGGGCTGCGGGGAGTGTTGGAGGCTCTGCAGGGAGTGACGCAGGAAGGGCTGCGGGGAGTGTTGGAGGCTCTGCAGGGAGTGACGCAGGAAGGGCTCCGGCGAGTGTTGGAGGCTCTGCAGGGAGTGACGCAGGAAGGGCTGCGGCGAGTGTTGGAGGCTCTGCAGGGAGTGACGCAGGAAGGGATGCGGGGTTGTGTTGGAGGCTCTGCAGGGAGTGACACAGTAAGGGCTGCGGGGAGTGTTGGAGGCTCTGCAGGGAGTGACGCAGGAAGGGCTGCGGGGAGTGTTGGAGGCTCTGCAGGGAGTGACGCAGGAAGGGCTGAGGGGAGTGTTGAAGGCTCTGCAGGGAGTGACGCAGGAAGGGCTGCGGGGAGTGTTGGAGGCTCTGCAGGGAGTGACGCAGGAAGGGCTGCGGGGAGTGTTGGAGGCTCTGCAGGGAGTGACGCAGGAAGGGCTGCGGGGAGTGTTGGAGGCTCTGCAGGGAGTGACGCAGGAAGGGCTGCGGGGAGTATTGGAGGCTCTGCAGGGAATGATGCAGGAAGGGCTGCGGTCGCAGGACGAAGAATATAGGCGGCTCTACAGGGAATTAAACAAGAGGCACTGCGTGGTGTATGGAAGAGGCTTGTGTGTGTGTGTGGGGGGGGAGGGGAAGGTCTTCGGAAGGGGCACAGGGGCGACACAGGGGCGAGCCTTGCGGCAGGGAGTTCAGGGAGTTCGGCTGCGTGCAGTGCTGGATGCGCAAAGGCAAGGAGTGGTGAGAACCAGAATGGGCTGCAGATAGTGCAAGGGTTTGGGGGCGGTGCTCCAGGGGGACTGGCATCAAGGAGCCCTCACCCCAGGCTGCAGTGAGTGGAAATCCTCACCCCTTCATGGATGAAGCTCAGCTGCAGGAGTCCTCAGCTCTGCCTGACAGCTCCTCTGCAGGATGTGGGTGAAGACGGAGGGAGTTCTCAGCTCCTCTCCAGGACAGGGACGACCCTGCAGAGAGTACTCGGGTCCTCGGGCGATCTCCTTGGGGCGATCCTGCAGGCAGCCCTCAGCTCTCCTTGGGGGTGACCCTGCAGGGAGTCCTCAGCTCTCCTTGGGGGTGGCTCTGCAGGCAGCCCTCAGCTCTCCTTGGGGGTGACCCTGCAGGCAGCCCTCAGTTCTCCTTGGGGTGACCCTTCAGGCAGCCCCCAGTCCTCCTTGGGGTGACCCCGCAGGCAGCCCTCAGTTCTCCTTGGGGTGACCCTTCAGGCAGCCCCCAGTCCTCCTTGGGGGTGGCCCTGCAGGCAGCCCTCGGCTCTCCTTGGGGTGACCCTGCAGGGAGTCCTCAGCTCTCCTTGGGGTGACCCTGCAGGGAGTACTCAGCTCTCCTTGGGGGTGGCCCTGCAGGCAGCCCTCAGCTCTCCTTGGGGGTGACCCTGCAGGCAGCCCTCAGTTCTCCTTGGGGTGACCCTTCAGGCAGCCCCCAGTCCTCCTTGGGGGTGGCCCTGCAGGCAGCCCTCGGCTCTCCTTGGGGTGACCCTGCAGGGAGTCCTCAGCTCTCCTTGGGGGTGGCCCTGCAGGCAGCCCTCAGCTCTCCTTGGGGGTGGCCCTGCAGGCAGCACTCAGCTCTCCTTGGGGTGACCCTGCAGGAAACCCTGCGCTCTCCTTGGGGTGACCCTGCAGGGAGTCCTCAGCTCTCTGAAGTGACCCATCAGGCAGTCCTCATCTTTTGGGTGACCCTGCAGGGGGTCCTCGGCTCTCCTTGGGGTGGCCCTGCAGGGGTTCCTCGCCTCTCCTTGGGGGTGGCCCTGCAGACAGCCCTCAGCTCTCCTTGGGGTGACCCTGCAGGGAGTCCACGGCTATCCTTGAGGTGGCCCTGCAGGGGGTCCTCGCCTCTCCTTGGGGGTGGCCCTGCAGGGGGTCCTCGCCTCTCCTTGGGGGTGACCCTGCAGGCAGCCCTCGGCTCTCCTTGGGGTGACCCTGCAGGCAGCTCTCCTTGGGGTGACCCTGCAGGGAGTCCTCGGCTCTCTTTGTGGGTGACCCTGCAGACAGCCCACAGCTCTCATTGGGAGTGACCTTTCAGGCAGTCCTCATCTTTGGGGTGACCCTGCAGACAGCACTCAGCTCTCCTTGGGGTGACCCTGCAGGCAGCATTCAGCTCTCCTTGGGGTGACCCTGCAGGAAGACCTCCGCCTCCTTGGGGTGACCCTGCAGGGAGTCCTCAGCTCTCCGAAGTGACCCATCAGGACGTCCTCATCTTTGGGTTGACCCTGCAGGGAGTCCTAGGCTCTCCTTGGGTGGCCCTGCAGGGGTTCCTCGGCTCTCCTTGGGGGTGGCCCTGCAGGCAGCCCTCAGCTCTCCTTGGAGTGATCCTGCAGGCAGCCCTCAGCTCTCCTTTGGGGAGGCCCTGCAGGGAGTCCTCGGCTCTCCTTGGGTGGCCCTGCAGGGGGTCCTCGGCTCTCCTTGGGGGGTGGCCCTGCAGGCAGCCCTCAGCTCTCCTTGGGGGTGGCCCTGCATGCAGCCCTCAGCTCTCCTTGGGAGTGGCCCTGCAGGCAGCCCTCAGCTCTCCTTGGAGTGATCCTGCAGGCAGCCCTCAGCTCTCCTTTGGGGAGGCCCTGCAGGGAGTCCTCGGCTCTCCTTGGGTGGCCCTGCAGGGGCTCCTCGGCTCTCCTTGGGGGTGGCCCTGCAGGCAGCCCTCAGCTCTCCTTGGGGGTGGCCCTGCAGGCAGCCCTCAGCTCTCTTTGGGGTGACCCTGCAGGCAGCCCTCAGCTCTCCTTGGGGGTGGCCCTGCAGGCAGCCCTCAGCTCTCCTTTGGGGAGGCCCTGCAGGGAGTCCTCAGCTTTCCTTGGAGTGATCCTGCGGGCAGACCCAGGCTCTCCTTGGGGTGACCCTGCAGGCAGCCCTCAGCTCGCCTTGGGGGTGGTCCTACAGGGAGTCCTCGGCTCTCTTTGTGGGTGACCCTGCAGGGAGTCCACAGCTCTCTTTGGGGGTGACCCTGCAGGCAGCGCTCATCTCTCTTTGGGGTGGCCCTGCAGGCAGCCCTCAGCTCTCCTTGGGGGTGGCCCTGCAGGCAGCCCTCAGCTCTCCTTGGAGTGATCCTGCAGGCAGCCCTCAGCTCTCCTTTGGGGAGGCCCTGCAGGGAGTCCTCGGCTCTCCTTGGGTGCCCTGCAGGGGGTCCTCGGCTCTCCTTGGGGGTGGCCCTGCAGGCAGCCCTCAGCTCTCCTTGGGGGTGGCCCTGCAGGCAGCCCTCAGCTCTCTTTGGGGTGACCCTGCAGGCAGCCCTCAGCTCTCCTTGGGGGTGGCCCTGCAGGCAGCCCTCAGCTCTCCTTTGGGGAGGCCCTGCAGGGAGTCCTCAGCTTTCCTTGGAGTGATCCTGCGGGCAGCCCCAGGCTCTCCTTGGGGTGACCCTGCAGGCAGCCCTCAGCTCGCCTTGGGGGTGGTCCTACAGGGAGTCCTCGGATCTCTTTGTGGGTGACCCTGCAGGGAGTCCACAGCTCTCTTTGGGGGTGACCCTGCAGGCAGTGCTCATCTCTCTTTGGGGTGACCCTGCAGGGAGTCCTCAGCTCTCCTTGGGGGTGGCCCTGTAGGCAGCCCTTAGCTCTCCTTGTGGGTGGCCCTGCAGGCAGCCCTCAGATTTTCTTGGGGGTGACCCTGCAGGCAGCCCTCAGCTCTCCTTGTGGGTGGCCCTGCAGAGAGTCCTCGGCTCTCCTTGGGTGGCCCTGCAGGCAGCCCTCAGCTCTCTTTGGGGTGACCCTGCAGGCAGCCCTCAGCTCTCCTTGGGGGTGGCCCTGCAGGCAACCCTCAGCTCTCCTTTGGGGAGGCCCTGCAGGGAGTCCTCAGCTTTCCTTGGAGTGATCCTGCGGGCAGACCCAGGCTCTCCTTGGGGTGACCCTGCAGGCAGCCCTCAGCTCGCCTTGGGGGTGGTCCTACAGGGAGTCCTCGGCTCTCTTTGTGGGTGACCCTGCAGGGAGTCCACAGCTCTCTTTGGGGGTGACCCTGCAGGCAGCGCTCATCTCTCTTTGGGGTGGCCCTGCAGGCAGCCCTCAGCTCTCCTTGGGGGTGGCCCTGCATGCAGCCCTCAGCTCTCCTTGGGGGTGGCCCTGCAGGCAGCCCTCAGCTCTCCTTGGAGTGACCCTGCAGGCAGCCCTCAGCTCTCCTTTGGGGAGGCCCTGCAGGGAGTCCTCGGCTCTCCTTGGGTGCCCTGCAGGGGGTCCTCGGCTCTCCTTGGGGGTGGCCCTGCAGGCAGCCCTCAGCTCTCCTTGGGGGTGGCCCTGCAGGCAGCCCTCAGCTCTCTTTGGGGTGACCCTGCAGGCAGCCCTCAGCTCTCCTTGGGGGTGGCCCTGCTGGCAGCCCTCAGCTCTCCTTTGGGGAGGCCCTGCAGGGAGTCCTCAGCTTTCCTTGGAGTGATCCTGCGGGCAGCCCCAGGCTCTCCTTGGGGTGACCCTGCAGGCAGCCCTCAGCTCGCCTTGGGGGTGGTCCTACAGGGAGTCCTCGGCTCTCTTTGTGGGTGACCCTGCAGGGAGTCCACAGCTCTCTTTGGGGGTGACCCTGCAGGCAGCGCTCATCTCTCTTTGGGGTGACCCTGCAGGGAGCCCTCAGCTCTCCTTGGGGGTGGCCCTGTAGGCAGCCCTTAGCTCTCCTTGTGGGTGGCCCTGCAGGCAGCCCTCAGATTTTCTTGGGGGTGACCCTGCAGGCAGCCCTCAGCTCTCCTTGTGGGTGGCCCTGCAGAGAGTCCTCGGCTCTCCTTGGGTGGCCCTGCAGGCAGCCCTCAGCTCTCCTTGGGGTGACCCTGCAGGGAGTCCTCGGCTCTCCTTGGGGTGACCCTGCAGGGAGTCCTCGGCTTTCCTTGGGGTGAGCCTGCAGGCAGCCCTCAGCTCTCCTTGGGGGTGGCCCTGCAGGCAGCCCTCGGCTCTCCTTGAGGGTGGCCCTTCAGGGAGTCCTCAGCTCTCCTTGGGGTGAGCCTGCAGGCAGCCCTCAGCTCTCCTTGGGGGTGGCCCTTCAGGGAGTCCTCGGCTCTCCTTGAGGGTGGCCCTGCAGGGAGTCCTCAGATCTCCTTGGGGGTGGCCCTGTAGGCAGCCCTCAGCTTTTATTGTGGGTGGCCCTGCAGGCAGACCTCAGTACTCTTGGGGGAGACCCTGCAGGCAGCCCTCAGCTCTCTTTGGGGTGACCCTGCAGGGAGTACTCTGCTCTCCTTGTGGGTGGCCCTGTAGGCAGCCCTCAGCTCTCCTTGGGAGTGGCCCTGCAGGGAGTCCTCGGCTCTCCTTGGGGGTGACCCTGCAGGCAGCCCTCAGCTCTCTTTGGGGTGACCCTGCAGGGAGTCCACAGCTCTCTTTGGGGGTGACCCTGCAGGCAGCGCTCATCTCTCTTTGGGGTGACCCGGCAGGGAGTCCTCAGCTCTCCTTGGGGGTGGCCCTGTAGGCAGCCCTTAGCTCTCCTTGTGGGTGGCCCTGCAGGCAGCCCTCAGATTTTCTTGGGGGTGACCCTGCAGGCAGCCCTCAGCTATCCTTGTGGGTGGCCCTGCAGAGAGTCCTCGGCTCTCCTTGGGTGGCCCTGCAGGCAGCCCTCAGCTCTCCTTGGGGTGACCCTGCAGGGAGTCCTCGGCTCTCCTTGGGGTGACCCTGCAGGGAGTCCTCGGCTTTCCTTGGGGTGAGCCTGCAGGCAGCCCTCAGCTCTCCTTGGGGGTGGCCCTGCAGGCAGCCCTCGGCTCTCCTTGAGGGTGGCCCTTCAGGGAGTCCTCAGCTCTCCTTGGGGTGAGCCTGCAGGCAGCCCTCAGCTCTCCTTGGGGGTGGCCCTTCAGGGAGTCCTCGGCTCTCCTTGAGGGTGGCCCTGCAGGGAGTCCTCAGATCTCCTTGGGGGTGGCCCTGTAGGCAGCCCTCAGCTTTTATTGTGGGTGGCCCTGCAGGCAGACCTCAGTACTCTTGGGGGAGACCCTGCAGGCAGCCCTCAGCTCTCTTTGGGGTGACCCTGCAGGGAGTACTCTGCTCTCCTTGTGGGTGGCCCTGTAGGCAGCCCTCAGCTCTCCTTGGGAGTGGCCCTGCAGGGAGTCCTCGGCTCTCCTTGGGGGTGACCCTGCAGGCAGCCCTCAGCTCTCTTTGGGGTGACCCTGCAGGGAGTCCTCGGCTCTCTTTGTGGGTGACCCTGCAGGGAGTCCTCAGCTCTCTTTGGGGGTGACCCTGCAGACAGCCCTCAGCTCTCTTTGGGGTGACCCTGCAGGGAGTCCTCAGCTCTCCTTGGGGATGGCCCTGCAGACAGCCCTCAGCTCTCCTTGGGGTGGCCCTGCAGGGAGTCCTCGGCTCTCCTTGGGAGTGGCCCTGCAGGGAGTCCTCGGCTCTCTTTGTGGGTGACCCTGCAGGCAGCCCTCAGTTGTCATTGGGATTTCTCAGCTCTCATTGGGAGTGACCTTTCAGGCAGTCCTCATCCTCGTGGTGACCCCGCAGTGAGTCCTCAGCTCTCCTTGGAGTGATCTTCCTGCAGGACTGTGCCGTATCGCCGCTGATCTCGAGGGTTCACCTGATCTCTGTACGGCATCAGGTGACGCCATGCCCGGGCCCTGTCCACCCCCCCCCCTCCCCGGACACTCGGTGTCACATTTAAGAATCCCATGCATTTTGCATTAGTGCGGGTTTCATGGGTTTGGGGCTGTTATAATGTGCCCAGTGCTCACCAAAGTGCCGCTGGCAGCACAGCGGGAACCCCATGGGCACTGAGGTCACCAGGCTCACAGAAAACAAACCACAGTGACCACGTAGGCATGCGTGCAGTTTATAGCGCCCACTTCCGGTGTGGCAGTTCAAGTGTGGCCGTGCTTGCTAAGTATGAGAGTCCCTATGTGTGGGTGGCCCACAGGGTGCGCTTCACTGCGTGTGGGAGTCCGGCAGGGAGTGCTTGACTATGTGTGGGAGTCCAAAAAAGATTACTCCCCGTAGTGACACCTGTACCCATAGTCCTATGTCCCCTTTCTGCCATATCTGGGTGGCACTCTCTGGGCTCTCAGCAAGGAAGAGACCTGCACAGATAAACATCATTCTCATCACTGGCAACGAAAGCTGAAGGGCGCTACACGCTGGCGGGGGCTCGAGGGTGGCACACATTAGGCTGAAGGGCGCCACACGCTGGCGGGGGCTCGAGGGTGGCACACATTAGGCTGAAGGGCGCTACACGCCAGCGGGTGCTCGAGGGTGGCACACATTAGGCTGAAGGGCGCTACACGCCGGCGGGTGCTCGAGGGTGGCACACATTAGGCTGAAGGGCGCTACACGCTGGCGGGGGCTCGAGGGTGGCACACATTAGGCTGAAGGGCGCTACACGCTGGCGGGGGCTCGAGGGTGGTAAACATTAGGCTGAAGGGCGCTACACGCCAGCGGGTGCTCGAGGGTGGCACACATTAGGTTGAAGGGCGCTACACACTGGCGGGGGCTCGAGGGTGGCAAACATTAGGCTAAAGGGCGCTACACGCTGGCGGGGGCTCGAGGGTGGCAAACATTAGGCTGAAGGGCGCTACACGCTGGCGGGGGCTCGAGGGTGGGGCTGAAGGGCGCTACACGCTGGCGGGGGCTCGAGGGTGGCAAACATTAGGCTGAAGGGCGCTACACGCTGGCGGGGCTGAAGGGCGCTACACGCTGGCGGGGGCTCGAGGGTGGCGCCCATTAGGCTGAAGGGCGCTACACGCCGGCGGGTGTTCGAGGGTGGCACACATTAGGCTGAAGGGTGCTACACGTTGGCGGGGGCTCGAGGGTGGCAAACATTAGGCTGAAGGGCGCTACACGCTGGCGGGGGCTCGACCGTGGCAAACATTAGGCTGAAGGGCGCTACACGCTGGCGGCGGCTGAAGGGCGCTACACGCTGGCGGGGGCTCGAGGGTGGCAAACATTAGGCTGAAGGTCGCTACACGCTGGTGGGGGCTGAAGGGCTCTACACACTGGCAGGTGCTCAAGGGTGGCAGACATTAGGCTGAAGGGCGCTACACGCTAGCGCGGGCTCGAGGGTGGCAAACATTAGGCTGAAGGGCGCTACACACTGGCGGGGGCTCGAGGGTGGCAAACATTAGGCTGAAGGGCGCTACACGCTGGCGGGGGCTGAAGGGCGCTACACGCTGGCGGGGGCTTGAGGGTGGCAAACATTAGGCTGAAGGGCGCTACACGCTGGCAGGGACTCGAGGGTGGCAACATTAAGCTGAAGGGCGCGACACGTTGGCTGGTGCTCGCGGGTGGCACACATTATGCTGAAGGGCGCTACACGCTGGCGGGGGATCGAGGGTCGCAAACAGGCTGAAGGGCGCTACACGCTGGCAGGGGCTCGAGGGTGGCAACATTAGGCTGAAGGGCGCTACACGCTGACGGGTGCTCGAGGGTGGCACACATTAAGCTGAAGGGCGCTACACGCCAGCGGGTGCTCGAGGGTGGCAACCATTAAGCTGAAGAGCACTACACGCTGGCGGGGGCTGAAGGGCGCTACACGCTGGCAGGGGCTCGAGGGTGGCAACATTAAGCTGAAGGGTGCTACACGTTGGCGGGTGCTCGCGGGTGGCACACATTAAGCTGAAGGGTGCTACACGTTGGCGGGTGCTCGCGGGTGGCAAACAGGGTGATGGGCGCTACACGCTGGCGGGGGCTCGAGGGTGGCACCATTAGGCTGAAGGGCGCTACGCGCTGGCCGGGGCTCGAGGGTGGCAACGTTAGGCTGAAGGGCGCTACACGCTGGCGGGGGCTCGAGGGTGGCAACCATTAGGCTGAAGGGTGCTACACGCTGGCGGGGGCTCGAGGGTGGCAAACATTAGGCTGAAGGGCGCTACACGCTGGCGGGGGCTCGAGGGTGGCAAACATTAGGCTGAAGGGCGCTACACGCTGGCGGGGGCTCAAGGGCGCTACAAGCTGGCGGGGGCTCGATGGTGGCAAACATTAGGCTGAAGGGCGCTACACGCTGGCGGGGACTGAAGGGCGCTACACGCTGGCGGGGGCTCGAGGGCGGCACACATTATGCTGAAGGGCGCTACACGCCGGCGGGTGCTCAAGGGTGGCACACATTAGGCTGAAGGGCGCTACACGCTGGCGGGGGCTCGAGGGTGGCAAACATTAGGCTGAAGGGCGCTACACGCTGCCAGGGGCTCGAGGGTGGCAAACATTAGGCTGAAGGGCGCTACGCGCTGGCGGGGGCTGAAGGGCGCTACACGCTGGCGGGGGCTCGAGGGTGGCAAACATTAGGCTGAAGGGCGCTGCACGCTGGTGGGGGCTGAAGGGCGCTACACACTGGCGGGTGCTCGAGGGTGGCACACATTAGGCTGAAGGGCGCTACACGCTGGCGGGGGCTCGAGGGTGGCAAACAGGCTGAAGGGCGCTACATGCTGGCGGGGGCTGAAGGGCACTACACGCTGGCGGGGCCCGAGGGTGGCAAACATTAGGCTGAAGGGCGCTACATGCTGGCGGGGGCTGAAGGGCGCTACACGCTAGCGGGGCTCGAGGGTGGCAACATTAAGCTGAAGGGCGCTACACGTTGGCGGGTGCTCACGGGTGGCACACATTAAGCTGAAGGGCGCTACACATTGGCGGGTGCTCGCGGCTGGCACACATTAGGCTGAAGGGCGCTACATGCTGGCGGGGGCTCGAGGGTGCCAACATTAGGCTGAAGGGCGCTACACGCTGGCGGGGGCTCAAGGGTGGCAAACATTATGCTGAAGGGCGCTACACGCTGGCAGGGGCTCGAGGGTGGAAAACCGGCTGAAGGGCGCTACACGCTGGCGGGGGCTCGAGGGTGGCAACATTAGGCTGAAGGGCGCTACACGCTGGCGGGTGCTCGAGGGTGGCAACCATTAGGCTGAAGGGCGCTACACGCTGGCGGGGGCTGAAGGGCGCTACACGCTGGCAGGGGCTCGAGGGTGGCTACATTAAGCTGAAGGGTGCTACACATTGGCGGGTGCTCGCGGGTGGCACACATTAAGCTGAAGGGCGCTACACGTTGGCGGGTGCTCGCGGGTGGCACACATTAGGCTGAAGGGCGCCACACGAAGGGGGCTCGAGGGTGGCAACATTAGGCTGAAGGGTGCTACACGCTGGCCCGGGCTCGAGGGTGGCAACATTAGGCTGAAGGGCGCTACACGCTGGCGGGGCCTCGAGGTTGGCACACATTAGGCTGAAGGGCGATACACGCTGGCGGGGGCTCGAGGGTGGCAACATTAGGCTGAAGGGCGCTACACGCCGGCGGGTGCTCGAGGGTGGCAAACAGGCTGAAGGGAGCTACACGCTGGCGGGGGCTTGAGGGTGGCAACATTAGGCTGAAGGGCGCTACACGCTGGCGGGGGCTCGAGGTTGGCACACATTAGGCTGAAGGGCGCTACACGCTGGCGGGGGCTCGAGGGTGGCACACATTAGGCTGAAGGGTGCTACACGCTGGCGGGGGCTCGAGGGTGGCACACATTAGGCTGTAGGGCGCTACACGCTGGCGGGGGCTCGAGGGTGGCACACATTAGGCTGAAGGGCGCTGCACGCTGGCGGGGGCTCAAGAGTGGCAACATTAGGCTGAAGGGCGCTACACGCTGGCGGGTGCTCGAGGGTGGCAAACATTAGGCTGAGGGGCGCTACACGCTGGCGGAGGCTCGTGGGTGGCAAACATTAGGCTGAAGGGCGCTACACGCTGGTCGGGGCTCGAGGGTGGCACACATTAGGCTGAAGGGCGCTACACACTGTCGGGGGCCCGAGGGTGGCAACATTAGGCTGAAGGGCGCTACACGGTGGCACGGGCTCGAGGGTGGCAAACATTAGGCTGAAGGGCGCTACACGCTGGCGGGGGCTGAAGGGCCCTACACGCTAGCAGGGGCTCGAGGGTGGCAAACATTAGGCTGAAGGGTGCTACACGCTGGCGGGGGCTCGAGGGTGGCAAACATTAGGCTGAAGGGTGCTACACGCTGGCGGGGGCTCGAGGGTGGCAAACATTAGGCTGAAGGGCGCTACACGCTGGTGGGGGCTCGAGGGTGGCAAAATTAGGCTGAAGGGCGCTACACGCTGGCGGGGGCTGAAGGGCGCTACACGCTGGCGGGTGCTCGAGGGTGGCAAACATTATGCTGAAGGGCACTACACGCTGGCGGGGGCTGAAGGGCGCTACACGCTGGCGGGGCTCGAGGGTGGCAACATTAAGCTGAAGGGCGCTACACGTTGGCGGGTGCTCGCGGATGGCACACATTAGGCTGAAGGGCGCTACACTCTGGCGGGGGCTCGAGGGTGGCAACATTAGGCTGAAGGGTGCTACACGCTGGCGGGGGCTCGAGGGTGGCAAACATTATGCTGAAGGGAGCTACACGCTGGCGGGGGCTCGAGGGTGGCAAACAGGCTGAAGGGCGCTACACGCTGGCAGGGGCTGAAGGGTGCTACACGCTGGCAAGGGCTCGAGGGTGGCAAGATTAAGCTGAAGGGCGCTACACATTGGCGGGTGCTTGCGGGTGGCACACATTATGCTGAAGGGCGCTACACGCTGGCGGGTGCTCGAGGGTAGCAACCATTAGGCTGAAGGGCGCTACACGCTGGCAGGGGCTGAAGAGCGCTACACGCTGGCAAGGGCTCGAGGGTGGCAACATTAAGCTGAAGGGCGCTACACATTTGCGGGTGCTTGCGGGTGGCACACATTAAGCTGAAGGGCGCTACACGTTGGCGGGTGCTCGCGGGTAGCACACATTAGGCTGAAGGGCGCTACACGCTGGCGGGGGCTTGAGGGTGGCAACATTAGGCTGAAGGGCGCTACACGCTGGCGGGGGCTCGAGGATGGCAACATTAGGCTGAAGGGCGCTACACGCTGGCGGGGGCTCGACGTTGGCACACACTAGGCTGAAGGGCGTTACACGCTGGCGGGGGCTCGAGGATGGCACACATTACGCTGAAGGGCGCTACATGCTGGCGGGGTCTCGAGGGTGGCACACATTAGGCTAAAGGGCGCTATACACGCTGGCGGGGGCTCGAGGGTCGCACACATTAGGCTGAAGGGCGCTGCACGCTGGCGGGGGCTCGAGAGTGGCAACATTAGGCTGAAGGGCGCTGCACGCTGGCGGGGGCTCGAGGGTGGCAACATTAGGCTGAAGGGCGCTGCATGCTGCCGGGGGCTCGAGGGTGGCAACCATTAGGCTGAAGGGCGCTACACGCTGGCGGGGGCTCGATGGTGACAAACATTAGGCTGAAGGGCGCTACACGCTGGCGGGTGCTCGAGGGTGGCAAACATTAGGCTGAAGGGCACTAGACGCTGGCGGAGGCTCGTGGGTGGCAAACATTAGGCTGAAGGGCGCTACACGCTGGCGGGTGCTTGAGGGTGGCACACATTAGGCTGAAGGGCGCTACACGCTGGCGGGGGCTCGAGGGTGGCAACATTAGGCTGAAGGGTGCTACACGCTGGCGGGGGCTCGAGGGTGGCAACATTAGGCTGAAGGGCACTACACACTGGCGGGGGCTCGAGGGTGGCAAACATTATGCTGAAGGGCGCTACACGCTGGCGGGGGCTCGAGGGTGGCAACATTAAGCTGAAGGGCGCTACACGATGGCGGGTGCTCGAGGGTGGCAACCATTAGGCTGAAGGGCGCTACACGCTGGTGGGGGCTGAAGGGCGCTACACGCTGGCGGGGGCTCGAGGGTGGCAATATTAAGCTGAAGGGCGCTACACGTTGGCGGGTGCTCGCGGGTGGCACACATTAAGCTGAAGGGCGTTACACGTTGGAGGGTGCTCGCGGGTGGCACACATTAGGCTGAAGGGCGCTACACGCTGGCGGGGGCTCGAGGGTGGCACATATTAGGCTGAAGGGCGCTACACGCTGGCGGAGGCTCGCGGGTGGCACACATTAGGCTGAAGGGCGCTACACGCTGGTGGGGGCTCGAGGGTGGCAACATTAGGCTGAAGGGCGTCATACACGCTGGCGGGGGCTCGAGGGTGGCAACATTAGGCTGAAGGGCGCTACACGCTGGCGGGGGCTCGAGGGTGGCAAACATTATGCTGAAGGGAGCTATACGCTGGCGGGGGCTCGAAGGTGGCAAACATTAGGCTGAAGGGCACTACACGCTGGCAGGGGCTCGAGGGTGGCAACATTAGGCTGAAGGGCGCAACACGCTGGCGGGTGCTTGAGGGTGGCAACCATTAGGCTGAAGGGCGCTACACGCTGGTGGGGGCTCGAGGGTGGCAACATTAGGCTGAAGGGCGTCATACACGCTGGCGGGGGATCGAGGGTGGCAACATTAGGCTGAAGGGCGCTACACGCTGGCGGGGGCTCGAGGGTGGCAAACATTATGCTGAAGGGAGCTATACGCTGGCGGGGGCTCGAAGGTGGCAACCATTAGGCTGAAGGGCGCTACACGCTGGCGAGGGCTCGAGGATGGCAACATTAAGCTGAAGGGCGCTACACGTTGGCGGGTGCTTTTGGGTGGCACACATTAAGCTGAAGGGCGCTACATGTTGGCGGGTGCTCGCGGGTAGCACACATTAGGCTGAAGGGTGCTACACGCTGGCGGGGGCTCAAGGGTGGCAACAGTAGGCTGAAGGGCGCTACACGCTGGTGGGGGCTCGAGGTTGGCACACATTAGGCTGAAGGGCGTTACACGCTGGCGGGGGCTCGAGGATGGCACACATTATGCTGAAGGGCGCTACATGCTGGCGGGGTCTCGAGGGTGGCACACATTAGGCTAAAGGGCGCTATACACGCTGGCGGGGTCTCGAGGGTGGCACACATTAGGCTGAAGGGCACTGCACGCTGGCGGGGGCTCGAGGGTGGCAACATTAGGCAGAATGGCGCTACACGCTGGCGGGTGCTCGAGAGAGGCAAACATTAGGCTGAAGGGCACTACACGCTGGCGGAGGCTCGTGGGTGGCAACATTAGGCTGAATGGCGCTACACGCTGGCGGGGGCTCGAGGGTGGCAACATTAGGCTGAATGGCGCTACACACTGGCGGGGGCTCGAGGGTGGCAAACATTATGCTGAAGGGCGCTACACGCTGGCAGGGGCTCGAGGGTGGCAACATTAAGCTGAAGGGCGCTACACGATGGCGGGTGCTCGAGGGTGGCAACCATTAGGCTGAAGGGCGCTACACGCTGGCGGGGGCTGAAGGGCGCTACACGCTGGCTGGGGCTCGAGGATGGCAATATTAAGCTGAAGGGCGCTACACGTTGGCGGGTGCTCGCGGGTGGCACACATTAAGCTGAAGGGCGTTACACGTTGGAGGGTGCTCGCGGTGACACACATTAGGCTGAAGGGCGCTACACGCTGGCGGGGGCTCGAGGGTGGCACATATTAGGCTGAAGGGCGCTACACGCTGGCGGAGGCTCGCGGGTGGCACACATGAGGCTGAAGGGCGCTACACGCTGGTGGGGGCTCGAGGGTGGCAACATTAGGCTGAAGGGCGTCATACACGCTGGCGGGGGCTCGAGGGTGGCAACATTAGGCTGAAGGGCGCTACACGCTGGCGGGGGCTCGAGGGTGGCAAACATTATGCTGAAGGGAGCTACATGCTGGCGGGGGCTCGAGGGTGCAAACATTAGGCTGAAGGGCGCTACACGCTGGCGGGGGCTCGAGGGTGGCAACATTAGGCTGAAGGGAGCAACACGCTGGCGGGTGCTCGAGGGTGGCAACCATTAGGCTGAAGGGCGCTACACGCTGGCGGGGGCTGAAGGGCGCTACACGCTGGCGGGGGCTCGAGGATGGCAACATTATGCCGAAGGGCGCTACACGTTGGCAGGTGCTTGCGGGTGGCACACATTAAGCTGAAGGGCGCTACACATTGGCGGGTGCTCGTGGGTGGCACACATTAGGCTGAAGGGTGCTACACGCTGGCGGGGCTCGAGGGTGGCAACATTAGGCTGAAGGGCGCTACATGCTGGCGGGGGCTCGAGGATGGCAACATTAGGCTGAAGGGCGCACACGCTGGTGGGGGCTTGAGGGTGGCACACATTACGCTGAAGGGTGCTACACGCTGGCGGGGGCTCGAGGGTGGCACACATTAGGCTGAAGGGCGGTACACGCTGGCGGGGGCTCGAGGGTGGCACACAGGCTGAAGGGCGCTAAACGCTGGCGGGGGCTCCAGGGTGGCAACATTAGGCTGAAGGGCGTCATACACGCTGGCGGGGGCTCGAGGGTGGCAACATTAAGCTGAAGGGCGCTACACGCTAGCGGGGGCTCGAGGGTGGCAAACATTATGCTGAAGGGAGCTAAACGCTGGCGGGGGCTCGAGGGTGGCAAACATTAGGCTGAAGGGCGCTACACGCTGGCGGGGGCTCGAGGGTGGCAACATTAGGCTGAAGGGCGCTACACGCTGGCGGGGGCTGAAGGGCGCTACACGCTGGCGGGGGCTCGAGGGTGGCAACATTAAGCTGAAGGGCGCTACACGTTGGCGGGTGCTTGCGGGTGGCACACATTAAGCTGAAGGGCGCTACACATTGGCGGGTGCTCGCGGGTGGCACACATTAGGCTGAATGGTGCTACACGCTGGCGGGGCTCGAGGGTGGCAACATTAGGCTGAAGGGCGCTACATGCTGACGGGGGCTCGAGGGTGGCAACATTAGGCTGAAGGGCGCACACGCTGGTGGGGGCTTGAGGGTGGCACACATTAGGCTGAAGGGCGCTACACGCTGGCGGGGGCTCGAGGGTGGCACACATTAGGCTGAAGGGCGGTACATGCTGGCGGGGGCTTGAGGATGGCACACATTAGGCTGAAGGGCGATACACGCTGGCGGGGGCTCGAGGGTGGCACACATTAGGCTGAAGGGCGCTACACGCTGTCGGGGGCTCGAGGGTGGCAAGATTAGGCTGAAGGGCGCTGCACGCTTGCGGGGGCTCGAGGATGGCAACATTAGGCTGAAGGGCGCTACACGCTGGCGGGGGCTGAAGGGCGCTACACGCTGGCGGGGGCTCGAGGGTGGCAAACATTAGGCTGAAGGGCGCTACATGCTGGTGGGGGCTGAAGGGTGCTACACACTGGCAGGTGCTCAAGGGTGGCACACATTAGGCTGAAGGGCGCTACACGCTGGCGGGGGCTCGAGGGTGGCAACATTAAGCTGAAGGGCGCTACACGTTGGCTGGTGCTCGCGGGTGGCACACATTAGGCTGAAGGGCGCTACACGCTGTCAGGGGCTCAAGGGTGGCAAACATTATGCTGAAGGGCGCTACACGCTGTCAGGGGCTCGAGGATGGCAACATTAGGCTGAAGGGCGCTACACGCTGGCGGGGGCTGAAGGGCGCTACACGCTGGCGCGGGCTCGAGGGTGGCAAACATTAGGCTGAAGGGCGCTACATGCTGGCGGGGGCTGAAGGGCGCTGCACGCTGGCGGGGGCTCGAGGGTGGCAAACATTAGGCTGAAGGGCGCTACACGCTGGCGGGGGCTCGAGGGTGGCAACATTAAGCTGAAGGGCGCTACACGTTGGCTGGTGCTCGCGGGTGGCACACATTAGGCTGAAGGGCGCTACACGCTGTCAGGGGCTCAAGGGTGGCAAACATTATGCTGAAGGGCGCTACACGCTGGCGGGGGCTCGAGGGTCGCAAACAGGTTGCAGGGCGCTACACGCTGGCGGGGGCTCGAGGGTGGCAACATTAGGCTGAAGGGCGCTACACGCTGACGGGTGCTCGAGGGTGGCACACATTAAGCTGAAGGGCGCTACACGCCAGCGGGTGCTCGAGGGTGGCAACCATTAAGCTGAAGAGCGCTACACACTGGCGGGGGCTGAAGGGCGCTACACGCTGGCAGGGGCTCGAGGGTGGCAACATTAAGCTGAAGGGCGCTACACGTTGGCGGGTGCTCGCGGGTGGCACACATTAAGCTGAAGGGCGCTACACGTTGGCGGGTGCTCGCGGGTGGCAAACATTAGGTTGAAGGGTGCTACACGCTGGCGGGGGCTCGAGGGTGGCACCATTAGGCTGAAGGGCGCTACGCGCTGGCAGGGTCTCGAGGGTAGCAACGTTAGGCTGAAGGGCGCTACACGCTGACGGGGGCTCGAAGGTGGCAACCATTAGGCTGAAGGGTGCTACACGCTGGCGGGGGCTCGAGGGTGGCAAACATTAGGCTGAAGGACGCTACACGCTGGCGGGGGCTGAAGGGCGCTACAAGCTGGCGGGGGCTCGATGGTGGCAAACATCAGGCTGAAGGGCGCTACACGCTGGCGGTGACTGAAGGGCGCTACACGCTGGCGGTTGCTCGAGGGTGGCACACATTATGCTGAAGGGCGCTACACGCCGGTGGATGCTCGAGGGTGGCACACATTAGGCTGAAGGGCGCTACACGCTGGCGGGGCTCGAGGGTGGCAAACATTAGGCTGAAGGGCGCTACACGCTGGCAGGGGCTCGAGGGTGGCAAACATTAGGCTGAAGGGTGCTACACACTGGCGGGGGCTGAAGGGCGCTACACGCTGGCGGGGGCTCGAGGGTGGCAAACATTAGGCTGAAGGGCGCTACACGCTGGTGGGGGCTGAAGGGCGCTACACACTGGCGGGTGCTCGAGGGTGGCACACATTAGGCTGAAGGGCGCTACACGCTGGCGGGGGCTCGAGGGTGGCAAACAGGCTGAAGGGCGCTACACGCTGGCGGGGGCTGAAGGGCACTACACACTGGCGGGGCCCCAGGGTGGCAAACATTAGGCTGAAGGGCGCTACATGCTGGCGGGGGCTGAAGGGCGCTACACGCTAGCGGGGCTCGAGGGTGGCAACATTAAGCTGAAGGGCGCTACACGTTGGCGGGTGCTCGCGGGTGGCACACATTAAGCTGAAGGGCGCTACACATTGGCGGGTGCTCGCGGGTGGCACACATTAGGCTGAAGGGCGCTACATGCTGGCGGGGGCTCGAGGGTGCCAACATTAGGCTGAAGGGCGCTACACGCTGGCGGGGGCTCAAGGGTGGCAAACATTATGCTGAAGGGCGCTACACGCTGGCGGGTGCTCGAGGGTGGAAAACAGGCTGAAGGGCGCTACACGCTGGCGGGGGCTCGAGGGTGGCAACATTAGGCTGAAGGGCGCTACACGCTGGCGGGTGCTCGAGGGTGGCAACCATTAGGCTGAAGGGCGCTACACGCTGGCGGGGGCTGAAGGGCGCTACACGCTGGCAGGGGCTCGAGGGTGGCTACATTAAGCTGAAGGGTGCTACACATTGGCGGGTGCTCGCAGGTGGCACACATTAAGCTGAAGGGTGCTACACGTTGGCGGGTGCTCGCGGGAGGCACACATTAGGCTGAAGGGCGCCACACGCTGGCGGGGGCTCGAGGGTGGCAACATTAGGCTGAAGGGCGCTACACGCTGGCTGGGGCTCGAGGGTGGCAACATTAGGCTGAAGGGTGCTGCACGCTGGCGGGGCCTCGAGGTTGGCACACATTAGGCTGAAGGGCGCTACACGCTGGCGGGGGCTCGAGAGTGGCAACATTAGGCTGAAGGGCGCTACACGCTGGCGGGTGCTCGAGGGTGGCAAACATTAGGCTGAGGGGCACTACACGCTGGCGGAGGCTCGTGGGTGGCAAACATTAGGCTGAAGGGCGCTACACGCTGGCGGGGGCTCGAGGGTGGCACACATTAGGCTGAAGGGCGCTACACGCTGGCGGGGGCTCGAGGGTGGCAACATTAGGCTGAAGGGCGCTACACGCTGGCGGGGGCTCGAGGGTGGCAAACATTAGGCTGAAGGGCGCTACACGCTGGCGGGGGCTGAAGGGCCCTACACGCTGGCAGGGGCTCGAGGGTGGCAAACATTAGGCTGAAGGGTGCTACACGCTGGCGGGGGCTCGAGGGTGGCAAACATTAGGCTGAAGGGTGCTACACGCTGGCGGGGGCTCGAGGGTGGCAAACATTAGGCTGAAGGGCGCTACACGCTGGCGGGGGCTCGAGGGTGGCAACATTAGGCTGAAGGGCACTACACGCTGGTGGGGGCTGAAGGACGCTACACACTGGCGGGTGCTCGAGGGTGGCAAACATTAGGCTGAAGGGCACTACATGCTGGCGGGGCTGAAGGGCGCTACACGCTGGCGGGGGCTCGAGGGTGGCAACATTAAGCTGAAGGGCGCTACACGTTGGTGGGTTCTCGCGGGTGGCACACATTAAGCTGAAGGGTGCAACACATTGACGGGTGCTCGCGGGTGGCACACATTAGGCTGAAGGGCGCTACACTCTGGCGGGGGCTCAAGGGTGGCAACATTAGGCTGAAGGGTGCTACACGCTGGCGGGGGCTCGAGGGTGGCAAACATTATGCTGAAGGGAGCTACACGCTGGCGGGTGTGAGAGACGGGTCTCAACGACCGGTGGGGGGTGTCTGTACTCCCACTCCCTATATGGTGGAGGAGAGGCACAGGAGACCCCTGCCAAGATTCTCTATTCGGTAGCAATGGTCGAGCAATCAAGGCCTAGCTCCTCAGGAGGTGATGCAGGCTGGTTCTTAAGTACAGTGTATCCCCCAAGCCCCCACAAAGGAATATCCACACTCCGTATTGGTTAGAACACAGTCTTTATATAATCAAAAGTTAAGGTTATGTACATTTATCATGATAACTCACTTTGTACTCTGGCAAAATCTACAATGACAAATATTTACAATTCTAAAGTGGTACCACCCTAGAGCTCATTGAAGTGCATGAACAATACTGTACAATATCACACAGACCAATAGAGTGAAACCAGCAATAGAGAGAGGAGAGAAAATAAGATGGTTGAGCAATAGGCAGAATACTGACCCCTACCACTAGGCACAGTTCTGTGTGGAGATCCCCCCACCTGGGCAACCTGTAAAGAAAGATATAGCACAAGCCCAGTCCATATATTGCTCTGCAAGTCTTATTCTCTCCTATAATGTTTTTACCCCCCCAATGTACCTGGTGGAGTCGAGTTCCTCGAAAAGGCGTCGACAAACGTCGAGGGACTCGCTGGTCGGCGACGGGGAATTGACGGCCCTTCTTGAATGCCTTCCCTTTCAAGCGGGAGGCACGGGGCGTCGAACGTCCGTCGACAAACGAGGTAGAACGATGTCGAAGAGGCGGCAGCTTCGTCCGAGCGGTGCTCGTCGGCGTCGGGGCGTCGGCGTCCTGCAAGGCGGAGGTGTGCGGGGCACCTCGATGACAATAGTTCTGGACCGCAAAGATTGTAGAGACGGGAGCCCAGCAAGGGCGTCGAGTCGTCCGAATCTTTGAGGTCGTCGGGTGGCGGGAAACCCACCGGCAGGTTTCTCCTCGGCGCGTTGGTCGGCCTCGACTTTCTCCGGCAGGATAAGCGGTCGACGATGCGGTCGAGAGAGTCCTTCGATTGAATGTTCTTAGGCAACGGAGCGGACGGCTCCGGTCGTCGGCGGCACGGCGTCAAGTGGTTCCCACGGCTGGGCAACACAACTTCGACGGGCCTCCAGCGGTTCCACAAACCTGCGAACCCTGGTCGACGGCAATGGACTTCGACGGCGTCGATGTCCGGGTGCTTCACTTCGATCTCCTCGGCGGTCCTGTCTCGGGTCGGCAGCCTTTCGAGGGTCTGTCTTCCAGGGCGCTTCGGCGAAGATGGAGCGGTGCTCGATGGTCCCTCGGAGCACGGGAAGAGGGCGCCTTACCAGGTCCTCTCTCGGGTCAGTCTTCGACGATCTCGGCAGCCTTCGGATCTGTCGAAGCAAATGCCACAGCAAGTCTTCTTCTTCCAGCTGGACGTCGAGGATCAGCAGTTCCAGTTACTCTTAGAGTGGAGACTCAACTCCAGAACGCTTCTGAACGCTTTTGAACGTTCCTGAACCAACTACCAGTGGTGAGAGGTCCCCAGATATACTATTCTGCCTCTCATCCACACTGTTGGCACACACTCAGCAGCCAATCATACTGCAGGGCATTCATGCAGTCAGTCAGCCAATCAGGCACACAGTGCATTCAGGCCACACTCCTCCCTTTCAGACACTCACAACAAGGAATGTGGATTGGGACAAGTACCCAGCCATTCAACACTACACACTGCATTCAGGCCAGTTTCGGGCAGGGCTGTCTCAGTCTTTGTCTCACATGCCAGAAACCAGACAACCACAACAAGGAGTGCATATTGGTCACACACTCCATTCACCCAGGTCCCACCCACAGGAGGTACCCACAACATACAGGGAAGGCTCCAGTCAGTCTAGCTGGGCCTTCACAACAACACCATATATGGAACTTCCACCCAACAGCCAGTCAGGGGGAAGGGACAGAGGCAGGGCTTCCCAGGACTTTGGGAAAACAAGATAACAGGCACTAGAAAGCAAGAGGCCACAGGGGCCATCTTGTTTTCTATCAGGAATCAACTGATCCCAATGGCAGGGCCTGGGTATCCCAAAATGGAGGACACCCAGAGCACCTGTCAAATTCAGCATGGAGCTGCCACCAGCCCATACCCTGCTCTGTGGGCCACCCACAGGTGCCCAAAAACATACACTAGGGGCACAGGGTTGTACCCCTACCCATGGGTGCCATAAGGGTATCCCATGGGTCTGTTCACCAAACCAAAAGAGAGAGCTGCACTGCCAGGAGTCCCACATGGACTCCGGGGCAGAAAACATGACAGAACACACGGTAGAAACAGAAAAAGGACAAGGATTCAGAGACCCTGTCCCCCAGATGCATTTCCAGCATCACAGCGGGGGCTCAAGGGTGGCAAACAGGATGAAGGGCGCTACACGCTGGCGGGGGCTGAGGGTGGCAAACATTAGGCTGAAGGGCGCTACACGCTGGCGGGTGCTCAAGGATAGCAACCATTAGGCTGAAGTGCGCTACACGCTGGCAGGGGCTGAAGGGCGCTACATGCTTATAGGGGCTCGAGGGTGGCAACATTAAGCTGAAGGGCGCTACACATTGGCGGGTGCTTGCGGGTGGCACACATTAAGCTGAAGGGCGCTACACGTTGACGGGTGCTCTTGGGTAGCACACATTAGGCTGAAGGGCGCTACACGCTGGCGGGGCTCGAGGGTGGCAACATTAGGCTGAAGGGCGCTACACGCTGGCGGGGGCTCAAGGGTTGCAACATTAGGCTGAAGGGCGCTACACGCTGGCGGGGGCTCGAGGTTGGCACACATTAGGCTGAAGGGCGTTACACGCTGGCGGGGGCTCGAGGATGGCACACATTACGCTGAAGGGCGCTACATGCTGGCGGGGTCTCGAGGGTGGCACACATTAGGCTAAAGGGCGCTATACACGCTGGCGGGGGCTCGAGGGTGGCACACATTAGGCTGAAGGGCGCTGCACGCTGGCGGGGGCTCGAGAGTGGCACCATTAGGCTGAAGGGCGCATCACGCTGGCGGGGGCTCGAGGGTGGCAACATTAGGCGGAAGGGCGCTACATGCTGGCGGGGACTCGAGGGTGGAAACCATTAGGCTGAAGTGCGCTACACGCTGGCAGGGGCTCGATGGTGACAAACATTAGGCTGAAGGGCGCTACAGGCTGGCGGGTGCTCGAGGGTGGCAAACATTAGGCTGAAGGGCACTACACGCTGGCAGAGGCTCGTGGGTGGCAAACATTAGACTGAAGGGCGCTACACGCTGGCGGGTGCTCGAGGGTGGCACACATTAGGCTGAAGGGCGCTACACTCTGGCGGGGGCTCGAGGGTGGCAACATTAGGCTGAAGGGTGATACACGCTGGCGGGGGCTCAAGGGTGGCAACATTAGGCTGAAGGGCGCTACACACTGGCGGGGGCTCGAGGGTGGCAAACATTATGCTGAAGGGCGCTACACGCTGGCGGGGGGCCGAGGGTGGCAACATGAAGCTGAAGGGCGCTACACGATGGCGGGTGCTCGAGGGTGGCAACCATTAGGCTGAAGGGTGCTACACGCTGGCGGGGGATCGAGGGTGGCAACATTAAGCTGAAGGGCGCTACAGTTTGGCGGGTGCTCGCGGGTGGCACACATTAAGCTGAAGGGCGCTACACGTTGGAGGGTGCTCGCGGGTGGCACACATTAGGCTGAAGGGCGCTACACGCTGGCGGGGGCTTGAGGGTGGCACATATTAGGCTGAAGGGCGCTACACGCTGGCGGAGGCTCGTGGTTGGCAAACATTAGGCTGAAGGGCGCTACACGATGGCGGGGGCTCGAGGGTGGCAACCATTAGGCTGAAGGGCGCTACACGCTGGCGGGGGCTGAAGGGCGCTACATACTGGCGGGGGCTCGAGGGTGGCAACATTAAGCTGAAGGGCGCTACACTTTGGCGGGTGCTCGCGGGTGGCACACATTAAGCTGAAGGGCGCTACACGTTAGAGGGTGCTCGCGGGTGGCACACATTAGGCTGAAGGGCGCTACACGCTGGCGGGGGCTCGAGGGTTGCACACATTAGGCTGAAGGGCGCTACACGCTGGCGGAGGCTCGTGGGTGGCAAACATTAGGCTGAAGGGCGCTACAAGCTGGCGGGGGCTCGAGGGTGGCAACATTAGGCTGAAGGGTGTCATACACGCTGGCGGGGGCTCGAGGGTGGCAACATTATGCTGACGGGTGTCATACACGCTGGCGGGGGCTCGAGGGTGGCAACATTAGGCTGAAGGGCGCTACACGCTGGCGGGGGCTCGAGGTTGGCAAACATTATGCTGAAGGGAGCTACACGCTGGCGGGGGCTCGAGGGTGGCAAACATTAGGCTGAAGGGCGCTACACGCTGGCGGGGGCTCGAGGGTGGCAACATTAGGCTGAAGGGCGCTAAACGCTGGCGGGTGCTCGAGGGTGGCAACCATTAGGCTGAAGGGCGCTACACGCTGGCGGGGGCTGAAGGGCGCTACACGCTGGCGGGGGCTCGAGGGTGGCAACATTAAGCTGAAGGGCGCTACACGTTGGCGGGTGCTCGCGGGTGGCACACATTAAGCTGAAGGGCGCTACACATTGCGGGTGCTCGCGGGTGGCACACATTAGGGTGAAGGGTGCTACACGCTGTCGGGGCTCGAGGGTGGCAACATTAGGCTGAAGGGCGCTACATGCTGGCGAGGGCTCGAGGGTGGTAACATTAGGCTGAAGGGCGCTACACGCTGTCGGGGGCTTGAGGGTGGCACACATTAGGCTGAAGGGCGCTACACGCTGGCGGGGGCTCGAGGCTGGCACACATTAGGCTGAAGGGTGCTACACGCTGGCGGGGGCTCAAGGATGGCACACATTAGGCTGAAGGGCGCTACACGCTGTCGGGGCCTCGAGGGTGGCAAGATTAGGCTGAAGGGCGCTGCACGCTTGCGGGGCCTCGAGGATGGCAACATTAGGCGGAAGGGTGCTACACGCTGGCGGGGGCTCGAGGGTGGCAACCATTAGGCTGAAGGGCGCTACACGCTGGCGGGGGCTCGAGGGTGGCAACATTAGGCTGAAGGGCGCTTCACGCTGGCGGGTTCTCGAGGGTGGCAACATTAGGAGGAAGGGCGCTACATGCTGGCGGGGGCTCGAGGGTGGCAACCATTAGGCTGAAGGGCGCTACACGCTGGCAGGGGCTCGATGGTGACAAACATTAGGCTGAAGGGCGCTACAAGCTGGCGGGTGCTCGAGGGTGGCAAACATTAGGTTGAAGGGCACTACACGCTGGCAGAGGCTCGTGGGTGGCAAACATTAGACTGAAGGGCGCTACACGCTGGCGGGTGCTCGAGGGTGGCACACATTAGGCTGAAGGGCGCTACACGCTGGCGGAGGCTCGCGGGTGGCACACATTAGGCTGAAGGGCGCTACACGCTGGCGGAGGCTCGCGGGTGGCAAACATTAGGCTGAAGGGCGCTAGACGCTGGCAGGGGCTCGAGGGTGGCAACATTAGGCTGACGGGCGTCATACACGCTGGCGGGGGCTCGAGGGTGGCAACATTAGGCTGAAGGGCGCTACACACTGGCGGGGGCTCGAGGGTGGCAAACATTATGCTGAAGGGAGCTACACGCTGGCGGGGGCTCGAGGGTGGCAAACATTGGGCTGAAGGGCGCTACACGCTGGCGGGGGCTCGAGGGTGGCAACATTAGGCTGAAGGGCGCCAAACGCTGGTGGGTGCTCGAGGGTGGCAACCATTAGGCTGAAGGGCGCTACACACTGGCGGGGGCTGAAGGGCGCTACACGCTGGCGGGGGCTCGAGGGTGGCAACATTAAGCTAAAGGGCGCTACACATTGGCGGGTGCTCGCGGGTGGCACACATTAGGCTGAAGGGTGCTACACGCTGGCGGGGCTCGAGGGTGGCAACATTAGGCTGAAGGGCACTACATGCTGGCGAGGGCTCGAGGGTGGCAACATTAGGCTGAAGGGCGCTACACGCTGGCGGAGGCTTGAGGGTGGCACACATTAGGCTGAAGGGCGCTACACGCTGGCGGGGGCTCGAGGGTGGCACACATTAGGCTGAAGGGCGCTACACGCTGGCGGGGGCTCGAGGATGGCACACATTAGGCTGAAGGGCGCTACACGCTGTCGGGGCCTCGAGGGTGGCAAGATTAGGCTGAAGGGCGCTGCATGCTTGCGGGGGCTCGAGGATGGCAACATTAGGCGGAAGGGTGCTACACGCTGGCGGGGGCTCGAGGGTGGCAACCATTAGGCTGAAGGGCGCTACACGCTGGCGGGGGCTCGAGGGTGGCAACATTAGGCTGAAGGGCGCTTCACGCTGGCGGGGGCTCGAGGGTGGCAACATTAGGTGGAAGGGTGCTACATGCTGGCGGGGGCTCGAGGGTGGCAACCATTAGGCTGAAGGGCGCTACACGCTGGCAGGGGCTCGATGGTGACAAACATTAGGCTGAAGGGCGCTACAAGCTGGCGGGTGCTCGAGGGTGGCAAACATTAGGCTGAAGGGCACTACACGCTGGCAGAGGCTCGTGGGTGGCAAACATTAGACTGAAGGGCGCTACACGCTGGCGGGTCCTCGAGGGTGGCACACATTAGGCTGAAGGGCGCTACACACTGGCGGGGGCTCCAGGGTGGCACACATTAGGCTGAAGGGCGCTACACGCTGGCGGGGGCTCGAGGGTGGCAACATTAGGCTGAAGGGTGCTATACACGCTGGCGGGGGCTCGAGGGTGGCACACAATAGGCTGAAGGGCGCTGCACGCTGGCGGGTGCTCGAGGGTGGCACACATTAGGCTGAAGGGCGCTACACGCTGGCGCGGGCTCCAGGGTGGCACACATTAGGCTGAAGGGCGCTACATGCTGGCGGGGGCTCAAGGGTGGCAACATTAGGCTGAAGGGTGCTATACAAGCTGGCGGGGGCTCGAGGGTGGCACACATTAGGCTGAAGGGCGCTGCACGCTGGCGGGGGCTCGAGAGTGGCAACATTAGGCTGAAGGGCGCTTCACGCTGGCGGGGGCTCGAGGGTGGCAACATTAGGCGGAAGGGCACTCCATGCTGGCGGGGGCTCGAGGGTGGCAACCATTAGGCTGAAGGGCGCTACACGCTGGCAGGGGCTCGATGGTGACAAACATTAGGCTGAAGGGCGCTACAAGCTGGCGGGTGCTCGAGGGTGGCAAACATTAGGCTGAAGGGCACTACACGCTGGCAGAGGCTCGTGGGTGGCAAACATTAGACTGAAGGGCGCTACACGCTGGCGGGTGCTCGAGGGTGGCACACATTAGGCTGAAGGGCGCTACACGCTGGCGGGGGCTCGAGGGTGGCAACATTAGGCTGAAGGGTGCTACACGCTGGCAGGGGCTCGAGGGTGGCAAACATTAGGCTGAAGGGCGCTAAACGCTGGCGGGGGCTCGAGGGTGGCAACATGAAGCTGAAGGGCACTACACGATGGCGGGTGCTCGAGGGTGGCAACCATTAGGCTGAAGGGCGCTACACGCTGGTGGGGCTGAAGGGCGCTACACGCTGGCGGGGGCTCGAGGGTGGCAACATAAAGCTGAAGGGCGCTACAGTTTGGCGGGTGCTCGCGGGTGGCACACATTAAGCTGAAGGGCGCTACACGTTGGAGGGTGCTCGCGGGTGGCACACATTAGGCTGAAGGGCGCTACACGCTGGCGGGGGCTCGAGGGTGGCACATATTAGGCTGAAGGGCGCTACACGCTGGCGGAGGCTCGCAGGTGGCAAACATTAGGCTGAAGGGCGCTACACGATGGCGGGGGCTCGAGGGTGGCAACCATTAGGCTGAAGGGTGCTACACGCTGGCGGGGGCTGAAGGGCGGTACACGCTGGCGGGGGCTCGAGGGTGGCAACATTAAGCTGAAGGGCGCTACACTTTGGCGGGTGCTCGCGGGTGGCACACATTAAGCTGAAGGGCGCTACACGTTGGAGGGTGCTCGCGGGTGGCACACATTAGGCTGAAGGGCACTACACGCTGGCGGGGGCTCGAGGGTTGCACACATTAGGCTGAAGGGCGCTACACGCTGGCGGAGGCTCGCGGGTGGCAAACTTTAGGCTGAAGGGCGCTACACGCTGGCAGGGGCTCGAGGGTGGCAACATTAGGCTGAACGGTGTCATACACGCTGGCGGGGGCTCGAGGGTGGCAACATTAGGCTGAAGGGCGTCATACACGCTGGCGGGGGCTCGAGGGTGGCAACATTAGGCTGAAGGGTGCTACACGCTGGCGGGGGCTCTAGGGTGGCAAACATTATGCTGAAGGGAGCTATACGCTGGCGGGGGCTCAAGGGTGGCAAACATTAGGCTGAAGGGCGCTAGACGCTGGCGGGGGCTCGAGGGTGGCAACATTAGGCTGAAGGGCGCTAAACGCTGGCGGGTGCTCGAGGGTGGCAACCATTAGGCTGAAGGGTGCTACACGCTGGCGGGGGCTGAAGGGCGCTACACGCTGGCGGGGGCTCGAGGGTGGCAACATTAAGCTGAAGGGCGCTACACGTTGGCGGGTGCTCGCGGGTGGCACACATTAAGCTGAAGGGCGCTACACATTGGCGGGTGCTCGCGGGTGGCACACATTAGGCTGAAGGGTGCTACACGCTGGCGGGGCTCGAGGGTGGCAACATTAGGCTGAAGGGCGCTACATGCTGGCGAGGGCTCGAGGGTGGCAACATTAGGCTGAAGGGCGCTACACGCTGGCGGGGGCTTGAGGGTGGCACTCATTAGGCTGACGGGCGCTGCACGCTGGCGGGGGCTCAAGGGTGGCACACATTAGGCTGAAGGGCGCTACACGCTGGCAGGGGCTCGAGGATGGCACACATTAGGCTGAAGGGCGCTACACGCTGTCGGGGCCTCGAGGGTGGCAAGATTAGGCTGAAGGGCGCTGCACGCTTGCGGGGGCTCGAGGATGGCAACATTAGGCGGAAGGGCGCTACACGCTGGCGAGGGCTCGAGGGTGGCAACCATTAGGCTGAAGGGCGCTACACGCTGGCGGGGGCTCGAGGGTGGCAACATTAGGCTGAAGGGCGCTACACGCTGGCGGGGGCTTGAGGCTGACAAACATTAGGCTGAAGGGCGCTACACGCTGGCGGGTGCTCAAGGGTGGCAAACATTAGGCTGAAGGGCGCTACACGCTGGCGGGGGCTCCAGGGTGGCACACATTAGGCTGAAGGGCGCTACACGCTGGCGGGGGCTCGAGGGTGGCAACATTAGGCTGAAGGGTGCTACAAGCTGGCGGGTGATCGAGGGTGGCAAACATTAGGCTGAAGGGCGCTACAGACTGGTGGGGGCTGAAAGGTGCTACACGCTTGCGGGTGCTCGAGGGTGGCACACAGGCTGAAGGGCGCTGCACGCTGGCGGGGGCTCGAGGGTGGCACACAGGCTGAAGGGCGCTGCACGCTGGCGGGGGCTCGAGGGTGGCACACAGGCTGAAGGGCGCTGCACGCTGGCGGGGGCTCGAGGGTGGCACACATTAGGCTGAAGGGCGTTACACGCTGGCGGGGGCTCGAGGGTGGCACACATTAGGCTGAAGGCGCTACACGCCGGCGGGGGCTCGAGGGTGGCACACATTAGGCTGAAGGGCGTAACACGCTGGTGGGGGCTCGAGGGTGGCAACATTAGGCTGAAGGGCGCTACAGCTGGCGGGGGCTCGAGGGTGGCACACATTAGGCTGAAGGGCGTAACACGCTGGCGGGGGCTCGAGGGTGGCACACATTAGGCTGAAGGGCGCTACACGCTGGCGGGGGCTCGATGGTGGCACACATTAGGCTGAAGGGCGTTACACGCTGGCAGGGGCTCGAGGGTGGCACACATTAGGCTGAAGGGCGCTACATGCTGGCGGGGGCTCGAGGGTGGCAACATTAGGCTGAAGGGCGCTACACGCTGGCGGGGGCTTGAGGGTGGCACACATTAGGCTGAAGGGCGCTACACGCTGGCGGGGGCTCGAGGGTGGCACACATTAGGCTGAAGGGCACTACACGCTGGCGGGGGCTCGAGGGTGGCACACATTAGGCTGAAGGGTGCTACACGCTGTCGGGGGCTCGAGGGTGGCACACATTAGGCTGAAGAGCGCTACACACCGGCGGGTGCTCGAGGGTGGCACACATTAGGCGGAAGGGCGCTACACGCTGGCGGGGGCTCGAGGGTGGCAACCATTAGGCTGAGGGGCGCTACACGCTGGCGGGGGCTCGAGGGTGGCAACATTAGGCTGAAGGGCGCTACACGCTGGCGGGGGCTGAAGGGCGCTACACGCTGGCGGGGACTCGAGGGTGGCACACATTAGCTTGAAGGGCGCTACACGCTTGCGGGGGCTCTAGGGTGGCAACATTAGGCTGAAGGGCGCTACACGCTGGTGGGGGCTGAAGGGCGCTACACGCTGGCGGGGGCTCGAGGGTGGCAGACATTAGGCTTTTAATCCTGGCTGGAGGTGGAGCTCCTGTTTCGCCTGCTGGAGGTCTTGACCTTGCTGGCGGTCCAGTGCCCTGGCCCCGTCCAGCCTTGCTCTGGGAACGGGAAAGGACCCAATGTGCCCACCTGGGAGTGAATGCCAGACCCCGGAGGATAAGGAATGGGTGTACATATCCTATACTGACAGCTTGACTCCAAACTATAAGGAACTTCTCTATACTGTGACAATGCATAGGGGGCATTAGTGGGAGCCTGGGGGACTGTGGAGGTCACGCACTGCCCCCTACTCTGTGGAGTGTCCCCTAGAGGGGGTGCAGGAGGAACTTCCAGAGTCCATCTAGCCCGTGCACCTATGTTGCCCCCAGCCCCGCTGCCATACCACCAGGAACAACCTTACAGGCATGGTCTAGTAAAAATTTTTATTGTCCCTACGGGTCGGCCATGTTTTTTTAAGCCTAAGTGGCTCGATTTTAGAAAACCTTCCTATGGACCTTACCCGAGTTTTCGTCCATTAAACGCACGCGAAAACAATCACCAGGTAGCCGCCATTTTCTGATAATCCTATCTTTTCCTCGATCGCCCTGGCTGACCTGCTTTTGCTGCACTAAATCAATTCCCCTGCCCCTGAGCCTGTCATCAGCAGACTCGTACCGCCCATTTCCCAACGCCAAAGCACGTCTTGTGTCAACATTCGCTGCGCTTCAGCTAATGACGTGTCGCCATGGAAATGGCAGGACGCCTCTTTCCTCAATAAGTATAAACAGACCGTTTCACAACACACAGCAGCAGATTTTCGATTCCATTCCTCTCTCTGTGTTACTTTGAGTATTCTGTGACTCGTTTCAGTGCTCTGGTCAGCTACCTTCGCCGCTTGTAGCCCGTGTGAACAGATACCAGTAAGACCGCTGTAAATTATTTTAGTTTGTTTAACACAAAATGGGTACAATAATGCCCTACATGTACGAGCCCGAGTATACCGAGGAGGAACTACTGGAAAGGGAAGCACGCGAAAACGATGGGGATTCGGATGGCAGTTGGCAGGACGAATCAACAGATGAAGAGCCTGGGCCTAGTCGAATGGACGGCGTCTCCACCTGGTGCACATGCAATCGGTGCAAGCTAATGCCAACTGAGGACGAGAACTGCTGCTGCCGAGAAAACTCAGGAAGCCTGGCCTACATTTCGGAAGGCGAGCCACGACCGCAATGCATCACCGAGCTGCCAGACTTCAGGGCAGCCTGCCTCACACGGGCCGTGTTGAGAATAATGATGGTGCTTATGCACGAACTTCGCGCAACTGTTCGTCCTCGTAATCCGAGTAACGAGTAAGTATACTCTGCTTGTCATGCCACTCCTATTTCATGTTCTTCTACTATATCCAAAATTACATCTACAAAATTACATCTACATATCATTGTAACGCATGTAAGTCGTTCAATAGTGTGCATTGTCTAGATAGCATTTGTCCGTGCAGAATGCCATTAGTTACGAGAATTGTCATTGACAACAAACGTTTATTAAACTTATCTTGGTCATTTAAAAACAGTTTGTTTCATTCCTTTTCACAGGTAGTCCAGGCTGGTGGCCTATCGTTCCTTTACATGGTGGCTCCACGGGAGGCTTGGGCACCGCGTTCGAAGAGTGATACCCGCCTGTGCCGTTCGTGCCATAAGAGAAACGTTCCCGAGTGACAGCGGTCAGTACAGGGGATTTTCTCTCGCTGTGCTGCAACCTGACCTGTATAATCTTTAAAGTCTTGTATTTTTGTGTCATGAAAATAAGATACAAAATAAAACACCACATATATTTTAACAACGGTTGTTTCGATTTTTTCAAATGAATCAAGTATGTCTCCATTCAAGGATGGACGTCAGACATCTGTGCTCCGAATGGGTGAAGGTCTGGTCGCTGTGAAGCAGGGTGGTCACTATCTATCTAAGCTAACATAACATATTCTCGATAATGCATGCACTAAATAACACTTGTTCAAAGTCTTTCAGTGGGTTATGTCTCTATAAAAGTCACACATATGTCTATACTAACAATTACCATTGGATTATACAGGCCTTAGGGTCTTGACCACTATAATACACCGGTTGAAGTGTGGGTTTGTGCTCACACGAATCTCCGGTATGTGGCATTTGTTATTGATAAGCAGCGATATACTGATATAAAGGCGGTTGGCGCTGGTGGATGCGCGCTGGCATGGGGGGCTGTCGGGGGCGCGAAAGGCCAAGGTGCCAAACTACATGTACACTTCAAAAGGTGTCCCACGCCAAGGGGCCATCGGTCACATGGCCTCCTCAGACCCTGTGTCTCCAGCCAGGCCTCCCCTTGAAGCAGGCCGCCCCCCTGCAATCCACATAAGTGTGTCTCCATTCAGCAGTCTTCCTGTGCCTTATCTGCACGCCCCAGGCCCATCCATCCCACCCCCCTCTATCATAGGCGGTTTGCGCCGGTGTATGCGCGCTGGCATGGGGGGCTGTCAGGGGCGTGAAAGGCCAAGGTGCCAAACTACATGTGCACTTCAAAAGGTGTCCCACGCCAAGGGGCCATCGGTCACATGGCCTCCTCAGACCCCGTGTATCCAGCCAGGCCTCCCCTTGAAGCAGGCCGCCCCCCTAAGACCACGACATACATACGTCATTCATTCACAAACACACCCCTGTTTCTAATACTTTATAAACCACTTGATATGTCTCATGAGAACATCTTTGTGCTTTGCAAGTCAACTCCTGAACGTGTTACCTGGCAACCACTGAGATCTACGCTAATCTGCTCGTCGTCGTGCTATCCGTGAACTTCTGTGACCGCTTAGAGCAAACCCATCAGTGTGCTACCTGTGGCCACCCACCTATTCTCCTGCAACATACTGCTCTGCTTGCTGAATCCAACTGTTTGTTGGTCAAGGTAAGGCCATGTATCCTAGTCATATTTCGCAGATTTTTAAATTTCTATCTATTTGCGAGTTGAGTACACAATAGTGCTAGGTTCATTGGTCTCATTGCTATTGAGTTGAGTTTCCATTGCTATGCTATCAATAGATCTATTTATTTTCATCTGTGTCTATTGTCATCGAATTGCACCCTTCGGGGGTCCAGTCTATAATGTAAGCATGTTTCCTTCTCGTGCAATACAGAACATCCAAGGGATGAGTCACATGTTCAGTTTTTAGTCACATCATTTATACATTTCTGCAACTTATGCAAATACTAAGCCGCACATAATGAACTGGTATAGTTCCTGCGACCAAAACAAACCTTGCATTGATCATTGTATGATTCATTTACTTTTATATCAAATCTTTATTCTTGAAGATTGTATAATAATGTTGATATTTACTTTTCAGATTTATCAACAATGCCTGCCTGTTCGATTAGCGGTTGCCCTTCGAAGACCCATGCGAAATCTGAAGGCACTACAATGCATGTATTCCCGAAAACTGTTGATCGAATAAGAGAATGGGTCAGACATTGCGGATATCTACTGGATGAGCTGGAAAGTAGAGTCCAACAAGTCTTACAGGACAAGAGGGGTGATCGATACCGCATCTGCAGCCGGCACTTTTCCTTGGACATGTACACAACATCTTGGGTAACAAAGAAGAATAAACGGCGAACGACACGGAAATTGCTCGAAAACGCTATTCCCACTCTATTCGTTCACATTCCGCCACCGGTGAGTCAAGTGTCCGGATTTAGCTTTAGGCCTTGCGGTAGTGTGTAGGTATCCGAACGGATTAATTGATATTGTAGGTGTTCTATCCCTTGTAATAATTTCGATATTGATATGAGTGTATAGTTTTTTGAATAATGACATTTACCAATATATTCTTTTTCGAATTCATAACCCACAAATGCATTGTATATATATGGGAACAGGGAACTGTGCTGTATTGAGCATTTTACAAGTATTCTGTCGCCTTACATAGCTATTTTTAATATTGGCATTTCAATATCAATCATTAATTTACCTTTACAACTTCTTGACTATCCCTTGAATCTGAAGCAAGAACATTCTACATTCTTGACGTGGTCGCAGTTATCAACTGTCTAGCGCGTATCAGGTAATCTTACTAGGCTAATCCGCTACAGACCTGTTTTATGCATGTCAAGTAATATTTTTATTTTATCGTGTAATCATTTTACCGAATGTTTGGTTAGTGCTTTCCAATTGATATACACCTTAGTTATCGTCCACTGGTGTTTGTTTTCAGTTATAATTAGTGTTATCCATACTAATGCAAGTACTGTCTTTCAGGGAGATGCTGAAGCGTCCGCCACATCTACAACATTTCTAGATGTTCAACAGCTGGAGGTATGGATACTGACAGCTCCATCGAGCGTCATCATCAGAGCTGGAATTCTTGTCGTTTGATTGTTCTACACAATGTTTCATTCGTGGTTAGCCGTTGATATGTACCTGTGCTGTCGACCCCAGGTGTGTGTTATGTTTTCACTATTGTAATCCTCACTAATGCAAGTACTATGTTTCAGGCAGTTGATGGAGCGTCAACCCCTGCACTTGATGCAGAGCCTGACATTCAAGTAATTCCAGGGGAAGTGGAAGCGGGACCATGCGTATACGAATCGGCGCAACAGCTTTCGGAAGTGCGCACTACATTTGCAACATCCATAGATATTCTTCAGCAGCACGAGGTATGGATAATGACAGCTCCATCATGCATGATCATATAACGTGATTCCATTTGCTATACTTTCTTCCCTATTAACACAAGTGCTGTGTTTCAGGGAGACGACGAAGCTTCCACTACAATCACAACATCCAATTTAGATGATGCAGATGTAAATAAATCGGAGAAATAAGTCGATTAAATGTGATCATATTTAGATTTTCCTTGATTCTTTTGGACAATGCATCATTTGCAGTTATCTCTTTATATGTACCTGTGCGTTCGACCCCAAGTGTGTGTTATGTTTCCAATATTGAAAACCATACTAATCCAAGTACTGTGTTTCAGGGAGACGACAGAGCTTCCACCACAATCACAACATCTCATTTAGATGATGCAGATGTAAAGGAATCGTTGAAATAAGTCGATGAAATGTGATCATATTTGGATTTGCCTTGATTCTTTTGGACAATGCATCATTTGTGGTTATCTCTTTATATGTACCTGTGCCGTCGACCCCAAGTGTGTGTTGTGTTTCCAATATTGAAAAGCATACTAATGCAAGTACTGTGTTTCAGGGAGATGCGGATGCCTCCTCTCCAATACAACCATTCATGGCAGTCCATGCAGAGCCAGAGGTATGGATACTGACAGTTCCATCGAAATAGATCATCACTGGTCGAATACTTGTCCTTTGATTGTTGCACACAATGTTTAAATCGTGTTTGGCTATTGAGATGTACCTGTGTGTTCGTCCTCACGTGTGTTTTATGCTAACAATATTTTGATACATAGTAATGAAAGTACTATGTTTCAGGGAGACGATGGAGCCTCATTCCGTGCTGTCTATGCGGATACAGAAAATATAGTCGTTGCAGCGCAAGAGGAAGGGAGGACATGCGGAAACGAATCGGAGCTACAGCGTGCAGATGTTGAAGGTCGAGCCAAAAAAGTTGCAAAGAAAAAAAAACAAAAAAAGATTAGTTACAAACAGTTCATAACTTTAAAAAAATGTTTGTGCTGGGGACTATTTTATGTTTTTTTCCAGTCAATTCTACTACACTCCGTCTTGTGTTTAAACTGAACACCCCTTTTCCAATCTCTCCTCCAGTTACCCGTGGGTGTCAGAACTATACACACACAGACAGTGAAGCGAATGAGAGATGTGGCTTGCCAGACCGTGTACACTATGGAGGAACTATTAATTGAGGCGAGGCGTGTTCAGGCTCGAGATGCTCATGTCCAATGGCCAAAACATGAATTAACTGTGTTTGGAGACTACGGCAAAGTTGCATTGGACCATAGCTACAGTGCGACCGCACCACCACAAGAAGATGTTATTGAATGTATTGAAGATAGCTCTGAAGTAGTTTCAGATCAATTTACACAATCTACACCCGCCAAAAATTTTACACAATCTACACCCGCCAAAAATTTGCCACCAAAAAACCTGTCGACATTGTTGTGTTCTCCCATCAATGTTGAAGTAATAGATGTCGAAATGACAGAGAATGAACCAGCCGCAGCATCCATAGACGCATCAGAACTTGATATCAGCGATATTACTTTCCAATGTGTTGAAATCTCCACAACGTCACAGGCCGAAACAATGTTGACGCAGGATGACAGTCTAATGAAAGAGAGCAAATACATTGTATTCGACAGTTGTTTGATGGAAATTATAAGTATGCTGAAATGTGTGCATTCCATTAGAGGGAAAGTATGTGGGAAGCCATTGATTAATGTGACTTGTCAAATAAAAGGCAGTAACGTCAAAATAAATGCCGCCTGTAGATCAAATCATAGGTTCTCATGGTCTGCACAACCGATGCTGGGGAAACTGCCAGCAGGCAATCTACTGTGTGCAGCTGCATCACTTTAATGGCTCCAGTTTTAGAAAGTTAGAGGCTTTCTTTCAGTTTGTGGGACTCCATTTCATTTCTAAAGCGCTGTACTACATATACCAACGTGATTATCTGTTTCCGGCCATTAGTGATGCTTGGAAAATTGAACAATTGTCTCTAGAAAGTACATTCGAAGGCAAATGATTCAGGCTAGCCGGCGATGGACAGTGCGACAGCCCTGGATTTTCTGCCAAGTACTGCACCTACCACTTTCAGGACATGGATAGAAAGAAAATTGTGAGTTCGGTGGTCGTGCCGGTAACACAATGTACATCGTCAGTGGCCATGGAGAAACTAGGATTTATAAAATCAGTGGAATATCTACAATCAAGGGGAATGCACATCGACCTCATAGCCACGGATAGACACGTTTCAATTGCCAAGACAATGAGAGAGCAGTTCCCACATATTAAACATCAATTTGACGTATGGAATCTTGCTAAATCAATCAATAAGAAAATCTCGGCTGCAGGGAGAAAAAAAAAGGTTTTGAAAGTATTTTGCAGTGGTCACATTCTATCACCAACCATCTTTGGTGGAGCTCAAAAACTTGTGAGGGGTCAGTGGAAATACTACTTGAAAAATGGCGGTCACTGATGCACCACTGTACCAACGTTCACCGCTGGACAGAAAACGAACATTTCCACCAATGTGAACATGGCCCTTTTTCCCCAGAGGAGGCACGGAAGAGGTGGTTGATTCCATCTTCACCGACACACAAAGCCATTGAGAAGATTGTTTTCGATAAAACTCTATCAAGAGATTTGAGAGGACTGACAGAATTCTGTCACACAGGAGATTTGGAGGTGTTCCACAATATGTGCCTAAAGTACAGGCCAAAGCGCTTGCATTTTAGCTTTCGGGGCATGAAACATCGCACTCGACTAGCGGTCTTGGCCCATAACAGCAATGTCGGACGTGAACAATCTAGGACTAGGGGTAAAGTAAGGATGCCTCGCTACACTAAGGTGTTTTCAAAACGAAGTAAGCAATGGGTGATCAAACCAGTCTATGATGAAATGCAGTTCGACTTTGTGAAAGGCCTTATTGTTGCTGTGTTAGAGAAGCACAGATATGGAATTTTGGACGTTTCTGTGCAGAGCAGTGATCCATTGCCACCGAACATTGCGACTGTGCCATGCCTACCCGAAGCACAGCTGATTGTACAAATCCCGGTTTAAATAATTGCAATACGATATTGTATTGTCTTTTTGTAAATAAATGTTATTGTACAGTGTACCTGTAAACCTAACCCCTACCTTCACCATCATGGGTGGCGAGCAAGCTGGGTGTCATCTTTGAATTCTCTCTATTCACCTCACATATGTGTATGTATATATTTTTCTCATGTCTCATCTCATGTAAATGTAAATGCTGCGCACTGTTAACGGAGGGGAGGCTTGCGTATTGCAAATAATAAAACAAACAAACAAACAAACAATAAATCTCACTTTTAACTCAACTCCTGTGGTACTTTATACTTTCCCTGACCTTCCGCCAAAAATTAAATGTCTCAATTTGGGCTGCAAAGCTCGCAGACAACGGGGACAAAATTGGGGCACTTAGAACACGCCAGCCAAGCGGGCCGTGGCATTTGGGAGAGAAGCCAGTTCGCATTTGCACATTGAGGCGCACTACATAGACGGATTCTAAACTTCAAGTTCTCACAGATGCCTATACTACGTGATGTTGCAAATAAAGAATGCGAAGGACAGCGCCCAGATCAGGCCCACAAGTCGCACTGGAAGTATAAGAGTCTATTGTTTTTTGACCATGAGACAGGGACCATGCCGAAAGAACTACATTTGAAGGGAGTGGGCAATAACGTAAGAGACGATAAGGCAGAAAATTCAGAAACTAGACCGAGTTTCATTTTAGTTCAGTATACGAAAAATCGTTGTCAAGAGCACGGTCCGTTTTACAGACTGCATTACGAAGAGACACAATGGAAATTTCAAATATAATGTAAGTAAATCTTTACACGCTTTTATACCGGAATGAAGATTTAATGAATGGATGCATGAATAAATGAATGAATGAAGAGCTAGGAAAAGCAAGTAAAACTTGTAATACTTGTCCTTTGATTGTTGTACACAATGTTTAAATCGTGTTTGGCTATTGAGATGTACCTGTGTGTTCGTCCTCACGTGTGTTTTATGCTAACAATATTTTGATACATAGTAATGAAAGTACTATGTTTCAGGGAGACGATGGAGCCTCATTCCGTGCTGTCTATGCGGATACAGAAAATATAGTCGTTGCAGCGCAAGAGGAAGGGAGGACATGCGGAAACAAATCGGAGCTACAGCGTGCAGATGTTGAAGGTCGAGCCAAAAAAGTTGCAAAGAAAAAAAAACAAAAAAAGATTAGTTACAAACAGTTCATAACTTTAAAAAAATGTTTGTGCTGGGGACTATTTTATGTTTTTTTCCAGTCAATTCTACTACACTCCATCTTGTGTTTAAACTGAACACCCCTTTTCCAATCTCTCCTCCAGTTACCCGTGGGTGTCAGAACTATACACACACAGACAGTGAAGCGAATGAGAGATGTGGCTTGCCAGACCGTGTACACTATGGAGGCATGTTTCATGTTGTGCCGCTGCTGGAGCCCCCCACAAAAAAAAATCCTGGGCCCGGCGGTGACATCAAGAGGAGTGCTCCGGCAGGAGCAGTAAAAAAGAAAGATGCATGCTCCCTGCCAGAGCGGAAATGAAGAAAGTATGGTGCTCTGAAGGGCCCGGCTATGGGGCGGGCCACATAGGGATTTGCTCCGGTCTGGAGCAGTGAAAGAAGTGCTGCCCCTGTGGGGGAAATCAGCTCTGTGGTCTGGTGGCCACACAATCAAGGTGGATGATTGGCTGCTGCGTGAGCGAAGGACAGAGGTGTGCCCTCCCCTGCCTGGGGGGGGGAGAAGTCGAGAGGGCCTCATTCGTGGGGCATCAGTGCCCCACTACCACACGTATCCTGGCCAACCCAATACCAGTGGCCCAACACAATGCCACGGAAGCCACCCTGACTGCCTGCTTTATTAGGTGGCCCCACCACCGAGCCACTACAGTCACCCTGCTTACCACTGGCCAGGAAAGTGATGATGTGCTCCAGTCGGGAGCAGTACAGCGAGAGCAAACATAACCCTGTACTCCAGGAAGGTGTGAAGAGGGGAAGGGGGCAACTATAAGGTGATCCAGACCAGAGCAGAAATGAGGAGGCAAGTTTGATCCACAGGCACAAACATGGAGGGCAGGTTGGGTTGAGTCCAATCCATTCAGGGGAATATGAGTAACCACATAAATCATGTCAACACATGCCACAGTGCAGAGTTAATGCACCAGCACCACATCATAACTCCAAGCCCAGGGTACCTGAGCGCATGGCACTCTGCGCATCGTACACCTCACTACCAGTGCACTGCCCAAGATGCTGCGCGCAATGGACAAATGACCCTGTGCACCAAAGACCGCCCTGTGCAATTGAAGTATGGCGGTGACGCAGCACCAACAATGGCCTCACTGTGGCCGATGTGGGACCTTCACCCTAATGCCCTAACGGGTTCACAACCATGAGCAGCAGGGCATCCTGCGGTCTGTGCACCGCCCACTCCACCAGTACAAATGAGCAACTGATGCTGCCTGCACAGGGCTGAACAAAGTGAGGTGCCTCAACTCTGATGAGGAGGCGCTAGGTGCTGTCAGGTGATCTGGGAGGGTGGCTCCCAGCACGCACCTGTGGCGCCAATCCAGCCTGTGTTGCCAGCCAGACAAGGACTGGTGCACTGTAACACCAAGCAAAAGGGAAGGCCAAACAGCATAGAAGTGTTTGTCTCTTAGCACAGCGCCAGCGGAACACAAACCACCCTGCATGCCGTGCCATCAAAGGACCAGGGGCTTGGGGAGAGATACCTGCCAGATCCCCAGAGTTCAGCCGACAACTGGTGTCCGACCATGGAACCAGGCAGCCCTGGGCCCGAACGCCAGGAATCGGTGCATCGGGCAAGAAATGGGTTGCAGCTTATCATGAGTGCTTGTGCGCCCTCCTGCGCTCCTGGAGGAAAGAGACACTCCAGACCAGGGGAACATCACTGAAGAGGGGGTGAGTAATGCCCTGTCACCATGTGCCCTATCAACAGCACTGTGCCCTATCAACAGCACTGTGCCCTATCAATAGTACTGTGCCCTATCAACAGCACTGTGCCCTATCAACAGCACTGTGCCCTATCAACAGTACATGGAGCAGCGTGGACGCCCTGAGACCTGCGTCTCGCTGCTCTGCTCTGAACATCAAGGGACTATGCTGATGTGGCCCTGGTACCCGCCAGGTGCGGCTTTGCCGGCTGTGAACTGTACCATTAATGGACCTGGACCCGGGAAGTGACTCCTGAACGGACGCTGATGGAAGACGAACTGGTATCATGCAGTCCTGCAATTGCTTAAAGAGGACTCAGTAATCTTGTGTGTTTTGAAGCTGTGAACCTGCATAGTAGTTATTTTTTTTTCTTTTTTTTTAATATCTCTTCATTAACTTTATTAACAGGTTCACATCACCATCACAGACCATGCCACACATACAATAGTGCACGGCAAGCCCCGCAGCAAAGGTTCCAGTATTGTACATCATGCAACCTCCAGGAGTTACTAAACACACCCCACTGACTCTTTATCCCCCCTACCCCTCCAGTACTCCGTTGCAGCAGCATATCGTCCCCATCTGCATCCCTGGCCAACAGATATGCCGTCAGCGGGCCCCATATGTCTTTTGGTCTGTTCCACAAGCCACACAGGGCAGCATAATCCTTGTCTGAGTCGCTCAACCGGAGCAGGTCCTTCATCCACCCTTTAACCTCTGGGGGGAGGGAGGGATGCGTACATTTCATTAGTATACACCTCCTAGCAATAATCATACAGGATGGCAAAAATTTTCGACATTTCACAGGCGGACCCGGGGACCACCCCATCATTCCACACAGCATCACCCGCGGGATATGCTGCCCAAGTAAGTTTGTCACAGTCTTAAACACCCCTTCCCAGAAGGGGCCCAGAACAGCGCACTCCCACAACATATGGATCATGTCCACCTGGTCCTTCTTGCACCTCGGACAGGCTGCAGATTTAGTTGCATCAAATTTATGCGCCCTCGCTGGTGATACATATACTCTGTGGAGCTTAAAGTGGTCTCAGTAAAGAACGGCCATTTGAAGTGGTAATCCCGCAGATGCGAGGTGTGCATATAGTGCCAGCCGCCGACCTTGGCATCTTGTCAGTAGTTGCAGTTCCGAACCCCAGGTTAATAAAGGGTTTTGTAAACGGTGGTGGAACTGCCTACATTCCACCAGCAGCTCGCCGACCACGACTGTCACCCACTGAGTATGTTTATAATTGGTTGGTATGTGTCATGTCGGTAACTATTTGAGTAGATATGTATGTGTTTGTGGCATAACCTACTATGTGTATACCCCGCACGTTCTAAAGTGATGAGTATTTTGTCGTTCTGTAACAGGTAGGATGCATGCATGTCTCAGCAGTGTTTGTTTGCTCGTTATGAAAAAGGAGGAGTGTTATGTGTGACCCTCCCATGTGCATTGCCCCTTTAAGAGGGACATGTCCCTCTTACGTGTATTGCCCCTTTAAGATGGGCCATGACTGTGTCATGGCCCAAACTAATAAAAGGAGCCCCTGCAGGCACGTGCAACAGTATGGCTGCAGACTCCAGAAGATGACTCTGTGTCTCATTTAATGTAGGCTGTAGGCCTACACGTGGAGGTACAGGCCTGCAAGCCCCGATGCCGTGGGACCCTCGAGCCAGGACGGTCGCAGAGGTCCACATGGTCAGGGGCCTGGCAGGCTGTGCCCCCACCCCCTATGGTGCTGATGACCCATAGCACTAGGGGGCCTGCCGGATGTCCAGGGCAGGCCCCGACCCCCACAGGCACTGGGCCTGTAATGTGCTGAAGTGAATAGCCCTTGGGGTGCCTGTCGGATGTCCATGGCAGGCAACCCCCAACAACCGGGGCCACAACATAAAAAGAGACAGAATCACTCCGGGCATGTGCTAGGACAACGTTTCCAAAGGGTTGGTGTTCTGTAGCAGTAAGAAGATCAGGAGAAGCAGAGGGAGAGAGCAGGTGGCGGCCACGGCAAACAGGTCCCACTGTGAGAGAGTTCATGAACAGGAGGGGCCTAAAATCCTGATCCGGGAGGGAGCTGAAAAGCTGCCAAAGCTGAAAGGCCGCTTGTAGCCTTGAGAACCTGCACAGGGCTGAATCACAGGAGGGCGGGTTACAATGAATGCCAGCTGTAGAAGTCACAGATGAAGGGGAGGGGCAATCTTTCCCAAGGAGTCTCCTAGAACAAGAGATGGAAACACCTCAGGGTCTTGCTCTCTAGGAATGTGTGGCACAGCTACCCATTCTCAAGAGGAGGGCACATCTTCTGGATCGTCTGCCAAGGCCAAGTCAAGAAGTGTGGGTTCCAGGCGCGGACACTCTAGAGCTGTGTGGATTAAAAACGGGCTGGACATTCGACAAAGGAAATTTGTTCCGCTTAATTTGAACCTCTTTCTCTTGATTTGATTAATTTCTCCATCCTGACACCATTCCCTGCAAATCTCTCTTTGACGTTGGCTACCTATTCCCCTGGGTCCTGTAACTGTACTGGAGCCCAGACTAGGACAGACATATATACCAGCATTGACTACTCAATGGAGCCCAGACTAGGACAGACATATATGCCAGAATTGACTACTCAATGGAGCCCAGACTAGGACAGACATATATGCCAGCATTGACTACTCACTGGGGTCTAGGCTAGGACAGACATATATACCAGCATTGACTACTCAATGGAGCCCAGACTAGGACAGACATATATGCCAGAATTGACAACTCAATGGAGCCCAGACTAGGACAGACATGTATGCCAGAATTCACTAATCAATGAAAACATGTCCGAGCCACTCTTAGGATAGCCAACAGAGGCCAGCCAGACCAAAGAACCAAAGTATCAGGACAGGTCCAAGATTTCCAAGAGCTATCCATAGAGCTCCACCTAAACTCTGTAAGTACCACAGGGAAATCATATTCACGTGGACGAGATCAACTGAGTGGCTGAACTGACCTGGTGTTAATTGATAATGATATCCCCCTGGCATGGAAGCACTTAAATAACAAGCAATACTATTATCCAAATCCAAGGTCTTCAGTGCATCCACCTCAGTCAAGCCTGGAACCCCCAGGTTGCATTCAGCTCTCCACAGAAGGTGCACAACCCATTGAGTTGTCTTGCAAACTCACTTTTTCAAAGCGGAAACCACAATGCACCCTCACTTTAGAAAGTTGGATATGTCGTAGCTGAGATAGCGAAGCCAGGCAACGCGGAGCACCCCGAGGGTGTGGTGAGCAGCTGCTCTGAACGCCAATGCGTACGGCCCTCCAAGTCTGGCGCCGGGCATCCCTTCAAGATCATGGCAGTGAGGTGTGGTTCCGAGGGACAACCCTGTGGAAATAAATGCAAGGACTCACTACATGCAATCCAGCACTTGTATGAACAATGTATTGACTATATATCTAAATATATATGTTATCTATTTGGAAACATTATGTTGTAATCAATATATTCTAGCCAATTGCTGCTTTGCTTATTTGCACAAACTGCCTTGTTGACAGTGAAGAAGTTCACTTGCATTACACACATTATTTAATGAAGCAAAATGGGGTCCTTGCCTATTTCCGCACTTCCAAGCTTTGCAACTTTGCATTTTGCACATTACAATAGGCTATTAAATTTAAATTTGGAAGTTCGAGTTTTACAACGGGTTAGTGCAATGACTGGGGCAGTGCCTAATTACAACACAGGCAGCTATTTAGCAAGAGGCAATCGTTTTTGTATTTTTGGGTAAGCATTATTGAGAGTTTTCTCTCATCAAAAATTAGCCGGACTTTAAATACATTGCGATATGCCACCACGTTTGTGTTGATATTCACTTATGATTGTGCTACATTTCTATTGCTAATAGTCGCTGCCAATACAGTGGTTACTCATTGCGGCATACTGTTGTATCAAATGCACTTCTCCACGTGTAGACAACATTATATCTTTTTCTTTGACCATTTTGTATGAGAAAATCGCTTTCAATGTTTTGTGGAGTGAACCTAATATTTTAACAGACCATAGAAATTGCGCTTGCCTTTGTGTATCGAAAGATGTCTGCCCTTCCTGCTAAGAAAAGTACTATGTTTCACAATGTGACACTCTATCAGGAGGTGAAACCATAGAGACTGCTGTGTTATTTCAAGTCACCTTCACAATGTCTGTTTGCCTAACGTGATCAAGCGGTGAGAGCACCGCGAAACGCGTCATTCTTTTACTTTTCCTCGTTTTGTGTCAATTTAACAATAAAGGGACTTGCTTGTCTGGAACATTTTCGGTGTCCCTGCCTCTTTGCAGAAAGCCATCACGGTCTTTTTTGCTGCTTTTGGGAGCGCATCTTGGAAAAAAAATGTCTACCTCCCCTTTATGATTCAAATTACAACCGAAAAACCCCTGAAATTCGCCAGTTATGGTACACTAAGCCCCCATACCTGCCATCACCACTGTGCACTGCTAACACTAACACCCAGAACATGAAAGATGGCATCACAAATGTCATTGATGACATCGCTCATGACATCCCATGTTTAGCCCCTTTGTTGTCGTTCCCTGCCACATATATATATATACGTACATTCAGTAAAAAAACTTTGTTAAATGGATGTTATACTTCACAGTGAAACCAAAAAACACTCCACATTCCCCAATTATGGTAAGCTAAGCAACCATAACTCGCACCATCTACGTGCATTGCTACGACTAACACCTAGGACATCAAAGATCACATCACAAATTAAAATGTACTATTGTCTTATACAAAAAATCTGCAACGTAGAAGAAGGACATAAAGACACTATAAGTAGTAATAAGTAAATATGGAAACCTAAAGGTGTGAAATGAAAACGACATATTTAATAACCATGTAGAATGAAATGGATGGTACCATAAAAAAAGGATGCCTCCATGGTAATCACTTCACAGAAAATCTGCAGCCTGGACCGACAGTGGACGGACGCAGTAGGACGAAGGGAAATTACATCAAAATAGTGAGTGAAGTTCATATTTTTGGATGTGTGGGTAATTGTTTTGGTATGTGGTGCAGAAATAATAATTTATTTCTGTTGTTTTGACACAGAAATGGCTAGTACTTTGGAGTGGCTGGAGGAGAATTTTCCTCACGGGGAAATGTCTGAAGACAGAGACAATAATGGTACACACTGCTCCGCATTGGCAAAATACTGATCAGTATTTTATAGGCATTTAACATATGTATATTTTTTTGTACAGACCAGGAAAGACAAGAAGAAAGGCCAACAAACGAGACAGAAGAAGACAGGGTGAAAAGGATTGAGCAGAAAATGGATGTACTGAATGACAATTTTAAAAGTTTAAGGGAGTTTGTGGAGGACTGTGTGAGAGGGAAAGTATGTTACCATTGTCCCACCTGTACCTGCCCAGCTTCTCCATTCCCTAGTGAACCATCCCCAAACCTTCAAGAAGAAAACAGACGTTTTGACGAAACATCCATCCCTTCTTCACCTCACAAATCTTCTCCTCATAACCAGCCCGTGTTGAATCCTAATTCCCCTATATTTGTATCACTATCTGCTTCCCCCGCTATTTCTTTGGATTTAAGTGTGTGTGTGTGTTTTGAATGTTTTTGTATAGTAGTTGTAGTTATAGAGTTTGAGGAATTTTTTTTTTTAAAAGACTTAAAATGTTCGTGAACAGCGCGTCTGTTCGACCTATCCCCAAGGAATGGAATGTGGGTGTTGTAAAGGCAGTACACCTACCCTTACTAAAGTCAAGTAAGATGGAGTTGATGTTTGACCGCAACATCTGTTCAAGTTGTGCGTACATTTATTTATTTATTTATTTATAATATGCTCATAGCCAAATAATGGCTTTACATATACAAACAATTTACACACACAAACAATTTAACATACAAAAATCACACAATCCATAAAAGTTAAAAACAAATTTCATACAAAAATACTCTCAGATAAATCCTTTAAAATTATTAAGACTAGTTTGTAAAATTTCATCATATGATATATTAAATTGATATCGTTTCCTTCTAGTAGTTTTTTCCAAATAATCTCAACATCCTCAGTGATACTGGTGTTATTATAGCGAAAGAGAAATTTTCCACGAATAACTGTAAGACTTTCACAGTAACATATTAAGTGCTTCGCATTTTCGATTTCTAGGGTTCCACATAATCGACAGAACCTTATATTTCTCTCGAGCTTGAGTTTAGCTCCTAAAATTTCCAGAGTATCACAACGGTTGAACTTAAACAAAAAATACTGTTTTATAGTGGCTGCGGTCGGAAACGCAAATTGATATTTAGGTTTCACAGTTTCTGGCGTCCAGTATTCTAGGAATAAGCCACTAGTGGATTTTGTGGACAGAGTAATCATATCACGTTCTTTTGCATGGCTATATATAGTTCCTTGTAATACGTTTTTAATCTTAGTTTGCTTGAGGAGTAGCCAACTCTTTGAATTAACTGTCGCCCATTTCTCATATATCGTATGTAATCTGCTTAAGGATACAAACTGTTTTTTATGACCCTCCTTGGTGAATGTTTTCATCAGTTCAACCACAAAAGTACTGATAGATAGCATACTTAATTTAGCGTATAACATTGCGGATTTGTATTCTAAAATGTCTTTCGCATATCTAAAGTTACATTCTAATAAAATGTATTCACAAGATGTTGAACTAGGTAACCTGAACAGTGTTTTTAAAATTTTTCCTTCTAATAAACACATTTCATTGGTAAATTTACTCCCCCAGATCTCAGCACCATATAATAAGCAGGATATTATCTTACTTGCGTACAGTAATAAAATTGTATTTACAGAGATGCCTCCTTGTTTTCCTATAAATTTACTAATGGCACCAGTGTTATTTAAACATAGCAGTTTAGTAGCCTCCCAGTGGGGTTTCCATAGTAGCTTAGAGTCAATTATGACTCCTAAGTAACGGTAACAGTCGACTTTTTCAAGTATTTCTTCGTAGTGTTTCGAAATGCCATTACCTTTGTTTTTGCGATGTTAAACTTTAACCCATTATTTTCAGAGAAATGGAGTAGACAATCTAATCTTGATTGAAGACCTGCCGGTGTGTAGTCTAATAGAACCAAATCATCGGCATAGCCTAACCAGGGTAACTCTATTGTGCCCGTCCGCACTGGGTTAACGATGTTTTTGTCTATATCATTCATGCAATCGGCTAGATAAAGATTAAACAATGTTGCTGCTAGTCTGCAGTCTTGTTTTACTCCACAAAAGGTGGGAATTGGTAGGGAGAGCCGTCCTTCACCATCTAGACGTATCCTGACAGAGGTATCAGAATGTAATAACTGTATCATAGCTAGAAGGCCTTCGGGAATCCCCCAAAGTTTTAATTTGGACCAAAGTTTACCTCTTATTACAGTATCAAAGGCCGCAGAGTAATCTATGAACACCACATATACTGGAAGTTCGCAAACATACCAAGAATACTCAATTGCTGATACTAGATTAATTATATTATGAGTAGTGGAGGATTTCGCTCGAAACCCCGCTTGGTATATTGGTAGGATCTTCTTCTTCTCTATCCATATGTCAAGGTCGTCTAGCAAAACTTTTGCAAATAATTTAGCCGGAATATCTAGCATTGCTAGCATGCGATAGTTACGTGGGTCTTTCCACTCGCCCTTTTTGTAGATTGGCAAAATGACACTTTCATGCCATGTTTTTGGAATCACCCCATTCATGCCAATCCATCTAAACAACAGATATAAGGCTTTAGCCCAAACTTCTGGAGATAGACGTAAAAGAGCATTACATGTCCCATCAGGGCCAGTGGCTCTAGAGGTATGCAATTTCCTTATCATATTTACCAAGGAGGATTCAGAGAAGTTACCTACCCAGATTGCTCGTCGAGACAATGGGCTGATTTTACTACTCTCTTCAGAGCCCAGGGTATGTATAACGTGCATGATCCACTCATTTTCTCCCACGCAATTAATAGGGAGGTTACGTTTTTTTGCATCGTTTATCACTCTCCACATCCCTTGTTGGTTATTACTTCTCGCTTGGTCTGCAATCCTTAACCAGATTTCACTTGCCTTGAATCTTTTATGGTTACTCATCCACTTCTTGTGTTGTTTTTTTAGCCATTTTATTTGTGAGGTAGCTTCGGTGCTCTTGATTTCAGCAATATGCTTTATAGCCTTCCTTAGGATGTTTTTTGCTTTGTTTATTGTCGGGTCATAGGAATTATGTTTGCAATGAGTAAGATTCCATTTTTCACCATTGCTGGAATACTCTCGTTTTTTAGAGGAGGTTACTTTGATCTTACTTATGGCTGCTTCATATGTGACAATCAATGTATTGTCAGTAGCAGTTTGCCCAGCATCAATCGACTCCCACCATTCTAGCAGTTCTTTAACGGCTACGCAATTAGTTTTTTTTAAATTGGTAGGATTCCAAGAAATTCGGTTAGCCGCATTATTGCATTTAATATTCCCAGCCATATGAAAGTCTGCCTCGTCTTTGGGGTGTTCCAGCATCACAACAAGTGGAAAGTGGTCACTTTCTTCACGACTGCCTATTGCCATATCAATAATAAAACTATTGGCTTTTTCATTTACTAAGATGTAGTCAATTGTGGATAAACTACCCCAGCCAACTCTTGTTATCCCACGGTTGGTATCGCTTTTAGTGTGGCCATTTAGCATTAAAAGCTGTTGGCTAATGATCAGTTTACACCAAGCATCACCACACCTATTGGGAAAATACCTAGTAATGGGGCCAGAGATCTTATCGTCACACATAGGGTCTACAGGTAAGAATATCTTGGCATTAAAATCTCCTGCGATAATGATAGGTAGCACAGCATTGTATTCTAACAATATTTCAGTTAACATCTCAATGTTCTCTTTGTTCTTAATTCCATTTGGGGGGTTGTATATGTTTATCAACAAAAAATTGGGAAGGTGGATGCTATTAGTTTTGACAATCACTCCCAGGATCATATTATTTGACCAGCTAGATTTCACACCGGTCCATGGATATTTGATAGCTGTTAGGAGTCCACCTTTCGGGCGGCCTTTCAACCCTTTACATGCTAAACTTTGAAAGGAGCACCACCCATCTATTTCACAGGGGTCACACAACCATGTCTCTTGCAGTGTGACCAAACTAAATATGTCTAAATTATTAAGGAGACCCGCATTCTTCTCATAATGCATATTCCCTCTAGTGTTCCATGAGATCATCATGCAAGTGTCATCAGGAACTTTGTTCCAATCTGGATTTAAATTCTATTGGAAGCCATTGCCAATAGCCTGCGGTGTTTGGATCACTATTAGACATACCATGAGCTTTTGCATTACCGGGTATTCTCGATTGGTTATCCTTACTAGCTTGGATTTGATTTACTATTGCTTTGGTACATTTATGTGATGAATTCGAATTAATGTCGATGTGAGTCGTAGTCAGATTTACTGATCTTACATTCGCATTTCTCTTTACTTCGACTGGTAATCTTTGATATTTCACTCTACGCATAGAAGTTTCTGTGCAGGTGAATCCAAGTTTAGTAAAGCACTCATGGTAACTAAGTATAAATTCATGGATAGAGTCTTCTAGGCACCATACATTAGTCGTAATTGAATTTGGAGTTACTAGTTGGTCAACGATCTTAAAGTCACTAGTTTTTACCATCCGCAACGGTACTACTAGAGAACAGAGTTCGACTATTCGATGTCTATTTAGTAACACTAAGGGATCATGTTTATCAATTGCCTGAAACTGTAGTGCCTTGACAAAGTGTAATGGGTCTCTCTTATAGGCAGGATCGTACACTTTGTCGTCACTATTTTCACCAAAGCGGACAGCTTTTTCTACTAGTTTCTCTGCCTCTTCACATTCATGGGTGAGGACAGCCTCAGAAGATGAAACTAGGTTGAGGACAGGTTCGAATTTCTCTTCTAAGAAGAGAGTTTTAATGGCTTTTAGTACCTTGGTAGAGATTTCATTATTCTTATTCGTCTTTTTACCTCGCTTTTCTTTTTGACTTATAGGGACTACCCATTCATCAAGTGTTGGTGCCACTAGCTTAATTTGTTTTGGGATCTTGCAGGTTTTACTTGGATTTTTTTGTTTTTTGATGCTACCATTACCAGTCTTATCGACTGGAGCGTGGATTGTAACTGTATGTTTACCGAAGAAATTAGGTTCTTTGGTAATATGGATTGGTTTGGTTTTCATAACTTCCATCGTACCCTCTTCTGAACTGATAATTGCACATTTTTCTACTTTATTGGGCAGAGTCTCATCATTTACGATACATCCGTTCGTGAATGGTCTCTCACACACCCCACGTGAGGATGGTTGCTGAATTTTTTCCAGTTTTCTTTGGTACATTGCTTTTTTTTTGCCTTTTTTCAGCTTTTTCTTATACCAGCAAACTGTCGCATTAGAATCAATAGAATATCCCACTTGATGGTCATGTATTGCCTTAGATGTATTTACGTCGATCACAGGACAGCTTTGTGTATTTGGGGTTATAATTGGTTCAGTATTGGTGGAAGTTTCTCTGAATGTTGTGCTTACTTTAGAGGAGTGAACTTGCAGTATAGTAGTGTGACTATCTAACTTTCGTTCAATTATGTCACATCTTTCAACTATCTCATTTAGCACTCGCTCTAGAGCTTCCCACAGTTCCTCATTTTTCATGAGTGTAAAGCTCTCATTCTCCTCAGATTGTCAGCTGTTTATAGTGATCATACTAGCATTCATACAGGTATTGGGGATAGCTGTATTTGTATTTATCTCATTAAGGCAAGTGGCAGTGTATTTTATTAAACCTGAGATGGGGTCGACAATAATTCTGTCTTTAGTGCTTCCATCTAATTTGCACCATTGACTGGAATTCAGACTGCTGTCCATCTTGGGGGCAGTATCGTAACATATGTCTTGTTTAGTTGATGTATGGGTAATGGGGTCGGGTGCTTGCCATTTTTTTAGATCTATAGAATAGGGTAAGTCCGGTCGGTGCACTGCAGTACTACTCCATATAGCCATATCGGTACATGAATTACAGTAGTCTAAGGTGTGACTACCCTTGAGTGGTTTCAGCTCCTCTTTGTTGTTTTGGCTTTCTAACAACTCAGAAAGAAACTTAGAACCGATACTTGGAAGTCTATTAGCAAGATCTTCTACTAATTCAGCGCTTGTCTCCGATCTGACACTTTCAGCTAGTATGGGATTAGCTGGCTTTATTGGCTCAATTTTGTCAAAAAAGGACGTCATTTTGGCTAATTTGGCCTCCGGTAGGAGACCCTGTTTGCCTATGATCTTTCTTTTGCATGCACGATTGGGGCGCTGAATCATCTCCGTAATTTTTTTCACTTCAATATCAATGCTGTTGTTAGATCTTAAATTCATTCTCAACCGAAATATATTTTAAGAACAGGAAAAATGTTAAATAACTATTATAATTCCACACACCTTTATTGTAATATACACAGGTGGAATCTTTTAGTTAAAATCTGTATTGCGTTTTTAAAATAATTAAAAAGCAGACCTAATTAGTTACCTCTCATGTATTAGTCTCTAGTTCTCTTAATTGAACTTCTCGCAATGCGACTTGCGCTCGCGCCTCGCACCGCGAACAGCCAACAGCACACTTTCGTGCACTTACAGGTGCGCGCCCGAGGTGCGCTGCATGCTGGGAATAAGTTCCAGTTCGGGGGAAGTGGGGAGGAGGGACCAAGTAGGTCGGGCCAATCCGGTGCTCTAGGAAGTCAGAACAGATAAAAAACTCATTAAAATCATGTGCTAACACATGAAATGTGTCTTAAAACAAACGAGGATCGGGTATATTTTCTAAAAGTGGGCGTGTCTAAGAGGGGCTGTATTAGAGCATTTATACAAGGAGGGTGGGCGTATCCAAGAGGGGCTGTATTAGAGCATTTGTACAAGGAGGGTAGGCGTATCCAAGTAAAATCAAACCCTGAGTGACACAGAGGGGGAATGACGTGCTAAACCAAACTGCTCAAATATATTTACAGCAAAGTCAGGCAGAGTCCCAGTGTAACTGAAAAGGACTTCCTCCACGTGTCTTGCCGGCTGTGTCCTCAGAAGAAAAACGCTTCCTCCACGTGTCCAAATAAAATCCACGAAGCGTGTAGAATTCCTGCTCAGCCAACAGCACACTTTCGTGCACTTACAGGTGCGCGCACGAGGTGCGCTGCATGCTGGGAATAAGTTCCAGTTCGGGGGAAGTGGGGAGGAGGGACCAAGTAGGTCGGGCCAATCCGGTGCTCTAGAAAGTCAGAACAGATAAAAAACTCATTAAAATCATGTGCTAACACATGAAATGTGTCTTAAAACAAACGAGGATCGGGTATATTTTCTAAAAGTGGGCGTGTCTAAGAGGGGCTGTATTAGAGCATTTATACAAGGAGGGTGGGCGTATCCAAGAGGGGCTGTATTAGAGCATTTGTACAAGGAGGGTAGGCGTATCCAAGTAAAATCAAACCCCGAGTGACACAGAGGGGGAATGACGTGCTAAACCAAACTGCTCAAATATATTTACAGCAAAGTCAGGCAGAGTCCCAGTGTAACTGAAAAGGACTTCCTCCACATGTCTTGCCGGCTGTGTCCTCAGAAGAAAAACGCTTCCTCCACGTGTCCAAATAAAATCCACGAAGCGTGTAGAATTCCTGCTCAGCCAACAGCACACTTTCGTGCACTTACAGGTGCGCGCGCGAGGTGCGCTGCATGCTGGGAATAAGTTCCAGTTCGGGGGAAGTGGGGAGGAGGGACCAAGTAGGTCGGGCCAATCCGGTGCTAGCAAAGTCAGGCAGAGTCCCAGTGTAACTGAAAAGGACTTCCTCCACGTGTCTTGCCGGCTGTGTCCTCAGAAGAAAAACGCTTCCTCCACGTGTCCAAATAAAATCCACGAAGCGTGTAGAATTCCTGCTCAGCAAACAGCACACTTTCGTGCACTTACAGGTGCGTACATAAACAGAAAGGGGCGTCCTAAGGACATTATACCATGCCAGGGCGCTTACAAACGAGATTAAACATGTTCGTAGAACACACCAGGTGTCCGGGATGGTTTTAAATGAGCAAAATGGGAGTGTGTTAAGGACAGCAGTATACCTGTCCGTGTCATCCGCAGCCAAAATGGTGGCGTCTGTAGAACAGGCGCGGTGGCCGGCAAGTTCATAGTCAAACAAAATGGAGTTGTCCTTAGGACGCTGGACCTGTCCGTACAGTGAGCATATCATGTATGCACATGCGCAGTACAACCATAAGTATAGCGAACATCGCACCTGTCCCTAACTGTCCGTCTCACTTGTGTCGCACTTTGAATTAATTTGAGAACCCAAACACTGTCCGTAGGACACTTGCGCGCATGCACAAGTTTGTTACTCTGCATTTGCTGTCCAGCCGACTCCCATTTCTGTTGCGCATGTGTTCAGGACATCATCATGTGACCGCATCCACGCTGAGCGTGTGGACTAATTTGCGCAGTTTGTGTGTTTCCGTAGCAGTACAAAAGAACTTGTAGACACAAGGCAAAATATTGTAGAGTGTACAAATATAATTTCACATATCCCAGACAATAGCTTACCTGAGGACTTGTTGTGTAAAAGTTTTGTACCGCTTTGCAGTGATGAAGACGGTCACGAGGCACACCCCTCCACCCCTATAAATGGCCACATCCCCGAGCGCATCTTCATTGTCTTTCTAGCTATTGCAGATTGAGGTGTACTGCCTTTACTGCTGTAGTGACCAAAAGGAAACTAATCGGTATGGCTTCCATGGATGCAGTTGTTTCATTAGCCTCTGCACCACCCCCAAACCCGCCACCACCACCACCTCCCCAGGGGCCTGCAGAGAGATATACGGTGAGGATGTAGAGAGCGAGGAAGAGAATGAGGTGGAGGAACTCCGCACTAGGAGCACTCGCCGGGAGTCGTGAGTGTGGCGGTTGTTTTCCGTTTATGGGAACGTACCAAAAGCACGTGCGAACCTGGTGAGGTATAACCAGTGCGAGGTGGTGCTGAGTGGCGGGAGATTTGGTGCATACAGCTTTGGTACGACAACCATGAAAGGACACCTCACTTCGTTCCACACTGCGGACATTCGCAAGGTGGTGCCATGTGAAGAGCGTAGTCGATTGAGTTGCTCCACAGCATCCTCCGAGTCCAATCCTCCCACCACAAGAGACCCTCCTGTGGGGGAGCGCCTCCCTCCAGCTGCCTCACAAGCCATTTTCAATGCTGTTGACCCTTACCTTTCAAATGTGACAATAGTGTGTATGTATTGTGACGTAGTACTCTGCAGGGGGGAGAGTTTTCAAAGTGCTTTTGAGGCTACGGTCCCGGAGCACCAGAAGATCTGCTCCTTACCTAAGTGAAGCTCACCCTATATCTTTCTCTGTCCACTTGCCCTTTCTTATCCCCGTGGCTGGTGTCCCTTCCTTACCCTCCTTTGTCCTCCTCTCATAGTGTGTCATGTGGCCAAAAGCAGGAAAGTGGAAAACAACAAAAAATTAAAAAAATGGCTCTTTTCAGAGCCGCCTTTCTCAGTTTAACTATAGAACTATCAAGTGACCGATGTAGGCCTCCGCGTATTCGTGAAAAAGTTCACGGACAGTCGTAGGACACACAAAAAAGGAGGGTGCAAGCAGAGCAAACCCAATGAAGTGGACACTGGAGTAAGTGGCGGCTCTGAAAATAGCCTTTCGGTGGTGTGTTGTGTGGGTAAAAAACTGTGGATGGGAGAAAACGGATTGTCACATAGGTTATTGTGAATCCAAAAGAGGTCACAATGCATTTTGTACATTGCTAAGACAAATCTGATTGCCAGCATATGTGAGATGGACTCCATCTCTGCGGAAAATGAAAGAGCTGTGAAACAAAATGTTTTCATTGTGGAATGAGGACATTCCAACATCTCTTAAAAAGGCACAAACAGCCTTATTCACATTGCATCTCGCTTTCTCCATTTGTGGACCAAAAGCAGAAGAACGCACCCATATTTATCTTTGTGCAATACGGGAAAAAAGTATTTGACAATTTGGAAACATGTCCATGAGCTTCACAAGTCCTTCTTTCATTGCAAATTGCAAAGAAATGCCAGAGACATGGCCTAAACTGTTTCCTCCTCAATGAATGATAAGTATATCTGGAGGACGCTCTGTCAGTAAAGTAACACAGAGAAGTACCAGTCCAGCCACCTCATGCCACGCACGCCATGCCAGTGTACTTCCACATGAGGAAATCCGAGATCTGCAGATAAACTGCAGCTTTCTGCATGCATCTTCAACCAATGTATCCATGAGTCTCCCAAAATCCAGATAATCTGTTTGAGAGCACGCAAAGCCATGGCTGTGTGGTCTCCTGTCAGGGAGAAGACGGTCTTACTAATTCTTGCTGTTCAGGACACACCCACTGAACTTTATTGACCAATCCCTAGCTCCGCTCATTTTCATTTGCATGCGTCTCCACCCCAGAATCGCCGCTGGCGATATGCGCTGGCTGCAAACTACCGCCATGTCTGCGGACATGTATAGGATCAGAGCGTGACGACGGTACATTAAAGTATTATTCCCCTTTTTCCCCTTTAAGGTGGGCTCTGAAAGAGCCATTTTTTTTTTTTTTTTGGTCAGATACCTTACAGACATCTGTTATTTTGTTTATTTTTTTGTATTTTTTGTCCTTACTTTACTCCTACAACCATTACAGAACATTCTCTAAAGCAAGCCTTATGTTCCAAAAGAACATCGCATTTCCCAAAGAAGATAGCGCAACACCATCTGCTTCAAAATAATCTGCATTACTTGGAACAATGTTTTCATGGCTGCAGAAAAACATACCAGCGCGTAACATAAAAGCACGCATGCCGCGATTAATGATAAACCTCCCAATACTTTGATCTGGACAGAAAAAATAATTGTTGTCCCATTTTACTCTAGGGAGTAAACCAGAAAAAATTTCTTTCGCAGTTGGAAAGATATTCATGAGTGCTTGAACCAACTGTCCCAAATCTACCAACAAAGCCGTACAGTCATGTAGCCTAAATGGCAAGCACCGTAGTGCAAAATTACCACATGAGGAGAGGTCATCGTACATATGTCTCTGCAAACTTGCAAAATTGCCGCAACATTGGCATCAGTCTCAGCGTTCCACACCACCTCCACTCCTCTTACATCGAAATGGTGTTCCACATGCCTACTCTCTGCATCATGTTGTAAGCCATGGACAAAAATGTCTCCAAGCACCAAAACCCTGACCCTCTCCACCTCTGCCATCTTCAGTGTACGCACTGTCTTTCGACACAAAAGAGTAATGTGAACATCTGATTGGCTGATGCCTACAGTCCCCTTTCCATGCAGGATTTGTTGTAGAAACCTGTATGTGACACGCCCTACCCGCGGACAAGCATGGCCTACATGCGGCACGTAACTCTTACCCAGTCCTTTCACCCTTTCCACAGCGGTAGCAAATCGAGTACCTCATCGGACACAACTAAGCAGTCACACAACCATCCACCAAGCACATTGAAAATCGCTAAATCTAACTCCATCATCAACATTGCGCACTTCAAAATTACTGTTGATAATTCTGAATGAAAGTCGCATATCATTGCAAAGCACCTACTTCAGAAGCTACTGTGCAAGTGTTGGGAAATTCTACGTACAGCTCCATGCATGCACACATGCATGAGTATAGAGTACAGGTATGTACATTTTAATTAGAGAACATGCGCAAACTTTATGATTTAATTTAAAACAAATGAATGCTGCTAAATGTGCATAGGCAATACATAGGCACTGGGTTTAAATATGAAAGGAGAATGCTTTGACGAACGCTCCCCCCGTTTAAGTGCAAAATGTCTGATTTATCATTGACAAAACTCACGACTTCTTACTGTTTTCCGCATAACCTATACATGCGTTCCAAGCATGCCTATTTAGGGCTAACCTCGATTTTGTATTAGAAAATGTTGGAGTTGTGTACTGTGTACGGCCTACAGTAATGCTACCTGCAATGTAATCGTATGACAAAAGTAAGCGCTCCCGATTGCTGTGGTGACATCTCCCTCTGAGGGTCTCCCGATTTTTCAGCATCGTGCTTTGAAATTGTAAGTAGAACATTTTTTCCCATCTACTACTATGCCCTATCGCTTACAAACCTCTCTCCTAAAGATAGTACACCTTGTAAAAAACAATGCATTTTCATAACCTTAAAAATGTTAGCAATTTTGAAGGACTTGCAAGTAACATATTGCAAATACCACGCAAAGCCTGCACAGAGTGAAGTGAAATGCGCACATGCACTGGGTTCAAATATGAAAGGAGAATGCTCTGACGAACGATGCACAATTAATGTGTGCAGTATCAGCACTGCTGTAAACACACAAAGTAATTAATTTTGTTTTTTTTAATTGCAGTGAAGACTACTCTCCTGAGAATCAACAGCATCTACACTGCAGACGACATATCCGAAGAAACCTGGTCATTTTGCAAAAAAAAGTAAGTATAGTACTACCTTTATATTGTAACTACTCCTCAAAGAGGCTGCGTGGGTTATTTGTTTAATTTGGGTACCAAAGCAAACATTGATTTCTGAACCATTCTACCTACAAATATCCATTTATTGAACAAAGAATAACAGGCAGATTGGCTCACAAATCCCCATGTGTTTGGAACTCAAATAACATACGTAAACCTTAGGTTAGATTTAGAAAAGAAGTTGCTGTTGCAAGTTTATGGCATTTCATTTATTAATAATGCTTCTCGTCACTACTTGCCCACTTTGTACTCTCATCTGAAGCACATTGTAGTAGTATACAAACAGTAAAATAACCTTACCAAATCATTGCAAGAGTCCAATGCACATTCACACACCATGACAAAGAGCTTCCCCATCAGACTCATGCACACAGCACACATACATTGTACAACAGACCAAAGTATGCCTTCTTTTTTTCAACAGACACCAAAGAATGCCTACCAAAAAGCAACTCCATAGAAAGGAAGGCAGAAGTAGAGTAAATACAAATAAAAGTGCCCAATCTAAGCATCCTTCTGTTGTAGAGTTTGTAGAGAATGTTGGAACAAACCAGCTAATGCAGTCGGTTAGCAAAACAAAACAAGCTTCAACTACCGAAACTTTAAGTCCTCCATCAAAATGTGTCACAAAACACAAAAATGTTGGCAAAAAATCGGCTACCAGTACAGCTAACTATGCTCCTACTAATCCTGATAGTGTAACAAGAACCCATAGTAAAAAAAGTATTTTATCAAAAATGTTTTGTCACAGAGTGCTACAAGCTCTCGTGGACAGTGCAATCCTTCTCAAAAGGAAGTTATTTATATTAGTGTTAAATAGGATGAAAGCACTAACAAAACTAAGTACTAAACTACAAAAGAAACTCAGCAATGAACAGAATGTGAACAAAAATAATTTCTTAAATGTTTGTGGTGGTGAATGGAGTCACACAACAACCACAGAACCATATTTTAATGAAGAAGCATACAAACAAAATCAAACAAACACAATTTCCATCCATAGCAGTGGACAAGGGTATGAGAAAATCAATACTACCATCATGGAACAAGAAACACTGCTTACAAAAGTATCCTCTGAAAACTCAGAATTACCTCTCGTATCCTCTGAAAACTCAGAATTACCTCTCAATTTAGCAGAACTATACCATCCAGTATACAAATGGCCGTGCACATCAATTTGTGCCATTCCAAACAAAGCTTTCAAATCTTTACGTCAGTTCCTCAATCAGTATGTAAAAGGTAAAGACAAAATTAAAATGGAAGTGCTGCAAAATATGGATATTTGTCCAGTGCGCAAATACACAGGACTACAAGGACATTCATTAGCCTGCATTTCAGGGCCTATTTGCAAAAGCACCTTCCATGATATCAAAAGGATATCAATACATCCTTCCAATGTAAGAAATCTAGTGTATAAAATATACTATGCAAAAAGTCCAGCTTCAGAATTAGACAACTTAAATGCCACTCTTTTGCATGGTACACCCAAATACTTACAAGAAGAAATTGACCGTATTCAGAGAAAGTATTTTGGAAGTGAGAGCCACTTACAAAATGCAACAGTTTTAGAACATAGTAGCAACAATTCTGCACATAGCAACCTTCTATTACACACATACAGAAAAGAAATAGTAAAAAGTAAAAGGTCATCGGCTGAAGTACCAAACCATGTGTGTGTGTGTTGCCACAGAAAGTTTTACAAAAGGAACACAAAAAATGTAGACATAGCATACAAAATAGAAGACAATGAAGATTCTAAATGGTTTGAATTAGCTCTCTACCTTTTAGCAGAAAACAAATATGAACTAACTGAACGCCTAATATGTTGCAGTTACTGTACTACAAAATTAGACAACAACCACACTCCTTCACGTGCTATTACAAATAATTTGGAATTGTTCCCACTACCAAAAATCCTGCAACAACTCAATTTGTATGAGAGCATAATAATTCAAACAGTTCACCCATTTCAAGCAATTATACGCCTTCATCCAAAAACAGCTAAATTACCTCCCTCTGAATTAGTGAAAGGCATTTGTGGCAAAGTAGTTTATTTGCCATTAGATCTAACGGAAAATGTACACACTCTAGGAGTGCAACGTTCAATAGAGCATTCTTTAATAGTCTTGGTAAATGGTGTACCAACAAAGGACAAAATAATGTGGCAACAACTGGTGGACTTACATAAAGTTAGACAAGCATTGCTATATCTAAAAGACAATAACGAGTACTACAAGGAAATAAATATTGATGAAAGCTTAAGGGAAACAATCAAAATAATTCAAGAGCCATCAGAAACTGGACAATTCAAACTTCTGGATCCTGCTACAGTATCCACTCTTTTGGACCATTACACAATGAATCCATTGCATTCCAATGAAAGCACAGATGATGCACTAGAAACTTACCAAATGCGACAAACCAAAGGGTCACCAATGAGTATATGGGAAAAAAGTACAGAAGCACGTGCTTTTCCACTGCTATTTCCTACTGGCAAAGGTGGAAGATACGATGATAGACCCACTCAGATTGGGGCATCAGAATACCGCTCATTACGAATGTATTTGCAAGATCCCAGATTTAGACAAAATGTGGAATACATATTCCACCTACTCTATGAAAGTGAATTAGCAACACTATGTATGGAGTTGCAAACATTTTGAAATCTGGAACCCACTTTCAAAATATGTCAGCTACGCAGTTAATACAAAAAGTACAGGAAAAAGATGAGGTTTTACAATCAAGTATAACAAATTTGTTTGCAAACATGCGTGGTACAAAGGAATACTGGTTCCGACGGCACGGTGACGTGAGTTGTATGATCAGAAACCTTGGACCACCGACTTGGTTTGTTACGCTAAGTTGTGCAGAATATGCATGGGAAGATTTACATGAGTTCCTACGCATAGCAAACAGCAACAAAAACAACATAGATATATTAACACTCGGAGAACTTTGCTCTCTAGATCCAGTTAATGTGGCAAGATATTTCCATCATCGTTTCATTGCCATGCTACACTTTATTTGCAATAAAACTGTTCCTCCCCTTGGAGAAGTGCAACACTTCTTTTGGAGAAAAGAATATCAAGCGAGAGGAGCACCACATATTCACATGCTGTTATGGATAAAAGGTGCACCGAAATTTGGTCACGACAGTGATAGCACTGTTTTGCAGTTTATCCAAAAATATGTCACTTGTGAAATCCCTTCACAACAGACACATAGGGCCTCATTACAACCTTGGTGCTAAGTGCACCAACTTTACCACCATGGTGCAAACTCCGTTTACACCATGGTAGATGGCGGATTTACCGCCCCATTCCAAGGTGAGTGGGGCGGTAAATCCCCATTTCCCATTTTCCCTTCCCCATTCCCATTTTTGCCCCATAGGGCATAATGGGAGTGGGGAAGGCGCTAATTACGGCGCCGTAAATTACGGCGGCGTAATTCGCACCATGGCAGGTTAGCGCCATGGATTTTAACGCCTGCTAAAAGCAGGCGTTAAAATCAGAATCAGGCGTTAAGGGTTAACGGTGGCGTTAACCCTTAACGCCTGAGTTGTAATGAGGCCCATAGTCCTGAATGGGCAGATTTTACAATTTCAAAGACACAAATGTGGCAAATATTGTCGCCGCAAATACAAAAACAAAGGTAAATACTACACCAAAAGCTGCTTTGGTTTCCCTAGACCAGTTACAGAAACAGGTGAAGTAAACAACTTCATACCTTCAGTTCAACATAGTGTTAAAGGTAAAACACCTAAGAACACGTATTACATAAAAAGAAGGGAAGAATCAAAATATATAAATGATTACAATGCAATCATTGCCCTCTTATGGAATGCAAACATAGATGTGCAGTACATTGCAGACAATTCAACTGCTGTTGCGCGATATGTTACAGGGTAGTCAGTCAAAATCTCGAAACCAAAATATCGAATACAAAAAGACCGAAAAAAAAAATATCGAAAAAAAAAATATCGAATTTTTTATTTATTTATTTATATATGCTTTTGGGGTCAGGTAAGTAAAAAAAAGGGGTAAAATAAAAAAAAAATGAAAAAAAAGGGGGGTTGGGGGGGAACCCCCCCATTTAAAAAAAAAACACATTGAAAAAAAAATTCGATATTTTATTTTTCGGCCTTTTGTATTCGAGATTTTGGTTTTCGAGATTTTGGTTTTCGATATTATCACTATGAACCATGTTACAGCCTACTTAACAAAAGCAGAAAAAACAGAGCTTCAAGACTTCTGGGATGACCTAGCATCAGACAAAACATTATCACAGAAATTGTACAGCTTAGGAATAAAAATGCTCTCTCATAGAGAATGTGGCGCCTATGAAGCAGCAGATCGTTTAACCGGTACTGCTTTGTATGGAAAATCAGACAACATGGTATGGCTAAGTCTTGGTCCTGCAAAATCTAGAAAAAGAGTGCTGAAATCATATGAGGACATAGAAACAATTGCCAGAAATGATCCCAACAGCCAAGACATTCTAAAAAACAATTTACTGGACACATACTATCTGAACAGGAGTAACACTTTGGAAAGCATGTGTCTATACCACATAGATCAAAGCTTTGCAGACAAAAACAATGTAAAACCCGATGAAAGCAAACGTCGATATAGAGTGACCGATTGTGAAGGGAGCTTAGTGAAACTTACCAAACGAAGCTTAATTAATCATGTAAAATTGTCATTAAAAACTCCTCAATAGAAAGAACTATATTACATGTCTCTGTTCCAATTTTTTCAAACCATGGAGAAAAGAGGAAGACATACTAGAAAACTATGACTGCTATGAAGATGCTTTCAAAGCAAATGAAAGATCACCGATGTGAACTTTACGCAGTACAAAACAATGTTACACAATGAGCAGCAACAGGAAGAAGAACTTCAGGCCCAACTAGATAAGGACAACTACTAATAGCAAATGAGGCTGAAGTAGCTATGGCAAAAGTAGAAAACACCATGTATCAGTATCAAGAAGATACAGAAGACTTAAATGTACAACAAGAAAAACTTAACAAAGATCAGCGCACCATTTTTGAAGATGTAACAAAACAAATTGTAAATGGTGTACAACACGAAAATAAATGTACCTGCCAAAATTACAAACCTATACTGCTGTACGTGAGTGGTGAAGCTGGATCAGGGAAAACATTCTTAATCAAAATTATCAACAAGTTCCTTCAAAAAATGACAAACAACAAACTGTCAGCTGTTGTAACGGCCTCCACAGGTTTAGCTGCCTACAACATAGGCAGTGTCACTTTACACCGATTACTACTGCTTCCAGTAGAGCATCAAAATATATTAGACTATTACAAACTTTCTGCAGAAGCTGCAATGAAATTATGCAGAGTATTAAAACAAATGAAAATGCTACTAATAGATGAAGTGAGCATGGTCTCCAACCTAATGTTGGCTTTGATTCACCTCAGATTGCAAGAAGTACTTAAAAGTAACAACGAATAACTCTTTGCAGGGAAACACATTATTATTTTCGGAGATCTTCTACAATTGACACCAGTGAAAGGTGAAACTATTTTTAAAATCTAAGGCCACAAACTCTGCCGGAAAACTGTTGGTAGCATAGGTAATATCAACCTTATTCCATCTATTTTTCTACCACCTACGGACCTGCTTCTCCCCTTCCCATGGAGACTTCACCTCCAGCATGAGGCTGCGCCTGACTTGGAAGAGAAATGCTGCCTAATGGACCCTGGCATGCTCCACATGGAGTCCCATGCACACGAGACTCACAAACTTTTAAAATATGATTGTGCGCATCCCACACTCTTCCTGGCTCTTTTCACCCAGCCTGGTGAGTGCGTGCCACATTATTTGCTTTGTTTGCAATGTTTGTAGTGCCCAGCTTCATTGGAGCCATGTGCTTGAATCCACTTTCCAAGATGGTGGCTACTTTCTTCTTTGTCTGCTGTCCCTACCGACCACAGTTCCTGCTGCACCGTGATTGACCTTTGCGTTCCACTTAAGGGCCAATCCCGACGCCGGCAGGTGGACGCCGGCCCGCCTCCCCAAGGCCTGCCTTCTAAGGCCCTGTTTGTTTCCCTGTTCGTTTTGCCGGTGAGTCCCACCCTTTTCATTTTTCCTGCTCTGCATTTCCTCCCCTTGTCCCCCCTCTTTGCTCCTTCATTTCTCCGCGTTGCTTCCCTGTCCCCCCACCCCCCTCCATGCTCCGTTGTTTCCCCTTTGTGTCACCGATGTTCCCCTGTCCCCCCACCCTCTCTCCATGCTCCGATGTTGCTCCCCTGTCCCCCCACCCCCCTCCATGCTCTGCTGTTTCCCCGTTGTGTCTCCGATGTTCCCCTGCCCCCCCTCCATGCTCCATTGTTTCCCCTTTGTGTCTCCGATGTTGCTCCCCTGTCCCCCCCACCCCCACCCTCCATGCTCTGTGTTGCTACCCTATCCCCCCCACCCCCCTCCATGCTCCGCTGTTTCCCTGTTGTGTCTCCGATGTTCCCCAGTCCCCCCTCCCCCTCCATGCTCCAATGCTCCCCTGTCCCCCCACCCCCCTCCATGCTCCGTGTTGCTCCCCTGTCCCCCCTCCATGCTCCGTATTGCTCCCTTCCCCCCACCCCCCCTCCATGCTCCGTGCTGCTCCCCTGTCCCCCCTCCATGCTCCATGTTGCTCCCCTCATCCTCCCTCACCACCTGAATTGTCCCCTAGCCATCTCTCATCCTCTCTCCCTTTTCTTCTCCTACCCCTCCATATCCCATGCTCCTCCCCCTGTTATTTGTCTTTACGACCCTCTTGCCCTCCCTCCCTGTCTCTCCTCTGGTGTGGTCTCTCTCCCTCTCTGCACTTTGCTACCTCATATCCTTGCTTAGACATGCTTGATGGCTGCATATCTTGTCCCCCTCCTCTATCACCCCTCTCCCCTCTTCCCCCCTCTTTCTGTCCCTCATGCCATTGGCACTTACTCCTATCATGTGTCCCTTGATCTTTGATAGCAGCCTGTCTGTCCATCCCCCCTTCCTCTTGTTTTTCACTTGCACTACATCAATTGTCATCATGCATTAATGTTACTGATTGTTTGTTCTCATGTTCTTTCCCTCCCCCTCTCCTCCATAAATGTTGCAGCACTTGCACCATCAGAAATGTCGCCAGCCCTAGTACGATAGTTATTTTCACATTCTGAATTGTTTCAAGGACTTGTAAGAATGTAATTTATTTCTCCCATGTTCCCTCCTTCCTTGAAGCGCTTTGAAACACATTGTGTATAGGCGCTATACAAACAAACAATCAATCAATCAATCAACCTTTGTCAACATTTCCAATACAGAGAATTAACTGAGAACATGCAGCAATCTGCAGATCTCACTTATGCCAACATCTTAAAAAGTATTAGAATTGTTGTATTATCCCAAGAAGCACAAGTTGTATTGAAAAACCAGCACATTCATGCACTTTATGGCGATAATGCATGTGCAACTGATGTTATGGAACAAATAGCGCACACAAATGTCAACTGTATGGCCTTAATGCCAACTCTTGCAAGCGGTTTCAAATTCAATGAAACAATGTTAAATAAAGAAATGCAACCAATAATGGAAATTAGCGCCACAGACAAACTAGACGTGCATGGTATGACAGTAACCATGTGTGAGCAAGCCACAACAAGACTAAATAGTTTAGAAAATTCAATCTCCAACAAATATTAAAATGATCCTTAAATTGTAGAGTAATGCTTAAACGTAACCTTGATGTCGAGCAAGGGCTAGTTAATGGAGCACTAGGTACAGTTGTTGGCTTTCAATCATACCCACGTGACAGCAACATTCAGTTTGTCAATATTCGCTTTGATAAAGTTTCAGAAGTGAAAAGGATAGGGCGCTCAATTGATTGATTCCTTCTCTTCAAAGACATGTTTGTACGCAGAGAGCAATTTTCTCTAACTCTTGCATATGCAGTTACCATTCATAAATCCCAAGGTCTTACCCTAGACAAAGCATTGATAGATATAGGAAACACAGGGCCTCATTACACGGTAGGCGGTAAGGGTTTACCGGTACCGGTAAGGGCACCGGTACCGGTAAACCCTTACCGCCTTACTACGAGGTCCCTTTGCGGGTCCTCCCTTAACGCCTGGTTTTTCCAGGCGTTAAGGACGGGACCCGCAAAGGGACCTCAGAGCTAATTACGGTACCGCAATTTGCGGTACCGTAATTAGCACCTTCCCCATTCCCATTATGCCCTATGGGGCAAAAATGGGAATGGGGAAGGGTAAATGGGGATTGGGGAATTACCGCCCCCGCTCACCTTGGAGTAGGGCGGTAATTCCGCCATCCACCAAGGCGGACTCGGTACGGTACCGGCGGCAACCATGGCGCTAATAGCGCCATGGTTACCGCCTACCGTGTAATGAGGCCCACAGTCTTTAAGGAAGGCATGAGCTACGTAGCATTATCACGCTTACGTACACTTGACGGTCTATTGCTAATGAACTTTGATGCAAGTAAAGTCAAAGCTGATATTCCTTGCATTCTAGAATACAATAGATTGCGTTCACTGTACACCCCTCATCTGAAACAATATCCTGTTCTGGATAAAGTAAAACATAGTAAAAGAAAACTAAATGAAACAAAAATGCAACAGAATCCAACAGCAAATTCCTTAAAGAAAAGAAAAGAAGCTAAAGTTTCAGCAATTACCACAAACAAAGAAGAACCTATTAGGGAATGTAAACCTGGGACGTCGGCAAAGAAGGAACAGAAATTACGAAAAATACACTCAGATACAGAACTATCTGGTCCATTCAATTTGCAAATGAAAGTGGGGTAAATTGCTATGCAAATGTAGCAATGAATATTCTATTTCAATTGCCATCAATTGTTAACAATATTTACTTGCACAGTACAGACCAATTGTGTTTGCAAATGTTAGTGCTTCATAGAAATGCAACAAGCAATCCTGACAACACATACAGTGTTCATGGAGTAAGGCAACAATTGGACGACTGTGCTGGAATGGTGAGATTCACTATGAACTCACAAGAAGATCCACAAGAGTTTCTAATGCACATACTATTAGTATTGGAAAAGGAAAACATACCTGTAAATGAAATCTTCCAGATTTCGTACATGTGGAAACATACATGCACTCTCTGTATCAAAGTGATAGAGGAAGAAATCCCAAATGAGCGATTTCTGTATGTTTCCATACCAAATTGTGAAAGCATTCCATTTCAGCAACTTGTACAGAATGCAAACCATGACAGATTATGTACTATTTGCAATTCAGACAAGCGCTCCACCTTACTGATACAATCACATAGTGCCTACAGAATACGTATGCTTCTACGTTATAATGCAGATGGTACCAAAAACAACTGCAAACTGACTGGATTCACACACGGTCAAGTGTCACTTGGACAGAAAACCTTTACAACAGTAGGTATAATCTACCATGCAGGAGCTATAACCAATGCAGGTCACTACACTGCATACATTAAAAAGAAATGTGGATGGTTTGAATGTAATGATAGCACCATTACTCTAAAGCAGAGATTGCCAGCTAATCTTACAAATGCGTATTTAATTTTCTTAAAGCCAAAATTTAATACATAATGTGTACTTCAACATTGTCAAAAAATTATGTGGAAGACTACAAACAGTTAGAATACGCCAATAGGTATCTAACTGCCCAAGAGGATATAACAACAACACAAATAAATGAATATCACAGATTTGTAGGAAGAAATGCACAGTTAGAATATGCCTACAGGTATCTAACTGTTGTTAAACATCGGCAGGAAGGCAACAAACATAACATTAATCGGAAAGATGAAGGAAACACTCAAAGGAAACAAGGAAGTAGTTAGTACCATTGCAAATGGAGTTTTTTTTTAATCCAACAAGGATTTGTTTTCCCCAGACCCCAGGATTAGAAAAGCAAACACAGAAACTGAGCACAATGCACAGTACACTGGTTTGTAAACTATATATGAGGGTAAAAAAAGGTAAACTTTCTATAATGCAATGTAGTAAGTTTTCATAAAATGCAAAGACTTACCTTTTTCTTTTATCACAGAAATTAAAAAAGGGATACTTCCGCCAAGTATGAAAAGCATTTAAAAAATATATGTGGATTCTGAACAAAGTAAGGAGTAAGTATATTGGCAGTCATTTTCTACACATGCGAATCTACACGTCTAATCTATGGTAGTAATATGCTGCAGTGGCTGTAGGCTGGCCCTTGCATCTTCGGTGTGTAACCTACGACCTACGCCTTACGACCAAAGTACAAGGAGTATAGTTCCTAGACACAACCATTGCTGCATATCGAAACCATGGTCCTTGTAAATTAGCTACTTATAAATTTACTGTTGGGACCATCGTCTGCAGCCATGCAGCCAAGACATTAGGGCGTGCACACAACTAGCGCATTACACCACACCCATATTCACTTATAACTCCACTGCTTATGACTTCAGTCTTGGGTGCATGACCTTTGGGCATGTAGTCAAGACTCTGGGTCCTGGCCAAAAACACGACAGCATATCGGAACCATTGTGCCTTGTCATTTCACTATGTACAAAGTTGGTTTTGGGAGCATGGCCTTTGGCCATGCTCCCAAAACGCTACGCCCTCCCCACAACCATCTTAATGATGCTGCATAGTACAAGTGTACCAATAGCTGTGATATGGTTCAGTAGTTTGTAGCCACAAGCTACAGACGTGAGTTTTAGGCCATAGAATTATCAATGTATGGGTGTACAGTATATAAAATGCACAGTTGCTTACAACTGCAGTGCTTATAACTTTGTTCAAATACTCTGCATCCTGGCCACTACTACCACACCATATGACATCCATTGGAGCATATAACTACACTGCATACACATGTGCTTATGGGGGCATGGCCTCTGGCCATGCACCCATGATTGTAGCCCCTCCCCACTGCTGCCTGAGTGATGCACTACCACACCATTTCACACCCATTGTGCCTTGTAAGTACACTACATACAACTGTTCTGTTTGGTGCATGGCCTGCGGCCAGGCACGCATGACTGCAGACCCTCCCCACAGCCACTGGACTGATGTTGAATACTAGGGGTGTCTCTGTAGCTCTGAAATGCTGCACTGTTTGTGGGCAGGGCCTAAAATCTTAGGTGTATGTCCATACATTTCAATATATGGTTGTGAAGTGGTTTATAACTCCAGTGCTTACAAGTTTCCTTTTAGGTGCATGCTTGGGTGTATGGCATACAGCCTGCAACCATGCACCCAAAAGTACACATTTTGGCCAAAACCACTGCACTAGATAAAACCCATGTGGGCTTGTAAGTGAAGAGGTTATAGCTTTGTTGTTGGGTGCATACAGCCTGCAACAATGCACCCAAAATTACACATCTTTGCCAAAACCACTGCACTAGATAAAACCCATGTGGGCTTGTAAGTGAAGAGGTTATAGCTTTGATGTTGGGTGCATGGCCAAGACTGCACACACTCCCCACATACCAGGCAATCGATACGCATTAGTAAGGGGGTATCCATGGGTGTGACATGCTGCAGTGTTTGTGGCCAGGGCCTAGAGTTTTGGAAGTAAGGCCTTCGGCCGACGGCCATGCATCCAAGACTCTAGGCCCTGGCCACAACCACCGTAGCATGTGACACCCATGGCGGCGTACTGATGAATACAATACCCATAGGAAAAAGTAATGCAATTATGACATGTTGTCAATTTCAATGTTCGCTACCACTACGCGTGTCCTTACAACAGTTACAAGTTTCCTGTGCACTGCATGGACTGAAATGCTACCGTTATTACACCCCTCATTTTCTGTGCGTACAAGGTTGCCATAGAAAATACATCATGAAGACCGACCCCCAGAACAAATGCATTGATCACCCATGTCTTACTGTCTGAACCTTTCCCAACGCTCTGTGACACAGCAAAAGAGTTTTATATAGTATGTGTACGCTGGTTGTCGCTCCGCTATGGGCGGATCCAAGATGTCGGGCGCAGCCAAACAATCTGACGCAGAACACGTCTCGCAGCAGCTAATCGGCAGAGACATCGCATGTCTGCGGTCATGACTCCAGCCCCTTAGCCAATCGGTATCTTGTCCGTGGACCGAGCAGGGAAGTGTGACTGCGAAGGGGACATAGATATCACTAATTTTTTCAGACCTGCTTTTTGGTCGTTCTAATAAAAAGTACTGCACGAAAGGTCACCAAATTTACAAAAGCACGCTTTCTGGACCAAGCCCCTGTACCTGCTGCAAATTTCGTGAAAATCCATCCAGCGGTTTGACCTGTAGCCGTGCACACAGGGCCTGATCACGACTTCGGCGGTAACCCTTAAATCCGGCGGTAGCGCTAATACCGCCAGATTTAAGGGTCCGCCGAATCAGGGCATCAGCGGATTTCACCCCAGCTCTGAGCTGGGGGGAAATCCGCCAAAAAGTTGCGCTATTACCGCCGGCGCGAAATCCGCCGGCGGTAAGAGCGTGAACATTTCCCATTGAGCCCAATGGGGAATGGGGCATTCCCCAATGGGCTCAATGGGGAATGGGGAATTACTTTACCGCCGAACTCGTGATCCGGCGGGGAGTTCGGCGGTAGGGCTATTACCGGGTAACGGCCAAGTCGTGATCAGGCCCAAAGTTTTTTCCCCATTGAGTCTATGGGAAAAAAAGACA